>NC_043702.1:78024880-78207261 GCF_006229205.1 Suricata suricatta
GGAGAGTCGGCCTGAGCGCCAAGTCTGCAAACTCCAGCCGGCAGGAGAGACCGCCCGATGCAGGTGGGGCGCCCGGCTCCGCGCTCTGGCGGGCAGGGGGAGTCCTCCCAGTTCTACCCGCTGAACGCAGAGGACTTGAGACCTGCCCCTGAAGGCCTTTCCCAGTGAGCGTTCCAAACAAGCAGTGTTTGCTCAGGTTGCACCGATTTCTTCCTGTGAGCGACCCCCTGCGCGGCTCGCCACACCTGCACCCTGGCTAGCAGCTGAGTGATAGAAAGCCTGGTAGTGTGAAATGGCCCCAGCCAAATCTTTCTCCTGGCCCCCCTTGCGAAAGCCGCAGCACCTAAGAGCTCTGGTTCAGGGCACACCTGGACCGCTTGACGTTTGCAATAGAAAACAAGACTGCAGGGTGTGAGATGGAGCGGTGGGAGAGAGCCTGGGAGACAAGGTCTTCGCGAGAAAGTGGAAATCTAGTTGTCGGTTTTGGTAGGCAAAATTCTCCCACCCTCTGCCAAACCCTCCTCCCAGGTAAAGCAATCCCTCCCCCTCCACACACACCCTGCCAATCTCTCAGGAGGTATTGATTTTTCTCTTCCTTGTAAATCAGGTTTCACTCTCCTGAACTTTTCAATCCAAAGCGTCCAAGTGGAAAGGGAGCATGACCTTACCCTCCTCTCCTCCCTCATAGCACGGCTGGGGGCTGGGAGGGGCTGTGGGGGGCTGATCCGAGAAGGCCCCAGGAAGGTCCCCCACCTATGCCTGGGGTATCTGGCTTGCAAGACCACCTTTGCTGTAGGGCCTGCTCCAGGGGCCACATTTGCCCATCTATGAGGCCCCTCTCCTCCGTGGACTTTCTATTTTTCTTTTTATGTCTTTTCTTTTTATTTTATTTTGAGAGAGAGAGACAGACAGTGAGCGGGGAAGGGGCAGAAAGAGAGACACAGACACAGAATCTGAAGCAGGCCCCAGGCCCTGAGCGGTCAGCACAGAGCCCAAAGCCGGGCTCGGACCCACGGAATGTGAGATCATGACCTTCGCGGAAGTCTACTGCTTAATTGCCTGAGCCGCCCAGGTGTCCTCGGACTTTCTATTTTTCAAGCTTCTTTTCAGGTAGGCCTGCTCTGAACCTCCCTGCTTCTACTCTTCCTATAATTTACTCCCTCTCAACATATCAGAGCCTGATTATCTTAAAAAAAAAAAAAAAACCCTTCCATCCCATTCCTTCTGTTTGGAAGGGACTTGGATAAGATATTTTTGATTAACAGCTCCGGGACCTCAGAAAAATTTTCTCTTACTTAGTTTATGTGCACAGGTTCAAACAAGCTCAGGGTTCCAATGGGCAAAAATAATTAGCAATCCTTTAGAACCTCTGCACTGGCCAGGTGATCACTGTGGTTCTGTCTTCCTGCAGGGCTCAGCACGTTGAATGAGCTGAACATGAATTAAAGTGAAACTGCAAATGTCCCTCAGCAACTAGGCAGGTTACGTCTGCAAGTTAGAATCTGGTGCTTACAAGGGCCAGTGGGGGCTTGGGGGTGGGGTCATCACTGCTACTTATTTAGTTTCCAGGAAAGAAATTCCTTCTTCCAGGGTCCCTGTCCATGTATCCAGGTCACCTGATTTTTTTACAAAGCTGGCTCAGCTCGTAGTTTAGTCGAAACTTAATATTTGGATTTAAAATGAAGTTCAATATATTCATGTAGTTCATGAGACTGAGTTTCTGATGGAGATAGAATCCTGGGGATCGCTTTTTAAAAATATATTTTAAAAGAATTAGAGGCACACCTAGGTGCTCAGTGGGTTAAGCATCCACCTCTTGGTTTTGGCTCAGATCATGATCTCATGGTTTGAGCGTTTGAGCCCCACACCCGGCTCTGGCTCTGTGCTGGCAGCATGGATCCTGTTTGGGATTCTCTCCCTTGCTCTCTGCCCCTCTTCTGCTTGCACTCTGTCCTTCTCAAAATAAATAAACAAACTTAAAAAAAAAAAGATTGATAGATTCATCCTTGAAATGTCAGCAGTGGTATCTCTGTGTGCTGGATAATGGGTGATTTGTCTTCTTCCTTATACTTTACTGTATTTCCTAAAGAACATATAATACTAATCAGGGGGAAAAATTTAAATATGTTAACTCCCGACACACAATACTCTTCAGGCATCATGAGAGCTAAAATGTTAAATCTTCCTTGTACTTTTACCCTTCACATCTTATCAATCACTAAGTGCCATAAATTCTGTCTCCTAGAACAGTTTTCAGAACGGTCCTCCTCAGCCTCTCTCTGGCCACAGCAGCACCCGTGTCCTCACTTAGCAGGTGTCAGCAACAACCTCCACTCCTCCACCATTCAGTCAGCCACTCCACTGCCTTCTCTCTCTACCGCGGGTCCTGTCACTGAACAGCTTAACATCCGGCAACTCCACTGCTATGAAGTTCAAGCCTAGGCTGGTTGGCAAAACCTTTGCTTCCCAGCCTGACCCCAGTCTTCCATGATGGCCTCGTCTCCTGCTCTGACACTTCCTTCTCCATGCAGGGTGATCCTGCCTCCCTGCAACTTTCCATCCTCCCCTCTTGTGTCATGTGACTTCACATGCCCATGGCTAAGACTGTACAGGCTGGAATGCTGCTCTGCTCTCCTTCCCTTCCCCTCCCCCGCCCCCAGCCTCTGCTTCAACACTCATTGCAGGGCCCCCTGGGTGGCTCAGTCAGTTAAGCATCTGATTCTTGATTTTGGCTCAGGTCATGAGCTCAGAGTTCATGAGTTCAAGTCCCTCATCAGGCCTACTTAGGATTCTCATTCTCTCTCTCTCTCTCTGCCCCTCGCTTGCCCTCTCCTTCAAAATAAATAAATAAATAAATTTTAAAAGACTCATTTCAAATATTGCGTCTTTTATGAAGTCTTCAGAACTGACAGAGCACAGTTAGCAACTCCTCCTCTCTGTACCTCAGTGGCAAGCACTGTATTTATCCAACAACTGTTTAGGTGGCTCCTATTATGTGCCAACCACAAGGAAGCAAAAACACACATCACACTTATACTCCTGGAACACACCCTGAGAGAAACAAACATTTAACCAAGTCACACACCAATAAATGATTGCAAACTGAGATAACTGTAATGAAACCACTACATGTGCAAAAAAAAAAAAAAAAGAAAAGAAAAGAACAAAAACTCTGCCTGGTTTACTTTGAACATACGCCAACCATAACTCTTACTACATTGTGTTATAACCTGTTGATTTGTTTGTGCAAAGTTCTCTCTCCCGTCATATTCGTCTGTGTAATCCCATCCAGAACACAATGAGTGGCTGGCTCATAGAAAGTGCTTAGTAAAATTCTTTAAATAAATGGATAAATGAATGGATATTTACATCCCCATGAAACATCGTATTTCATGTATTTACATGCTATTATTGTATAAAATCTAAAAGACTTTGGTTCTGAGTTTTCAAAATTCTTAACATTAAGCCCTTATTTCAGCTTTCTACTTTGGTTTTCCCCAACATAAATTTTCTTATTTCCTCTCACTTGACGTCACATGTAGAAGATATTCCTAGTGTACCATTTGTAGACAATTATTGTTGCCAGAAGAAACGTATTGTTTTGTTTTTTATAAATTTGAGTTTAACATATAAAAATCCAATCTTAAGATACAAAGCTAAAAGACACAATGCACCATCCATAAAAGAAATAAATACATTGGACTTGGTCAACATTATAAACGTTTGCTTTGCAACAACACTAATGAGACAATGAAAACAGAGACTGGGAGAAAATATTTGCAAGTCAAATATCTGACACATGACTTGTAGCCAGCGTATATAAAGAACTCTCAAAACTCAACAACAATAAAACACCCAACCAAATTGGCCAAAAGATTTAAAGAGACGTTTTCCCAAAGAAGATATACTGATGGCAAATCGCACATAAAAAGATGTTCAATATCCCTAGTCATTAGCAAAATGCTAATGAGATACTAATATACACTTATTAGAATGGCTTAAAATATAGGCACACACACACACACACACACACACACACACACACACGCACCCCTGATAATACTAAATGCTGATGAGGATGCAGAGCAAGTGGAACTCATGTACATTGCTGATGGGAATGCAAAATGGTACTGCCACTCTAAAAAGGTTCACACCTTTCTCTGTCTCTCAAAAAATCAAAGTTTAAAAACATTTTTTTAAAAAGGGTGCCCAGGTGCTCAATGGGTCAAGCCTCACACTTCAGCTCAGGTCATGATCCCACAGTTCACGGGTTCAAGCCCTGTGTCAGGCTCTGCACTGACCGCTCAGAGGGTGGAGCCTGCTTCAGATTCTGTGTCTCCCCCTCTCTCCATCCCTCCTCCGCTTATTCTGTCTCTCTCTCTCTCTCAAAAAAAAAATACATGTTTTAAAAAATGTTAAGTTTCACAGCTTCTCTAAAGTTCACTATATGCTTAGCCATGTGGCCCAATAATGCCACCCCTAGATATTTACCCAAGTGAAATGAAAGGCCTCTGTTTGTACAAAAACTTGTCAACAAATATTTATAGCAATTCTATTATTAAAATCTTGAAACAACCCCAAAGTCCCTCAATTGGGGAATAAATTAAACTATAGGACATCCAGAGAATAGAATACTACTCAGTAATAAAAGGTATGGACTATTGGTACAAACAATCTAAACGCATCATGCTAAGTGAAAGGAAACAGATTCAAAAAGCTAAATGCACACACTGGTAGGAATGGCGGGGCAGGGAGATAAAAGCACTCCAGGTTTCTTATGACAATGGAGCCATCGTATGAGGTCTGGATGATCTATTTTTATATGAAGGCAGTTGTTTAAATCATGGTTATTCCACACTTCCTGTCACACAAAGCTAAACGTCAGTTCACCCAATATAATGAGTGCAGGAATTAATCAGTTAATGAAAATTTCACTAACTGTAGCCTTTGTGCAAGAAGGGACTGTGACTCTCTTAATCACTGAGATATCGCCAATGCCTCACACAATGCCAGTACACAGTAGGTCCTCTGTAAATATTAGTTAGGTAAACAGACAGAAAAGGATAAAGATAAAGTTGAGATTTTACAGGAATGTAACAAAATTTTCCATGCAGAAGAGTGTGTTCCCCACTCAAAGTAGCTACTTTGGTGCATTACATTTTTCATTCCAGTGACGCTGCTCCTATTTCAAAATATATTTCCTTTCCCCTTTCTGCTTATTAAAATATTGCCCTTTCTTTAAGTAAAATTGTTTCTCTTAAATAAATTATTCACTTTCTTTCTCTCAATGAGCAAACAATAAATTTCACCTGTTTTAACATTTTCCTCATTTTTCAATATCCCAGTGTCTACTCTATCTTCTTTTCCTCTATCACAAATATCAGAAATTTATATAACAGGCACACAGTAAAAATAAAAACCCAGATTTTATGCAAAGCTTGAGAGATTTTTTGGCTCAAAAAACCATCATATTTCCAGATGTATCACTAAAAGTAATTTTCATGTATTGGACACTGATGGTTGACATTAAGCTCTTGAAATATCATTAAAATATTTCTGCTCTAACCAGTTTGCACAGTCAAATGACTTTTAAAAAATCATTTACAGCTAAGCTGCTGTTATGGAATTTATTATAAGAACTCAATTTTCTCTACTAGTTTTTCTACCAGGAAACAGTAATCCTGGCTGCCAGCAGAGACCCCTCAGTTGCTTTAAGATATCAATCAGTTTTATAACTTGTTTCTAACAGGGAGCACTTTTTGCATAAATGCAATATGATCCTATATGGAGTTGACGCTGTAATTCTTCACATAAACAAGGTTGTCTCCTAATGGCCATCTGACAATGAAAATACTAGAGGTTACAGAGAGCAAGTCAAGAGAGATGGACAGATATATGTAAATTAAAAAGGATATTGTAAAGAATGAATCCAGAGAGGTCTAAAAGTTTCATTACTTCCATTTTTCCAAGTTTCTATCACTATATCTGAGGTCAGATCATCAAGTCCTGGTTGAATTTTTGCCTCTGATCTTAATTCTGCATTTAGGGCCAAGATAAAAATGAGATAGGTAAGATTTTAAGAGGTTTGGTTTCCATCACATGATCAGTGTCTTCCCTCATGCCCATTGCTGATGCCTAAACTTCCATAATGAAAGCAAATTTCCTTAGCCAGATGGCAAGGAGGGTTTATTCTGAACGGAGTGCTAATCTGAACCATAGTAAAGGCTGCAGGGAACACTCTTGACAAGGATCGTGAGGGCAATCTGATGGGTCCATTAGCAAACCTTTGGTGAAGGAGAGCAATTATGATTTCAGTTTTAGCCCTGCGCAGATTGACGTGGTTGCAAACAGCCAGATAAGGTTACCCAGTGGGTAGATGGATACCCAGGTCCAAAGCTCAACAGAGATATACATTTTTGAGAGGTGTGTATAAAACTTAAACTCTCACTTCTGTCCACCAGTGCCCACAGCAGACACCGTGAAGCAGTCGTGTGCTTGTCCCTTCCAAGCCCGCACATGGCCTCCGCACCCTTCTGAGTTCACTACTTTTCATAGCTACCACGACAGATAGCTGTTGGAACAAGATATGAAAAACAATTTCATCACAAAGTATAGGATGAATCCAGGCTTAGCACTGTGTGGGGTAATACAACAGCACAGTAGCTAAAGAAGTTGTTTATGCTAACAAGTGACTGACCATGTTGTCTAGGTTGGATGAAGAAAGAAAATATCAAGGATGGACTTAAAATGAATTCTTTTTTTCCCCTTCTAAGTCCCAAGAAGTGAAGCCAACACAATTCTCCGCCCCTGTGCTAACCAGGCATACTTTCCTCCTCCTTTGTTAAACAGTACTGAGACCAAACAAAAATAGCCTAACTCTTTCCAACAGGGAATACCTGCTCCTAGGAAATAAGACAGTGAGCCTATTAAACTGCTTGAATTTCGAGGCTAACTTCTCATCAAGTGAGTACTTCAAGACTCTCCCCTCACTGTGCCTTCCAAAAGTATTATGTCATCAACTCTGCCCATTCCAACCAGTTCCTGCTTTTCAAGACTTGCCTTGAAATCCCAGCCAAGCCTCAAAACTTCATACATACCCATGGAAATAAATGAAGGGAACCCAGATGAGAACAGAGGCTATTTATTCAGAGCTTGCGATAGCGAGTCAGCCACCATCACTTGTGTTTGGCAGAGACTAAGCACCGACAGAGAAGTGGTAAAACTTTATAGTTTAAAAAAGGGGGGGGGGAGGCGGGAGGCTTTGGGTATGTTTTGATTGGAATTTGTTGTCATGGAGAAGCTGGAGGTGGGCTAACAAAAAGCAGGGCGCCCTGTGTGATTGGTTTGAGAAGCACATGTGGCTTTCTGTGGTTGATCCTGAGTTGGGGCACAAGGGGCAAAAGTAGGGGAGCTTTTAGTCACTGACCAGTCCTGATCATGTTGGGCCAATTACTGCAGAGGTTGCATATTGGCTTGTGGGGCTAGTTGCTGCAGAGGTTGTGGGTCAGTTTGGGTTGTTATATATGTTCTGGCCATTGTCCCTTTGTATGTTCAGTGTCTCATCCATACCCTAATTTTCCAATTTTGAGTCCCTGAGACCATCCAGGAGGTGTCCACACTGTAGTAGAGCTAATAAATTTCGCCGTGCTGGATCTACAGGTCTTCCTGGTGGTCTTTAGAAGAGTCAATAGTGAACAGTTCATACACCTGTAGTATGTGTTGGGTATTGTCACAACCATCTGTCTCCTGCTTTTTTCCAATGACACATTACTTCCAACAAGGAAACAGGGTTCTTTAATCAGATTGTAGAGTTCTCTAGCAACACATCTATGTTCAGTGCCCTCAGTGCAGGATCTGGCTGTCCCTCCCTGGGAGATCCTTGATTATCACAGGCTCCTACAGCCTAACTTCCAGGATCCCAGGAGCCAGTCCTTCATTTCTGGTGAAAAGGCATGAGACACACTCTTGAAGTCTAACACAAAAGTGCTCCTTTGCTAACATTCTCCATGACAGGTAGACTGGGTAAATGGAGAGAGGTTCTAGGAGTGAGTGACACTGTGAAAGTACATAGAATAATCAAATCTGCAAGTGTTAAAGTTCCCTGGAATTCTGTGTTCAGGAGTAGCAGTGGGTTTTGCTGACACAGTAAATTCATTCTTTTACTAGATATTGAACAAAAGGCACATACTAGAAACTGAAAAGACACTGATGAGCAAAATAACGCATAGCTGATGCCATGTTTCATTGAGCTTTCAGTCTTGTGAGGGACAAAGTCTTGATCAAATAATATAGCAAATAAATATGAAATATGAACACTTTAACGGGAGAATCTGGGAGGTCTCACGTCCCAAGGTCTCAGGAATCTCAAGAGATTCAACACCAAATTTATCCTATAATGTGCCTGAGCAGAAGGTATTCATACATGGACATTTAAAAAATCATCAAAAACAGCATTTAGTAGATCTCTGCTTCCAGCTCAGACAGAACAATGGGGATTGAATTTACCTTCCCACTGGAAACAACGTAAAATTTGACAACATCTGTATGAAACAATGATTTGCAAGATACTGAACACCAGACAAGAAAGGACAGCAATCCCTGAGGGATGGAAAATACTATATACAACATATTTACTTATTTGCCAGATTTCTCTCTGTTGGGGATAGAAGTTATAAATCTGGAAAGAGGAAAGAACAGAATGGACTCTGAGGTAACTGATTAAAATCTGAAGTGTTGATATAAACTCATTTTAAAATTTAGATAGATAGAGGAAATGTATGTATATATGTGGTTGTATGTTTGCTTTCATAGATAGACATAGATACAGATGTACAGATCAGCACAGATACAGTCTTTTCCCCTAGTTCTATTTGGAAGGGCCTACAAGCAATCACTTGGGTAATAAGCAGCACGTTCAGCATCTGATCTTGATTTTTAAATTCCATTCTGCACCAAAGTCCCCAGGACTCCTTAGGAAAATGGCTGATTCCTGGGCTAAGACATAGAAAATATATGATGAACTGGGAACATCTCCTGTGATAGGAAGTACAATAAGCTCAAAGAATAAGAGGAACATGGAAAAAGGACAAAGGAGCCACCTTAATGGGGCTGTCTCTGGCCTAATCTAGGACAATTTGAACATTAAAATAAATAACAAAACTTCATAGCTATAAAATAAGAATGAGTAACAATATATAATTTATATAGTTATACATAAGTAATAAAATGAAAACAAAAATAAGAAAGCCTTAGTCCAAGCCCCCAACTCTCTCACCTTGAACTTGAGCAAGTAATTTAACTTCTCTGAATTTTAATTCCTTCTTTTAGAAAGTGGTGCTAATAGCAATGCCTACACTGGAGAATAATTCTAAGAATTAAATGAGATAATAGATGGAAGAAGTGCTTTGGGGACAAAGCACCCAAGCAGGAGTTTATATGTTATTCCCAGGACTTGTGTACAAGAAGAGTTTGCTGCAGTGTGCTAGCATACCGGGTTGAGAGTTTGTGGTTGGTTGTGGTTGGAGTACCTCACCAGAGACACGGTGTGTGTGTGCATGTGTGCAAGTGTGTGTGTTTGTGTGTTGATGGTGGGATTGGGATTGTCATTCTCTAAAAGCAACAATCATGATGAAGAGCCCTGCAGTGAAGGTGATGCCTCTGAAAGTTAAGAGGTAATTAAGAACACACTCATTCAGGGGCACCAGGGTGGCTTAGTCAGTTAAGCGTCTGACTTTGGCTCAGGTTTGTGAGTTCCAGCCTCCAGTCATGCTCACTACTGTCAGCAGAGAGCCCACTTCTGTCTCCCTCTCTCAACCCTTCCCCATTAGCACTCTCTTTCTCTCTCAAAAAAAAAACATTAAAAATAAGAACATGCTCATTCAGTAATTAACATGCACAACTTGTTAACTGTGGCTAATTCTATGAACCACATTTCCATTCCATCTAATGGTACTGAAGGAGAGGAGGCTAAATTATCCTAAAGAGATGGCAGCCTCAGACCTTTTCCTGCAAAGGCCAAACAAGGTAAATAGATGTGAAGTGTGTTCTCTGCAAACTACCAACTTTGTCACCTTCCTCTCCATTCAATCAGCTTAAAAGGATGACTTCTGTCCTGCAGCTAACATCATTTTCTTTCTGTTATACAGACAACCTCTATGCTAACATTTATTTTTAAAATTCTAAAAAGCAGAAAATAGAATAGGAGAACCACAGACATTCTACACAAAAAGATCCCCCAATAGAAAATGCTGTAGATGCGTCTGTTCCCTGGAAGAGATCATAATAAGAGTCCCCTCGCCATTGTGTAGGGAGGGCTGGGACACTGTGGGCCTGGGTGCTGGGGGTGCCCTTCCGGGGTGCACAGGTGGCCCAGGGAGCTAGGCAATGCTCATCAAATGCCCTACACTCCTACGTGGCAGGCAGGGTGCCATCCCCTCCTCATGTACTATCATTCTTCTATCTCAACAATCTCTTTGCTGTCTCCCTGGCCAAGTACACTCCTTTCCTGTCTTGCTTCTTGCCCTTCCATCTCAAATGCCTTTTTTTGTTTTTGCAATAAGCCTTCTACCTCAATTTCACAGAGCTTCATATGGTTTGGTGAAATGAAGAAAACATTATTTGCCAGATTTTTAATGAGACTTGCCAAGAGCTATTGCTCTCCCATGGAAGTGAAGGACTAGAGCCCATTTTCCAGTAAGTATGTACCAGGAAGGGTGATGTGTGAGGCTTTAGCAAATGGGAGAGAGTGAAGAGCAGGGACTATGGGACCATCAAAGACTGGGCTGTGTGTCATGTCATCTCTCCTTGTGCCACTTCCAAATCCAGGATCCCAGGTGTGACAGGTCACCTTGTCCTTGCTAACTTTGATGACAACCAGGGCACTTAGTTTCAATCTCTTGGGGGGGAGGTGCTGGGTGGCTCAGTCGGATAAGTGTCCAACTCTTGACTTCAGTTCAGGTCATGATCTCGTGGTTTGTGAGTTCAAGCTCCATGTCAGGGTCTGTGCTGACAGTGCAGAGACTGCTTGGGATATTCATTCATTCATTCTCTCTCTCTCTCTCTCTCTCTCTCTCTCTCTCTCTCTCGCTCTCTCTCAAAAATAAATAAATGTAGAATTGTCTTTTAGAAGGAGAGAAAGAAACGAGATAGAAAGAAAGGAAGAGAGAGAGATAGGGAAAAAAGAGAGAAAGGAAGGAAGGAAGGAAGGAAAGAAGGAAGGAAGGAAGGAAAGAAGGTTGGTTACTTGGAGTGGGTGGGTTTTCTCTGTTTTCGCTGTTACTGCCAGTTCATGGGTTTCTACACTGCTTAATGATAGCTAAACATATCTCCAGCTACCAATATGGGGTGAGGGTGGGTCTGTCCCTCTGGCCTTGTCTCATCTAGAGCCCCCACAATGGGTGCATGGGGAGGAAGATAGAGAAGGAATAGAGCCAACACATAACTAGTAATCTCCAGAAAAAAAATCACAGGAATTTGATAGTTGTGTATAAAATTCCCTACTAAAGAATTGGATAGCTCACAAGTAAGTTTCTATGGGAAGTTGGACATTTTACTTAATCAATTGCTGGTTCTACATGGGGAAGTACCTTAAGACTTAGCCTTTCAAATAACAGTGACCCCTATGAATTTCTTCTTTATCTCTTTAATATCACTCTTTCCCTGAACACCGTTTGCAGGGAGAGATTCAGTTCACAAAATCTTTGTTGTACCCAGCACACTTGAGGGCCTTGACCTTCTGATGGCAGTTTATTGAGGCCTCTTTGGTTCAGCCATTGCCAGTTCTGCTAAAGTATAACTCTCACACGGTTAAAAAAAAAACATGACTCTGATGCAAACATAAAATGGGTATATATCAAAAACTTACTCAACTCGTTAGTTAATAAGGAAGAAGTAAGACATTAAAAGTAACCCAAAGAGCATTTGGGAAGTGGGAATGTGTGTGCATGTACTCATGCACAATTTAATAAAGAAATACTAGGATAAGATTGCTGGGTTGCCTGAGGCCGCCAGGAAACGTGGCGGCTCCCGACAGGGCGCCTCGCTGGGCACAAAATTTATTTACAAACCACAAACTTAAGGGTTATCTTTTTCACTGGACAGAAATTATTCATATTTCTACCAGAAAAAAATCTACAAGGTAACATGGGAACTTAATCAATAATAAATGCTGAATGTAACTAAGTACATTTCCCCAGATAATGTGCGATTGGCTTTGCCTCTGTGTGGCACTGAAAGGATGTGCTAATCACATTTCCCCCTTATTTCTGTTTTAGATAATTTTTGTGATATTTCTTTTTTTAACAGAAGGTTATTTTTTTAAAGTTTGAGGCGGGGGGGAGAGAGAGAGAGAAAGCACAGGGTGTGTGGAGAGAGAGGGGCAGAGAGAGAGGTGGAGAGAATCCCAAACAGGCTCCATACTGTAAGCACAGAGCCTGACGCAGGGCCCGGTCTCACAAACCATGAGATCATGACCTGAGCTGAAGTGCAGAGTCAGATACTTAACTGACACGTGCACCATTTTTGTGATATTTCTTAGGGGAAGGAGACACGCAGCCATCTGGTGAGTCACGGGAAAATAAGTGTTTCCATGCATTTATGTCTTTCCCCCAGAGAAAGTTGCAGCTGGCTTCCTCAACCATCCACCCAGAAGTCAGTACAACTCATCACGGTGAGGTTACCCGTTCACAAAAATAGCACATTCTTGGAACTGAGGCTTACACTATGGGTTTGCAAAAATCTAAGGAGCAGTAGGAGTCAAGAAGTTCATGGTTGAACATGTTTTAAAAATTATAATTTGGGAGGAATATGAAGAAAAACAAACTGTGCTTACTTTATCAATTTGCCCAAGTCATCCAAAGGATTAAGCAAATAAAATTTTATTTTTAAGAATCCATGTGAAAACCCTAATGGTCTCAAAATAAAACAACTTAAAGGAAAAAAAAAAATAATTCACATTCTAAGGAGATATTTAAAAATATTAAAATGACGGATGAAATAAAAAACATAACAAGGCCTTGAAAAATCCAGAAATTAATACATCAATTCCTGGAAAAATGGCAAGTTGACTAAGCTATCTTAAAAGCTCTTCAAAAAGGGACCCGAGACTAGTTGAGAGGCCAATGGAGGGCAGAATGCATATTTCAGGTCTTTCTATGAGATCATTCATTTTATTTTTCTGAACAGATGAAAACCTTTTTCACACTGCCTCCTGTTCCCCTCACTTTTTCTCTTACAAAATTTGCAAAAATAAATTGAAAGTGGACGAGGGCAAAGCAGTGACAGCTCGTCTCTGGTCCTGCTGGCATCAGTTGGGGCGGCTGGAAACTTCTCTTCACTCACATGTCCACTCAATGGCTACTGCCTTCCTCACAGCACGGCAGCTGGCCAGCAAGGTGGCAGTCCCAAGACAGACCCAGACAGAAGCCCTCTTGACAGGCTGCCTTTAATAACTTAGCTTCAGGAGTCATGTGATGTCATCTTTGCCAAAATAGTCTGGCTTGATGCAAATCACCAGATTCCACTATTTGACTGGAAAAGTGTCGAAGAATTTGAGAATGTGTTTTAAAACCACCACTAACAATGCTGTCTTGTTAGTAACCTTTTTTCATTTATTACACTATGTTTTGAAACAATGGTGGGAGTGGTGAGGGCTCAAACTGGAAACTCATGTTTCCCAGTTTGGGGAAATTTTATTGACTTGAAATTTTCCTATCCATGGGGCGCCTGGGTGGCTCAGTCAGTTGAGCGTCTGGCTTCGGCTCAGGTCATGATCTCAGAGTTTGTGGGTTCGAACCCCACATCAGGCTCTGTGCTGATGGCTAGCTCAGAGCCTGAAACCTGTTTTCGGATTCTGTGTCTCCCTCTCTCTCTTTAAACCCCCCATGTCCTCACTGCTCTCACTGTCTCTCAAAAATAAATAAAAAACATTAAAAATTGTTAAAAAAAAAAAAAGGAAATTTTCCTATCCCCTATTTTATGTTATAAAATAGAGGTGGCTTATGGGTGGCTTATAGAATGTCTCAGACTTTGAACCTTTTAAAACAACCTCCTAATTCTCATATCTCTTCTCTCTGATTTTCCATCTCTCTGCCACCTCTTGTTCTAGATTCAGGGAAATTCCTTCAATGTTACCTTCCAATCTTTTTAGCATATTTTGAAACTTCTGCTAATCCACTTTTTATTTTTAAGAGCCCTTTTTAGTCCTCTGTTCTGATTTTATGGTAGCCTGTTTTGGTTACACAGATATAATCTTTCACATTTCTCTAAAGATATTTATAACTTAGCTTTTGGTTGTAAAAAATATATATATATGTGCAAACGTAGAATACTACAGTGAATGCTCCTGCCTCCCTTCCTTCTCGGAAGCAAAAGCAAAGCCTGTCATGCTGAAAACAAAGGGTTAAATGAATATCGTTTCCTGAAGTTGGATCTCAGCCCTTCTTCCTGCTCAGTTATCAGGAGCCTAGTAGACAGTCTACCGCCATATTGGTTTCCTAGGGCTTCCATAGCAAAGTACCGCAAATTGGGTGGCTTAAAACCATAGAAACCTGTACTCTCAGTTCTGGAAGGGAGAAGTCCAAAGCCACGGCTTCCGTCTGAAGGCTCTGAAGGGAGGTCAGCTCTGTGCCTCTCTCCGGGACTCTGAGGCTGCCGGCAATGCTTGCCACCCCTTGGCTTGTTGTGTCACTCCAATCTCTGCCTCCCCCACCGCCATGAAAACCTCCCTGTGTGTCTTCCATCCCTTCCATAGAAGGACAGGACACCAATCATCGGATTAAGGCCCACCCTAATCCAGTATGGCCTCACTGTAACTAATGACAAAAACCCAGTTTCCAAATAAGGTCACATTCTCAGGTTCTGAGAGTCAGGACTTCAACATATCTTTTTTTTTTTTTCCTGGATAAAATTCAACCCATAGTACTCCCTTTGTAGCAGATCATGTAGTGGGCTTCACATAACTCTTCCAAACCCCGTGTTTTTCCCAAGTCAAGCAGCACTAGCTAGCCCCCTTTGAGACCTCCCCCTCTCAAAATCTAAATCTTCTAGCAAACATATTCAACAATACTCTATTCTACAACTACTCTCACATATGTCAATGTATTTCACCCTTGAGTACTCACTTGAAAGGAAAAAAAGAAAAACTTTAAAGCATTTCCCAGTGTTCCTATCCTAACTCATGCATGTCTTTAAAATCTGCCAATCAGTTTTAAGTCCATTTTACAGCAATGTAGGAATGTAGTAACTTTCCACTTTGTCCTTATAAGCCTAGGCTGAAACTTGAAAGAAAGCCTAGAGTATAGGATAACATTTCAATTACTTAGCAAATGATGTTTTTGTTAAGTATTCCTCATTTTCTCACATAGGCACAGGGACACACATGTCTTATCGTGGATTTCTGTAATTATAGCTTGTGTGCTCTAAGCCAGAAACGGCATATGTGTGCCTGAGTGTGTGGTGGCTTCACACAGATTTTACAGCCTTTCCCCATTTTATAATTAAAATGCAGATACCATTGGGTGGGTAGATCCTGAGTAAATAGCCTTTTGAACATGAGCCAAATTCCTACCATTATTTTGTGAGCAGCCCTGTGTCTGTTGGTAAGTACTGAGTGGCTAAACTGCTTGACTATATTTCTTCTGCAGATGTCACACCTTGTCACCGGCCACCCCCACCTCCGTAAGAACACCCTGCAGGCATTTGTTCCCTTTGAGTAAATGCCACTCTCCACAGAGCCCTTCTACAGGATAAAACATGCTTTGCACAAAGTCCATTCCTGATTCAATACGGGGGGCATGAAAAGCATTCTTCTCAGAGGTAAAAAGATGATCTAAAGTGTAGAGGATACAAAGTTTTGCATTTTTTCCCACTGGCTGCATCTTATCAAAGTGAAGATTCTTAATGCCAAATCATTAGCAACTAATGGTGTGCATTAGTTAATTTACTGGAGTGAAAAGGAAAAAAAAAAAAAAAGGAGAACTAATAAGTGTTTTGGTCGACAGACATAGGAGTTTTTCCATGCAATGAATGGAGTAAAAAAGCCTAGAAAGAGGTGTAATTTTCTGTATTTCTTCACTCTTTGCCTGGGGCAACATAGCCCCTGTCTTTGAACAAGGTCAGGTGCATTGTGCATGCCCAGGGTTTGAAGAGCATTGAAAGATTCCTGGAGGGGGTGTATCCCAGTGACAAATGGCTGTGTGGGGGAGGAAAAGGGACCCCACACAGGCTGCCTCTTTATTCCCCAAAAGAAGAGAGCTTGCAGGCTCTTAACTAGCTGGGTAGGTTAACACCTGCTCCCAGAAAGAATGTACTCTCTCTCTGGTCACAGGTAGCTGACTTCCTGATGGGCAGGGCTGGAGGCCCTGTACATGGGGAATTTTTCTTTTTACATATCACTGGAAAATGGATACCAGACTACTCTGCAATATTTTCCAAGTTGAAAGTCAGTAGGCATTAACTCTCAAAGCATGTAGCAAAAAAAGAGAAAATGCTAAACATGTCAAATATATACATATTTATATATTCTATACTTTATATATATGTATACTGTATATTGAGTACAGCTGCCCATTTTTATATTTCAACATTAAACTTGAATATATAAATATTTTTAAGCATCATGGTGCACTTGATAGAGTAATTAAAGAAATCAGAGATGGTGGAATAAATCAGTCTGGGTTGATACATATTTGCGGCTCTCTGGGAATGGCTACCAGAGAATGTGTCATTTGGGGAATACTTTAGTGATAAGTCATTGTCCCTCCCTTTAAGCAGTTAGAATATTATCTTGGAGAATGGGACATGCACACACATTTCTAACAATTCAGTAAGTATCACCTTATACAACGTACCACATGTCTTACTAGAAGACATAAATGCTCAGGCTCTGTCACATGGAGGAATAAGTAAGAGTCAATCATGGTGGAGGATATGGATCTTCCTCCAGAGACTCGGGGTTGGAAGAAATGTCATTTGTTTACCATTTTGAAATGAATTAATTCAGACTTTTATAATGATGAAAAGTCAGTGAGTTCACCTTTCTGCTCTGAACACATAACAATGACAAATGAAATATTTAAAAGACAGGAAGGAAGAGAGAGAAAGAGAAAGTAAGTAAGGAAACCAGGAAGATCCAATCACACTTTTTGATACGAGATAAAATCTCCATGGACCAGACACAAAAGGAAAATATAAATGGTGTGTCGTTTGCCTAGGAGTAGGCACTGGTGACTGGGAGCTTGGTTCCTGTGGGACAAGGAGTTCTAAATGTGAATGAGACTTGGAGCAGTGCCAGACTTCCTGTTTGATGCCAGAAGCAGACAGCACTCCTTGTCTCCTGGGACCATGGCTTCAGATGAAGCTGTGAGCCGTGGGGAAACAAAGGCCAAAGACAAAGTGTTACTCCCAGGAACTGAGCCAACTTCCTACACTTTGTAAATAGATCTGCTATATCCCTCAATGACCCCTAGAAGCCCCTAGGGGCAGCACATCCCAAGTTCAATTGTAAAGTCTGGTTCTGGTATAGGAGAAGGAGGGCTGGGCTAGGTAGAACCACTATCAAACTGTCAAGGCAGGAAAAGTTTGGAGGGAATATTCGAAATGGGCTTGCAAACCAAAATTCCAAAACACAGGAAGAAGGACTAATTTCTCAAAGGACAGCCAATAAACAAAAGACTTAGAAAGAATAATTCACCCCAACTGAAATTCAGTTTAGAGACTAGTCTGATGTCAACATAAATTTCTTGAGGATGTTCAAAGAGATACATAAAGGCATTTATGATCAAAGAAATAAATTATGGAACAGAAGTAGGCAGGAATGAAATGAAAATGAAACAAATTAAATCAGATCCTGAGTTCCTACATTGCTAGAAGGGTTGGAAATCCAACCTCGGTCATAATCACATGTCGTCACCAATCTAGGAAGCAGCGATACATCCATCTCTGAGGCTTCTACAACATAAATGGAAGGTCTCTTATCATTAGTCATCCTAATCATTGCCAATATTGTCATTGTCCAGGCCCGAGATCCTCCCTTATGACTTAGCTACTTAGTTACAAAGCGAAAGAGATCACAGTGAAGCTCAGAAGATCTGTCTAAGGTGAGCCTTTCTAGCTTGCATGCCCTCAGAAGTGATGTCACTGACTTGACTTGGGTGCTGCCAAGGATGAGGACATGGGTCCTACCACTCTAGAACACTCCTATCACTTCAGTGCTTAAAATGCATATGTTCTTTCAGGCTCTACCCAGAAACTGTGAATCCCTATATTTGGCTCAGGGCTTAGAAATTAGTGTTTCTAAAAAGCTCCCTTGGGATTCAAATGCTGTAGGCCCAGAATTTGGTAAACCCTGATATTGTTTACAGTCCTCATTTTTCAAGTGATGAAACCAGACAGGACTAGAGGGAATAATGCCCTGGTTACAGAGCTAAGTGACAACAGAATAAAACTCAACTCTTTCTTCTGCTTAATTTGGGTTTAATTCTCTCTTTCTTTTCTAGTACCTTAGAAGCTAAAGTTATTGATTTGAGACCCTTCTTTTCTCATATAGGGGTTGACTGCTATAAATATCTTCTCAAGCCTTGCTTTCGTGTAATCTCACAAATTCTAATAGTGTGTTTTCATTTTCATTCAGGATAAAATACTTTCTAATTTCCCTTTGGAATTCTTCTTTGACCTAGGATAATGTAGAAGCATGTTATTTATTTTCCAAATATTTGGAGATTGTCCAGATATCATCCTGTTATTTATTTCTATTCTAATTCTTTTGTGGTCAGAGAACACACTGCATATGACTTGAATCTTTTTTAATTTATTGAAATTTGTTCTATAGCCCAGAATGTGGTCTTTCTTAGCAAATGTTCTCTGTGCCCTTGAGAAAACTGTGTATTCTGTTGTAGATGAACAGAATGTTCTAATAAATGTCAGTCAAGTCAAGTGGGTTGGGAATGGGTTCAACTTTTCTCGCTGATTTTCTGCCCACTTGATCTATTAATTATTGAGAAAATGATAGTGAAATCTGCAACCATAACTGTGGGTTTGTCTATTTCTTCTTGTAGTTCTATCAGTTTTGGCTTCTTATATTTTGAAACTCTGTTATTAGATATATAAATGTTTAGGATTGGTATCTTCTCTTGTTGAGTTGATCCTGTTATCATTTTGAAATGGTCTTTTTTTCGTCCTTGGCAATATTCTTTGTTGTGATATCTATTTTTGTCTATTTATACAGCCAATTCAGTTTTCTTTTACTTCATATTAATATTCCATATCTTTCTTCACTCTTACTTTTAACTTATTTGTGTCTTTATATTTAAGGCTGTTTTCTTGCAGACAGCCTAGAGTTGGGTCTTGCTTGTTTTATCCATTCTTATTATTTCTACGTTTTAATTGAAATGTTTAGCTTATTTTAAGGTAATGATACTGATCAAGTTTAGGTTTAAAATCTATGATCTTACTATTTGTTTTCTATTGTCCCTTTTCCCTCTTTTTCTGCCTTATTTTGTATTACTTTTTGTGATTGCTCTTTATCTCCCATGTTTACTAGATATATCTCATTTTTAAAGAAGTTTCTTAAGGATTTACAGTATATGTCTTTAACTTTTCAAAATCTACCTTGAATTACTATAATACCATTTCACATATGAGAACCTTAAAAACAGCATAGTTTCAATTCTTCCCCTGCCAGGCTTTGTGCTATTGCTGTCATATATTGTGCTTGTCTCTATATTTTAAAACCAGTATTATGTTATTATTATTCTATTTAAGTAATCAATTATTTACTAAAGTTATATAAATAATAAGAAAAAAATGTTATATTCTTGTCCATATTGTAACCATTTCTGATGTTCATCAATCCTTTACATAGATCTATCTGCCTATCATTTTCCTTCTATCAAAATGGTTTCTTTTAATTTTTTTTTGTGGTGTACTACTGGTGGTCTACTACTGAATTGTTTCTACCTGTGTATGTCCACCTTTATTTTTGAAAGAGGCTTTGGCTGTGTATAGAATTCTAGGTGGACAGTTTTTGCTATTAGTACTTTAAGGATATTTCTCTACTGCCTTCTCACCTCCATTGTATGCTGTGAGAAATCTGTTGTCACCCTTATCCCTGTCCCTCTGTGTGTAATGTGTCTTTATTCCCTGGCTGTTTCTAAGATTTTTTTATCACTGGTTTTGAGCATTTTGATTACTCTATGCCTTAGTTCTATTTCTGTTTCTTGTGCTTTTGATTCTTTGAGCTCCTTCCATCCGTGGCCTTATAGTTTTCAAAAAATTTGTAAAATTTCAGCCATTACCCCTTCAAATATGTTTTCTGTCTCCTCCTCTGTCCCTTCAGGGACTATAATTAAACACATATTAGACTGCTTAGTTTTCCCATAACCCATTGAAGCTCTGTCCATTAATTACTAAAGCTCTGTTTGTTACTTTAATTCCTTTTTTCCCCACCCTCTATGTGTCATTTAGGATTGATTCTACTTCTTTCTTCAGATTTGTTTATCTTTCCTTCTATAATGTCCAATCTGCCATTAATCCTACCCTGTGTATATTTTTACCTCAATCATTGTAGTTTTCATCTCTGGGAGTTCAAATTGCATCTTGTTCATATCTTTTACTTGTCTGCTAACAATCTTTAGTCTTTTCTCTAGCACTTTGAACATATGGAATATAGTTATAATAACTGATTCAGTGTCCTTGTCTGCAAATTCTAGAACATGTCAGTTCAGGGTTTTAATTGATTGTTTTCCTTCTCATTATGCTTCTTTGCATGCCTGGTAATTTTTGATTGGGTACCAGAAATTAGAACTTTACTTTGTTTGGTGCTTGGTATACATCTTATATATATGTAATGTATATAATATTTTTGAATTTTGTTCTGGGATGCAGAAACAGTCTAATCCTATCTTTAAAAGCTTTTGCTTTTAAGCTTTGTTAAGTGATACCTGAGCAGAATTAGTCTAGGGCTAACTTTTCCCATTATTGAAGCACTACCCACCTGACGACCTGATGCTCAGTGACTCATGAGGTCTGTGTGGCAAGAAGAGGCACTAGTCCATGCCTTTTATGTTCCCTCTAATATTCAGATGGTTCTTCCCCAGCCTTACAAGTATGCACTGATCAGCACTCAGTCGAATACTGGAAGCAAACCTTCAGACCTTTAAAATGTTCTCTGTCTACTATTTCCTGGCCTCCCTGACTCCCAGCTCTATTTCCTCAACTTAAGGAGATTTCTAGGTTCTGTTGGGATTCCCCTCCCTGAACCACATCTGAAAACAAACAAAACAAACCCTACAATTGCCCCCATCTTATTGCTTAGAAAGATCTGGAATCTCTTTCTAAGAGTTTAAAAGCTGGGGCAATTGTAGGATTCATTTCTTTTTTTCCTTCTCTTTCAGGTATCACTGGTCTTTGTTGCCTGATGTCTGACATCTTGAAAATTCTCACTTCAAATATTTCATTTGTGCGTTTAGTTGTTTCATGTGGGAAGTAAACTCTGTTATTTAATTTTGACCAGAAGCAGAAGTTTCCGCAAATACATTTTTAGTGTAAAGAATGGAATTTATATAAATGAAAGTATTACAAAATGATTGGCCTGATGTCACAGGAATATGGCAAAAACCACTAAAAGCAGTGTAAATGAAGTTTACAAAATACCCATGTATGCCAAACCACTTACTACAAAGGGAAGTACCTGAGGCCTCCGTGAGGCAAGAAATGTGGTGAAGTTCACATACCTCACTAGTTAGAGGAGTAAAACCAAAACCAAATTCATTTTCCCTCAAATATGTGCAGCATTGTTCCTAACATTTTGCTGTTTCAAACTACCCCAAACCTGCCTATTAAAGTGAAGAGATATCGTAATCATATAAAATAAAAATATACCTGATCAAATCAGAACGTCTTTGCATTCAGAAGCCATAAAAAACCGCCTACTGTTTTGATCTATTTGTACCATTATAAACACTTTTTTAACCTCCTTATAGATACTTCAGAAACAAAATTATTCACATTCTTTCCACTGAAATACAATACTTTTGTGGTTCATCTAGAAACAAAAGGATTGTCGTGTTAAGTGATCAAATCTGATACCAGTCTAAGTCATCTCCCATTGCAAACTGTTTTCATGAGGGACAGGAGGACAGGTCAGCTGCCACCGGAAGCCTGGCCACTAGCTCTCCAGCTGTCCTTTAATCTGGTACGGTCATAGGTACAATCTCCTCAAACCCATAGGTACAATCTCCTGAAACCTTCAAGATTTCCAAGGGTCCCTGGAAATGTTTCAGAAGTGGAAAAAGAATTGATTGCTTCCAAATATAAACAAGAAAATCACCAAATTAAAATAAATGCTTTTATTTCTAAAAATGCAACAGTGGAACCCATGGATACAGCTCAACTCTTATGTTTCTATCTTCATTTAATTCAGTGAATGTTGTCCATTCATTCTAATTTGCCTGATAGGATGTGAGTGCCAAGTCCACAACAGTGCTTAAGGCCAAAAGGGCTAAAAATCTTTAAAATGCCCTAAATTCAGTTACTGAAATCCCAGACAAGTATTCAGTGTTGCTAGTTACCTTTGCTTAGAAATAGTGATAAATGCCACTAAATGCAAGTTTAGTTAGAATTTTTTGGTTATCATTTTACCAAATGGGAGCGTGGCTTAGGTGATTTCAAATTGGTTTGCACTTTTGTTAACTTTATCTGTCAAGCCAGTTCTCAGACAGGATCTGAGAAATCCACATCCCAGCAGAAGGAGGTCTTTTATAAATGACCTCCTGTTAAAGACTTCTAACAGATCTGAATCGCCCCCATGGCGATTTATATTTCTTAATAAGTCTCAATAAAATGAAGTCTGTTTCCAACATGCCTCAGCCACGGTTAATGAGAAGTTGGTTATCAGGGCCTCATCACCACTCTTAGATCGTAGAAGAATCCTAGGCTTATGTCATCCAGAAATATGGAGGACAACCTAGTGGGGGTGGAGGCCTTCCTTTATTTCACAGGCCTTTAAGGACATAAAACAAACAGACAAAGATACAGAAAAACTAGGACTGCTTACAGTCCCTCAGATAACCCTTCACACCCTCACCAAGCTCGGCTAAGGGACTTTGTTGGGACCCCACATCTGTGCCGCTTGGCTCCTCGCTCTACGGCTACCGAGTCACTCCCATCTAAGGCTCCGCCTCTCCAGAATATTGCATTGTGGTCACCTCATTCTTTTGCCCAGTTTCAGGGAAACGGACCACACCCCAGGGCGAGGCTTCTTTCTTCCACCCGCAGAGCACCAGGTTCCCATCTGTTCTCTTTGACACAAGGCAGCCCATTCTATCATTGGATCCAGAGCAGCGTTTCTTGTAATGTGACCCGAAGAACACTGGCTGGTGCCAGGAAGCCCATCAAATAATCTGCACCAAATCAGTTTCATGTAAAAAGCACCTGAGCAACTCTATTCCCTTCCAGTTCACAAGTTGGAAATGTAAGAGAAATTACAACTGTTACAGAAATCCCATGAGATCCTTTACACTAAGCCCAAGTTTACCAAGAAGCCCTTGATGAAACAAGTGCCAAAGGGAATGTGAAGAGATATAAATTAAGAAAAGACAAGTGTACGAGAAAAGCCCTTGGTGGGCCA
This sequence comes from Suricata suricatta, assembly GCF_006229205.1. Lineage (NCBI taxonomy): Eukaryota > Metazoa > Chordata > Mammalia > Carnivora > Herpestidae > Suricata > Suricata suricatta. Next base: position 78,048,504 of record NC_043702.1, read on the forward strand.
CTCGGTAGCCCTGAGCATTAACTTATGAGCACTCTTCCAAAGGGCTGCAACAGCCTTCTAAAGCAATGTCACTCAGAACGCTCTCTGTTTTCTTCAGCTTCCCACTGAACAGAATGAAAACATCTGAAGGAGCCTCCTTGCGCGGAGCCTGGGTTTGGCTTAGGTTATGATCTCAGGTTTGTGGGTTCGAGCCCTGCATCGGGCTCTGTGCTGACAGCTAGTTCAGAGCCTGGAACCTGCTTTGGATTCTGTATCTCCCTCTCTCTCTGACCCTCTCCTGCTCCTGCTGTCTCTCTCTGTCTCTCAAAAATAAATTTAAAAAAAAAACATTAAAAATTAAAAAAAAAAAGAAGTCTCCTTGTTACTCACAGGGAAATGTGAAGACACCTTTGAGCCTCTGAGATGAAGACCCAGCTCTATGTCAAAGTAGTAACATGGCTGATGATAAATGAAATTATGTAATGAAATCTACTCTTTAAAAGCCTCCTGTCACTAGTACTCATGAATACAGTTAGATATCTTAGAAAAAGGAAAATTTCTAAGAGAAAAAAATCAGCTTAGCAAATAGGGTACAACTCTAAAATCTGGCAAAAGCTTAAATTAACACCTCTTTTCTCTTGGTAAACCTTCCCAGGAATCCTCAAACTCAGCCTAACACATTACAGAAGTATTAGTTATTGGTACATTCTTTTTCTTCCAGACTTTAGGGTAACTAACAGGATCTGATATCAAGAACCATGAACTATATTCAGAGCAATGCAATATAACCAGGAACAAGATTTTTTAGATGCTTCCAAAGAGCTGCCTCCTTAGTAGCTCTTAACAAACTGGGTGCATCGTTGTCTCTCTGTGACTGTTTTGTCTTTTTATCCTACACTATGCAATTAACACCTCATTCTACCCAATTCTGTTCTCTACACTTGACTCTCTTACACTTTATTTTGTCAGTATAAAATGTAGTTAATTATCACATTGTCTTCTCACTAATTACTAATTGAGATAGTTTCCCCAACTAAATGTTAAACTTCCTGCAAACAAAAATACTGAAGCTCTTTGCCACACCATCATAACTAAAACAGGCCTAAGTGTCTAAGAGTTACACAATTACACAATCAATAATTAATTGACTCATAGGTTTAAACCACACATTTAAAAAAATGAACCAAAACTGAGTTATTTCTTAGTCCTCCCTCGATCCCTCAAATTAGATACGGCCTCAGAGGTACTGCGAAATAAAATGATTTGTTATAAAATATTTTTTCACTTTTTAAAGTTTATTTATTTAGTTTTGAGAGAGAGAGAGAGAGAGAGAGAGAGAGAGAGAGAATAGGAGCGGTAGAAAGAGAGAATGCCAAGCAGACTCCACACTATCAGTACAGAGCCCAATGTGGGGTTTGAACTCACCAACTGTGAGATCATGACCTGAGCCGAACTCAAGAGTTGGACATTTAACAGACCTAGCCACCCAGGCACCCCCCTTTTTTTACTTTTAAAAGTCCTTTTTAGGGTTGCCTGGGTGGCTCGGTTAGTTAAGCAGCTGACTCTTGATTTTGGCTCAGGTTATGATCTCGCAGTCATGAGTTCAAGCCCCACATCAGGCTCTATGCTCACAGGACAGAGCCTGCTTCAGATCTTCTATCTCCCTCTCTGCCTCTCTCTCTCTCTCTCTCTCTCTCTCAAAAATAAATAAATGTAAAAAAAAAAAAAAAAGAGTTCTTTTTTTAAAACACTGGTCAGGAAAGTTCATACCCCAGAGAGATGGTGACATCATAGGAAAGTAAAGCTGAAATGGACTTTCTTACAGGAATGAGATCATTTTAGTTTTAATTTGAGTTCTTAAATTGGACTGAATAGGTACAGAAGGACAGAATCATTTCTCAGGCCTGTTTGGAAGAGTTAAATTTGGGGCAGTTGGGATTCCAAAGATACAAAGAACATGGCCCTGGTCAAAGATCCTCCTGAAACAGAGGCTTTATCACTCAGCCTGATGAAACCCTTAGTGTCTGTCACTACCTCCAGAGTCCCTGGTCCTATCTGCTCTGTGTGTCAGAGACAAGATCACTGAATTGCAGGCAGAGGACCTCAGTCGCTGAGTGAACCTGTCGGGCTTACATTTCATTGTCTTAGTTTGCTTTTGTGAACCAGTTTCCCTCCTTCCCTTCCTGTCTGGTTTGCATCACTGACAAATTCCACTTTTCCTCTTTGAGAAAGACATTCTTCCTGAGCCCTGCCCACATGGAAGAGGACATTCCACTTCAAGATGAGCTGGAATGCAGCTTTCCTCATAAAACAATTGTAAGTGGTTGAGATAAAGCACCCAATAAAGCAGCTGGAAGTAGAAAAAGGCAGAAAGAATGTGTGCCTTCTCATGGAGCGATACTCCCCATCCATCAGCTGAAAAGCAAAATCTGGGACATGGCTTCAAGCTTTCATTAAAATGCAATAGGGCGTCAGGAAGTTGGATTTGGACCGACAACAATGAGATATTTTTCTTACAGTTCCTTTCCTCTGAACTGCCTTCCTGTGGGCTTCAAAGTTCTCTCTCTGACCAAATTCAGTGAAGTTGCTTTTTCCTCTTCTCTTTGAATGAACCTGAGCTTCAGGAAGGGCGGTGAAGTAAGCCAAAATGAAATTTCCAAACTTATGGTTCTCAAGTAAATGAGATTTTCTCTAATGCTTACCAACTGTCACCAGGTCAGATGGATTTTTCTGCTTGAGGTGCCCTGATGCATTAATTTCTCTGCCACCTTATAGTATCCTTCTGAAAGCAACCCAGCTGCCATAAAAATGTAAAAAGAAAATGCACGGCATAACTGGTGGACAAAAGGATTGTGAGAAGTAAAAAATGAGGAGAGGGCATTAAGAAAGGTCTTTAGAGAAGCATGCCATTTGCTTGGTTTTCCATTCAGGAGACGAGTCACACATCACTCTGCTCTGACCCGCTGGAAAATGGCATCCTGTGTATAACACAGTCTAGGCTAGCAGAACCAGAAACCCTAAACAGCGGCAGCACCTTCTCTTTTCTTGATTGATCTAATGCAGTGATTTAAAATACAAACAAATAAACAACAACAACAAAAACGTTTAAAGCAGTGAGACCAGAATATGTAAAGCAGCTGATGGTGGAGTTGTCTGGCTGAGTTCCAGGGTCTCACCCATCGGGCTTCCTCCCCCCACAGTGGCCCGGACAAGTGTCCAAACAGGTGTACGGTTGGAGGCACAACTAGAGGGTTTTAGTGACCCAAACAGTGACAACACAGGATTTAATTTCTCTGAGTGCAGATGGCTATCATCTAAGTCAGAGAGCAAGAAGACACTCTCCAATATACTCACTCGGGGCTTCTTCCTCTGGTTTCTTGAGCTAAAGATTAGTATAGTTTTTAATAGATACCATAAGTTACCTCCCATCACCTACCATCTAACTGCCCTCATCTTCCTTCTTTCAAAAAACGTGTTAATCAATGTGCATTGCATGTGTCTCATGTCCAAAGCGCTGTCCTATCATTAAAAACATATAAGTAATAAATAAGGATAGTAGTAGGGGTAATAACAGACACTATATAGCATTTGCTAAGTGCCAAACACTGCCCTAAACTCTATAGATGTATTATGTATTATGAAGTCACTCAAGGAAACAACATTCTAGCAAAGATATGATTATTATTTTGAACTTAGAGATAAAGAAACTGGGGCACATAGAGGTTAAATAATTTGCCCAAAGTCACATATCCAGCAAATGGAAGGGCTGAGGTATGAACCCCACCAGTTAGGCTTCCGAATTTATGCTCTTGGCATAATTGTTTTATGGGCTTTGTCTTTCATTCATCTTACCATCTATGCTGCAAAGAGATGTTTTTGTTCCTAGAGCTCCAAACATCTTTTCCTTTTTGGAACTTAATAAAAAATGTGGATAATGTTTATGTAAGAAGACAGTATCTCTCCCTCCCAAATTATTCACTGAATACCTATTCTTTGTCAGGTATTTTATATCATGAATATCGTTAATAAATCTTTCTGAGCAGATGTTTTTGCATTAAGACAAATTCTTTACATTGGTTTTAGGTCCACAGAAAAACTAAGGAGAAAGCACAGAGATTTCCCATATACCCCAGACCCCACACAAGCAAAGCCTCTGCAGTACATCGATGAAAGAACAGAGGGTTACAGGAATTAATTAATTTGCTCACTGATCTATAACTGACAGGGATCAGTGTGACTCATACCCATCTCACTATCAAGACCATGTTCTAACACTTTCCTATGCTTGTCAATCTTGCTTGAGAAGTGGTCAGAGTTGCTCACTAATGCCTCTGATTAATGTTAGGAATGCCATGAATCCCTTTCTCCAATTCCCTTCTCTTGTACTGTTTTTGTTCCCAACTAATCCTTACACTTGTGTGAATATTTAGCAAAATACATATATAGCCTTTCCCTAGGGGCTAAAGTGTCTAAAGTCTGAGATGTGGGAGAAGGGCGCATGCTTCTCTCTCTACATCAGATGTCATGAAGAAGACACAAATCAGAGACTTGTGCACACAAAGTCCTGCAGTTTTCCACTGCTTCCTCCTGACCCCTGAGCTCTAACCTGCTCTCAGAAGCACCTGAATGTCTGAATATTTACGAAACGCACCACAGAGTTCTGAGGACTTGATCAAAGCCAACAGGAAATGACAAAGCCAGGTCACACCAGAAGGGCTGAGCCAGTTTTGAAACTGGGCAAGAAAAATGGATCTGCCTCCATTTCAGTTGGTTTTCACTTCTTTCCCACCAACCAGCAAACAAGAAGTGCAAATAACAGACATGTGATTGAAGAACAAAGTGAGTAGTTCTTTCCATGATCACCAATGGTCCAACTGGAATGTGTCATATTGGAGGACCTACACCCACAGGCATACAGGTTTATTATAAGCAGGACCCGGGGCTGGGCCAGACCCACTGGTAAGCGCCACCTGTTACTATGTAAGATACTTCTTGCAGCCCCAGGCCTACTTCTTGAGGTCTATCACTCACTGTGTCACTGGGCCTGGAGTAGGCCTGGGCATGGCCCACGGTGCCAACAAATAAAATCTCTGAGGTTACATATGGAGGTTTAAAAAGTGCTGTCCCTTCCAGATGTCACTGGGCGTCTTGTCTGGGCTGTGTGTGAGACCCAGTAGACTGCCAGCTTCAACAACACTTCTCTCTAAAAATCTGGGTTTTAATTAGCTGGGATTTTGCTAGACATAAAGCCTCCTGTCATAAATGGGCAGTGACTTTCTTAATTACCTGAGAACTTGGAGATATTTAAAATAGGTGCCCACTGATTTCCCTTAATGTTTATGGGACCCTGGAGACTCACGTCAAAGAACTTGAATCCTGTGTGCAACAGGCCTGAGACATTATAGACACATTGGATGCGCGAGGCATCTTCACAAAGACAAAAGCTATAGGAAATGGAAATTAGATCCTTGGAGAAAAATCCCTTGAGAGATGAAATTGTGACCAATTGAGCAAGAAGGGCTGACACTTTGGTTCTGAGTGGGGGTTAACATCCTCACAAGCCCACCCCGGTACAACCCATCACAACGCCAGAATGCCAGAGATCTTTGTGAAGAAGAGGGATGGGGAAGAGATAACTTGGTCCCTAGAGGCCCCACAGCTCTGAGGTAGGAAGTGCTACTGAAAGGTCTGGTCAGGCAAAGCGGAAAGTACTTCTGGAGTGAGTGGTGGGGAAAGAGAAGCAATGGTGGTGGTTAGTTAGAGGGAGCCAAGAACTGTGTGAACAGGACCCACGGGCAGCGTGAAGATCAGTGGTCTCTGGGGCCAGCTGGGCATGGCCAGCGGACAGTCCCAGCTCCTGTGGTGGCATGCATGCAGTCAGCCCCAAAGAGAACTGGCAGTAGTATGGGCAGCGGCGAGGGCAGTGTCCAGGGAGCCATGTGACAGCAGAAAGGCGAAGTGGTCAGGCTGCAAAGCTGCAGGTGGTGGCCCTGGTCGCCTGTGAGACAAACCCCAGCCTTGGACTTCAGAGGAAGAGTACTCTGTTCTGTACCCTTAAATCCTAAGGACGGGGTGGAGACAGAACTATGGACATTCAGGTGCCATCTGTGACATATTTGGGGATTCTCTACCACTAGGGGAGAGAGGATCACAGGAGAAGATCTGGTATCTGGTCAGTTAGGCAGGCAGGGACTTCAGAATATAGAAGTCCGATCCAAGCCATTACTACAAATATGACACACATACAGCCATCAGCGTGTGAAGCCTGGGACTTACAAATTATGTACATTTGAGTTTTAGTCCAAATAAATGTGCTGTCTCTGTTATTTGGAAGGAGTGCGGAGAGAATTATATTTCAGCAGACAGGTCTTTGGAGGCCTCTGTAATTCATACTCTTCCTAATTTGGGAAACGTTTATTGTACATCGACTGTATGCCAGTCAGTAGGCCAGGGGTCGAGAATACAATAATACATATACAAAAATCACCGGGGTAGAGTCTCTGACCTCAGTAATCTCAGGTTAGTGGGGAACTGACCTATTAAATCATAAACATGGTGATAAGTGAGGCAAGTCACAGGAGAGAGATGGCTGTTTGTAGGTTGATTCAAAGGAAAGGCTTGGGGATAGAAAAAGGAGCCAGCATAATGGACGTGCTGCATAGGTCTTTATGGGTGACTCTGAGTTTGATCTGACAACAAACAGAAAGAAAGGTATTGTGTTTGCAGAAGCTCATAGAGAATGTCCAGTAGCATTTCTAGGATCCTTCTCTTTGCTCTGTAGCCTGGAAGCTGAACTGACTGCTGCTGCTTCTTTTTTTTAATGTTTACTTATTTTTGAGAGAGAGAGAGCATGTGTGAGCAGGGGAGAGGTTCAGAAAGAGGGAGAAGGAGGACCCAAGGTGAGTTCCACACTGACAGCAGAAAGTCCAAAGCAGGGTTCGAACTCACTAACCATGAAATCATGACCTGAACAGAAGTCGGATGCCCAACCACCTGACCCACCCAGGCGCCCCTCTTGAAGCTCTTTCTCTTACAGTATCCTCCCTGGTTCTCTGTCTTAAGCTGGAGGCTAGAGGAGAGCCCCCTCTCTGCCTGGCCAGGGTTCCACAGAGCTGTGTTCCTCTATCTGAGACCACAACGCCCTGGGGTGCCTGGGAGGCTTAGTCAGTTAAGCATCTGACTTCAGCTCAGGTGATGATCTCACAGTTTCTGAGTTTGATCCCTGCATCCGGCTCTGTGCCTCCAGGCCAGAGCCTGGAGCCTGGAGCCTGCTTCAGATTCTCTGTCTCCCTCTCTCTCTGCCCCTCCCCTGCTTGCACTCTGTCTCTCTCTGTCCAAAATAATCATTAAAAAGTGAATAAGATGAATAAAATTAAAATAAGACCACAACACCCTGGCAAGCTCTGGGGACAGAAGGGAACAGTTACCAAGAGGGGCAAGTTCTGCAGCTGCCTGCTGTTGCTGGCCACAGGCTAGTTGCCTTCCCTTACTGTCCATACCTTTACAAAGTACCCTTGAACTTTCATCACCTCTTTGGGTGCCCACCTGTTTTTCATTGGGACCCTGCAAGCTGCAGCATTCTAGGCGTAGGGATAGTGTATTCGGAGGAGATGTGAAATGGCACCGCTCATTTTAGGAACTGTCACTAGTTCAAACGGTGGGAGGTAGAAATCAAGAAGCAGAGAGAAGAGCTGAAGCCGGTGAGGCTTCGGGGGCCAGGCTGCGGGGAGCTTCCTGCTAGGAGAGGAGTAAGAGAGCTCATTGCAGACTCGCCTAATACCACTGGGGTTTATGTATTTGACTTTCTGGTGATTTCCTCAGAATTCCTCAGAATCTCATATAATTCATGGCTTTGGATTAAAGGCGTTGCCCTCCCACTGAAATACAGAACAAAGCTTTCAAATAACCTGCTTGAGAGGCAATAGAACTCCCTGTGTGTTATGCTGAGAAGCCCCATGAATTACTCTCAGGGTTGAAAACACAGGGCTTAGTTGAAAGAACTAGTTTTCCCCTCTCAGTATGGAAAGTCTTTAAACAAATCATTTGCTGTGGATGCTCCAGAGTTGACTGCTTCCCTAGAATTAAAAGTAGTTGTTATTCTTCATCTTTCCTCTAAACAACCACTGAATTAGCCTGGGAAAATGAGCCCAGTGAGAGTGATTGCAAGCCCAGAGAATAACAGGTGTCGGTACATTCCGCATTCCTTCCCGAACTCAGACCTTCCTGTTCTCTGAGACTAGAAGAGAATCAAGTGGAAGAGAAGACAGTTCTTTGCTATTGAGTACTATGTATTTAACTTAATAAGATATGTTGGTGCCCTGACTGCTCTAAAGCAAAGATACTTAGACAAGCCCTCCAGTCAGCCCTGGATAAGGCCGATACTGTAGGTGGGCAGAGCCAACACCGATTCCCAGCCCCTTTATCCTTTGTAACCTTCTATCACAGAGACTAGGAAAGTTAAATATTCATTTTACCGACTTCCGGTGCAGAAAGGATATGTGAAGAGATTCTGGCTAATGCAATGTAAGTGAAAGTCTGGGGGGTTTCTGTGAAAGTTTTTGCATTTCTCATGAAAAGGGACAATTGCAGTTGGCATCATCCCCTCCTCATTTCTTTCTAGCGTGACCCTGGAAGGGCTGTCTGGAGCAGCAGCAGCTATTTTGTAAGCCAGAGGTAATAACTACAAGGACAAAAAGATTATAAAGAGACTGAAATGAAAATGGCATTGCTGAGCAGTTAAAAAAATAGCCATAATTCTACCTCTAGATTTCTTCTATTGGAAACTATGCAGCTACCCTTTGTTGAGCAATCTGTTCTTACAGCTAAATACATTCCTAACAAATACACACAAATCACAGAAAACCCACAGGATTCCATACCTCTCATTTCTCAATTAGAATCAGTGCATTCTTAAGATAATAGCATGTGCTCTTCTAATGAGCCAGTATTTTTTTCCAGAATGTTTCTTCACAGAAGTTAATGTTATCTTCACTGGCCAGCTTGGAGTCCAAGGTCATCATGACAATCAGTTTTGAAAAGACCTTCCCCTCTCTAGCCCCTATTCTCACTCTCATACTCAACTGGCAAAACCCCAGCACTCCAGAAATCCACCTTTCCCCCTTTATCTTGCAGGCGGCCACGCTGCCCGATGTTGTACAGTGGTTTTATATTAAGTTCATAGTTCGAAACCTCAAATGGGCCCTTAGCTCTGCCAAAAAATCTAACCAGGGCTTACTTTTCCACTCTCAGAGATGGTTTTTGTGCCCTCTGCTCTCTTCTCAAATTTCCTCTGCAGTGTTCTCACTCTCGTAATTTACCCAGAACCAAGAACTGTTGTGGAACAATCCAGGTAGGCCTCCCTCCTACCACAACTGAACACATTTTTTTTTCAATTAAATGCATATCCCCTCTGGCTCCACCCTGGCTACTCACAGAGGTCTTTGGGCCAGCAGCAGCAGCACCCTGGACACTGTCAGAACTGTGGAGTCTCTGGGTGCCTGGGTGGCTCAGTCAGTTAAGGGGCCGACTTTGGCACAGGTCATGATCTCAGGGTTCATGGGTCAGAGCCCTGCATCGAGACTCCAAGCTGTCAGTATCAAGCCTGCTTGGGGTGCTTGCTCTCTCTCTCTCTCTCTCTCTCTCTTCTTTTTCTTTCTGCCCCTCCCCCACCAGTGCACACGTGCACTCTCTCTCTCTCTCTCTCTCAAAAATAAATAAAGAAAACTTAAAAACAACAGGAAGGGCAGCCTTACCTTTCTGGAGCTCTCAGTCCCACAGTGTGATGGTGGCTACGGTGCTCACCCCACCCATGGCATCTTGAAATGGCTGGGGAGGCGTCTGTTAAAAAATGCAGAGTCTTAGGCCCTTTCTCCCCTTATCTGCTGAATCAGATGCCCCCATTTTACAACACCCCCCCGGCCGGGGTTTTACATGCATGTGGACACTAACATTTGAAAAGCACTACTCTTGACTTCATCCCTTTTTAGGAACTTTGTTCCCTTGGTTATTCTCATTCTCCTGAGGCCTCATTTGCTTTTTCCTTACTGATACAATCATAACCAATGGCTGTCAGAACAAACACTGTCTAGGACTTCCCATCCGGGAGAATCAAAACACCCCAGGGCCCTGGATTCCTTTGCACTGTCTGCGCCCGTCCCCTGCCTCCCTTAACCACGTCCCGGCGTTAGTCCCTCATGTACTCTGCCTCTACTTCCTCCTCTCCATTCAGTCACGGACCCATTCTGAGTTCTGTCTCCTCTATTCCACCAAAACGGCTATTGTTGAGGTCATCCATCACCTCCATGCAGCAAAACCCAATGCTCACTTCTCTGATCGCTTCTTCCAGATCTCTCACAGCTGGGCGCTCCGGCCACAGGTGTTCCTGCTTGGGCCGTTCCCATCCTGCATTCTTCTGCTTTTCCTCCTTCCTCCTCAGGGTCTCCTCCATAGTTGTGCTTTGGCCAATCCCTCTCCCTTTACCTGCTCGCCAGTTATTGGGATTCCTAAGGCTTCATCCTGGCCCTCTTCTCAACCATGTCCTCTGGTGATCTCATCATGGCTTTAAATATTACCAAAACACTGATGTTTCCCAAACGTGTATCTGCAGGCTCTGAACTCCTGATTGGTTCATTGCTTACGTGATGTCTCCATGTGGAGATCTTGTAAGTATCTCAACGCTGTCACATTTAAAACTGAACTCTGGATTCTGCCCCCTCCTTCCCAAAGCTCTTCCTCTCTCATTCTTCTCTATCTCAGTGATTGGCACCACCACCATCCAGTGGTGTAAGTCAGAGACTTCGGAATCATTCTTGATGCCTCCTTCTCTCACTCTCTACAATCAATAAAACTGTCTACCTATCCCCTGCGCGCCCCAGTACAGCTCAGACCCGACCCCATCTCTCCATCTCACCACTTAGCAAAGCCATCATCACTTTTCACTTGAATCACCACAAAATCCTCTTACCTGGGCTCCCTTCTTTACAGTCTTGCTTCCTCTAACCTATTCTCCATATGGAAACCAAACAATGTCTTTGAAAAATGTATATCTGATTAAGTACCTGACCAGCCTAGAACACATCAATAGCTTCTCACTGCATTTAGAATAAAATTCAAATATCTATAAACCGTCCACATGATGTGATTCCTGCCTACCCCCCTGCCAGTCTTCCTCTCTCCCTCTATACTTGGCTTCTCTTCACTTCCTTGAAAATGTCTTTTGCACATCAAGGGACGCATTGTTTTCCCGACTGCGTCAGTCCCCCAAGGACCAGCTTGAATGTGTCCTCTTTAGAGAGCCCTCCCTTCCTTGACCACCACTGTATTTAAATACTCCTCTAAGTCTCTTTACTCTCTCTTCACTCCGTCCTGTTCATTTTATAGCATTCGTATGTGCATATTTACTTCCTGTCTACCCACTCTAAGCTAGACTATGAGCACAGAAATGATGCCTGCTTTATTTCCCAACATAAATCTGGTACCTCCCTCAGTGCCAGGTACAGAATTCCAGATATAACGTCACCTGTCAAGCTATCTCCATCTTTCCAACAAAATAGGACTGCTAAATATGTACTTTCCCTCCAACGACAATTTAAATGTAACAGAACACACTGACCTAGCAAAGACTTTTGAAATTGGAATGGATAGAAGTTGGGGAAAAATGCCTCAAAAGTTGCAAGAGATGTTCTGTTTCTCAAGGGGTAGAAGAGTGCTTTAATCTTTGGAGAAGACAGTTTTCTTGATTTGAGAGAACTGTTAGAAGTGAGCCTTTTGCTTTGACATTAAAAAGCAAAAAAACAAAAAAACAAATTAAAAAAAAAAGTACCTGCCAAGTTTTCCTTGGATAAACTTTGAAGTGATCATTTCCCTAAAGGCAGGTGGTTAGTCTGGACACCAAGCACTCCAGGTGAGCTGAACGACAGACTGTAATCACAGCCGAGCATGTGTTTGTATGATTCCTCCCCTGCGTTAACGGGTCAGGACACTGTGTTACCATGCAGACCCTATCTTGCACTTGGCCTGCCGGGATCTCTCGTTCTCTGGAAGACATGGCATACTGTGTGTGTAAGCGCTCACTGAGACAGGAAGACGGTGGGAGTTAAAACAGCAGCAGCTGCCATTATCAAGAATGTACTCCAAGTGAGTTAGGCACTGGGCTGAGAGCCTTACCCACACTGCCTCCACTCATCTTTCTTTGTCTCCATTTGACATTAGGAGAAAATGGGGCTCAGAATGATTAAGTTATTTTTGAAATGTAATGCAGCTACCTAGCAGCAGAGTCAGAATTTGAACCTAATTCTAGGCCGTGTTCAGGGGTGTGTCTTAACTAAGCAGCATGAAGTCTGCGGCCACAGTAAGCAGTGATCTTCACCTCTCCCGGGGGGACAAGCACTAGAAAAGCAATTCAACAGGACTGGACTGGTGCCCACCCACGCGAGATGTCACTGTAGGCTGAAAGCACGGGTGTTAGCCAACATGAGTTGGTTGAGTCTTTCTCCTGTTGGTGCCAGTGGGCAAGGCCTACTCTTGTGAGGCAAGCAGGCTTCCCCTACACAGAGAGCGACTTCCCACTGTCAACTATCTAGGAAATACATTGCTTCTGAAACAGAAAATAAGGTTTGGAGAGGTAGCCCATGACTAAAGAAACTAGAAACTGCAACCCTTCCCTGGGCCTTGGCTCTTAAAGCAGGTCAGGCTTTGAGAGGTTGGAGCGGCCTGGTCTCCACCTGTCTGGGCCAGTGGGCTGTGGGTACTGTTGTGTATAGCCAATCTAAACACAGCTGTTAAGTTATGCTTGCTCATGGTTGTGGCATCCAGATCAAAAGAAGACTCTGCTCTCAGATTTGAGGAGGAATGTGTTAAAAAAAAAAAAAAAAAAAAGAGTCAACAGGGCCAACGTGAAGTTGGGCTAAGCCCTACCTCAGCAAACCAAAACGTAACAGCAACCTAATTGCAGTTTCAGCCCCTCCCAGAAATGTAACCTTCAACCAGTCAATCTGGACTTACCTGGTGAGCTTTAATGAGGTAATCCACCCAAGAGACCCCTACTGTCCCCCATGGGAAGGAGTCTTGCCCTGAAACAATGTGCTCTTTCCTTGTCCCTTCCCCATTTCTGCCTATAAAAGCTTTCCAATTTGTACAGTTCCTTGGGGTTCCTCTCTATCTGCTACATGGGATGCTGCCCAATTGGTGAATTGTTGAATAGGCCAATTAGTACTTCAAATGTATTCAACTGAAATTTGGTTTTTTAAGTAATGATAAAGGGAAAAGCAGCCTCCCACCCCTCCTCACAAGGCCAGATGGATGTTTTGTGTAGTGATCTGAGGGAGACAGAGCCCTGGTACTTTCAAAAGTGTCAGAAGCAGTGGTGTGGCAACATGAGAAAGAATAAAGAATGCTAGGGGCCTCCTTCAGGGACCCGTTTCTGAGCACTGGTGAGAGAGCACTGCAGGACCCAATATAAGAGGACATTTTGTCTTCACCTCCTGGGTGACAAGAATCTAGTCCCTCTCACTCATAATTTATTACTTAATATATGTGAAATTATATTTCTAGTCATAGGCTGGTGAGATCTTCTCCTGTGTAAGGTGGTATTCCTTGACTTACGACTGGCATTTTGTGTTTGTATTTCAGTCAGAAATCATTCGGGTGCTGTGACAGAAGACCCACCTCAAGCTACGTTATGCAGAAGAGGGAACTTAGTGGCCCCTGCATCTGAAAAGAAGTGGCTAGGAGTCTGGAGTGCAAACATATCTAAGGACTGAACACAATCCTCTTTCTGTCTCTTCTGGCTTCGCTTTTCCCTGTGCTGCCTTCATTCTTAGGTAGACTCCCCCATGTTGTAGCCAAGATAATCCTTGCTAGTCCTAAATTTTAGTCTCCTTACTGCTAGCAATCCCAAAGGAAGTATAAAAAAGGGCCACTTCTCCAAAAGCTTTCACAAAAATCCTGAAGTGGATTATGATTGTCTTGGCTTGGGTCACATGTCTACACCCGAACCAATCAGGGTTCAGCTAAAGGGATGGGCTATTTTGACCAGCCAGAATTGTGTACCCCAGAAGAAGTGAGGCCGTGGGATTGAATAGCCACACCACTTAGGAAGGGCAGCTAGCTCTTGAAAGGAAAAGATGCTGAACAAACAAAAAGTAACTTATGTCCCTTGTGGTGAAAAGTACATAATCAGCTAATAATTTAACCAAAGGCTTTTACCAGTAGGAAATGGAGATGCTACACAGATGTGCGGGCACAGGGAATGTAGCAGGATGACAAGGAAGAAAGGAAAAACCCAAGGAAAGGGATGACAAGAAGTTAAAAAAAAAGTGACAATTTGTTGATTTCAAGGCAGTTGAAAGTAAACCATAAACAATATAGGTATCCATGGTTCCCTGAAAGTACAGAAATGATTCCCAGAGGTGAGACCCTGGAATGTACAACCCAAGATAAAAATCATCCCCTTCAGTCCTAAGGGAGAAATGAAGGCCATTCATAGACTGGAATTTGAGGTACAAAAAGGAAAGGTGGCCATAAGAAATTCACAGATTTTAGATTTGTTCTCTATTATTTCCTATAAATTAAATTTCTATGCCAGGGATTCATATTTTAGAATAATCACAGGAGTTCTGGGAAAGTGAAAGAGGCCACAAGTGGCCACTTTCTTTGAAGCAGGCTACCAGTGGGATCTCTATACAATCAAACTGATATAGTGTTTTGCATGCAATACCCAGCATGGCCAAAGACAGAAACATTCAATCTACATGTTAGTGACGATCTTGAGATAGTCTGAAGAAATCATCCCAAAAGTTTTTGATCAGGTAGGTCCAACTGTTAAAGACAGACTAGCTTTGGAATCCTGTTACACAGATAAATATCTGGAATCAAGGCAGATTTCATAAACCATAAACCATCTAGTAGCAAGCCTATAAGTGTCTTCACTTCTGAATCCCTTTAAAATAAGAATGAGCATACAGAGTGAGGCACCATACAGAGAAGGAAAAAAAGATTTTAGAATACATCACAACTGACATTTTATTTTCACAAAGAAACCTGCATAACAACCCAGCAACATATGTTGAATTCCCTAAGGCACGTGGTAGCCATAAGACTGCGTTGGAACATAATCACATGACAGAAGTGTGATCACTATGGCTTTAGCTGAAGGAACAACAGAAAGATCTATCTTATTTTCAACATTTCCACTCATCATCTTTCCTACACAATCCCACAGTACCTCATCTACAGTCATCTTCACTTACAGCATCTACAGTGCTGGGATTTCCCCTGGCTAGTAGCTCTCCCAACAGCCATGACATTAGTCATATGGAAAAGAGCAGAAGTCTAGAATAGGGGAGAAATATCCATGGGGCTATGTGAGTGACAGAATTGAAAAAAGGAAAGTATAGGTGTCCTCCTCTCACTCAGCCCCTCAAAGAACTAATCAGTTCCATTATATATCATCAAAACAACTATTTCATTGAAACTCAAATACCAGCCATTATCCCTGTTACATGATTTTCTGGGTGCCACTCATCTTCAAACTTCAAGAGCTAGGATGCTATATCACGTGGTTCTGAAAATAAAATATTAATAAATACCACACCTTGCAGATTCATTTTAATCAGCTCTGTCTTGAAATAGCTGTTTACTAATTTTGCATAATATAATTAAATGCCCAAACACTATATTTAAGAAACATTAAAGGTATCACTTATCTCATGAAAGTTGGGAAATTCCAACTTTAGAATGTCTACAACCACTGGTGTTGTGGAAATAAGATTCTCCATAAGGATAGCAAAGCAAATTGGAATGGGAATTAGGTAGTATAGCTCCCTTTCTATTAAATACTATGATACATAGAGAACACAAAAGGCAGGAGCTCAGGAAGGCTTAGAATCTGGTTCAACATTTCCTCCCTTAGTGAATCCAGTCCACAGAGACTAAATTTAATATTAGGTTTCAGAAGCTCCTAGCCATGAGAGACTTTTCAGAAAAACAAATCAGAACATGGTAAAGCAAGTTAACTATTTATTCTGCTTTCTAGACTATTCCTTCTCGATCATTTGCTATCTTCCCACTTCCGCTAACACCAGGTAGGAAACTTTGAGGTCATCTTTGATTTCTCCCACTTCCCTAATGCACAGCATTGACAGTCTCATGCTTGACCATTCCTGTCCATTCCACACAGCATTTACCCTAGTGAGGCCTATGTCATGTCTTACCTTATCTGACATAGTACAAGGGTCCCTTGCTTAGTCTTCTACCTTCTAATGTAATTTTACTCCAGTTTCTGCTCCTCATCCTACCTCATTTGCTTCTAAAATGATGTATGTTTCACTCCCTCTACTCAAATCCCACCAGTATGCATGAACTCTTATGGCAGGAATTCAAATTTCCAGGCTACGTTCCTAATACATTTTAAATGTTTCTTGACTCAAATACCCCATTTCAATCAAATCAATCTACTTCTCCCCTAATAGAGTAGGTAAAAAAAAAAACCTGGCACAGTGCTTAGCACATATAAGGGAGGATAGAAAATGTTAGTTTAACCTACTTGGAATAAAATAAACCTATTATACTCCTAGACTTTTGCCCATGCCATTCCTTGTATTTAATCCTCTCCCTTCTCTCTGCCACTATCAAAATCTAATCTCTCTTTTAGGAGGTCAAGTTCCAATCTCTTTCTTGAAGCCTTTTCTATCCAACCCATTTTGGTCATTCCCTCTCTAAACTTCTGTGGCAGTTGCCCATTGAAAGAAATCTTTGTTTTCCATGCTAGAGAATGCTATAATATTTATCCACCAACCCCCATCCATCACTGCTTGAGATCTGTCTCCAGGAACATTGACTCTGGCATTTTGGCCTGCCCCGTGCATGGACCAAGAGTGTTTCACTAAGGAAAACCCTCAGCAAAACCCAGCAGGTCTTACAACCTGGGTTTATGGCAGGGAGAATCCTTTCATCGAGTCACAGTGCAAGGCAGCAGCTTCCCCAGTGAATACAGCTCTTTCAGATACACCTCTCCCTGTCCTCCTGTGGTAGCAGTAACCCTATTCCCTCAACACGTTAGTGTCCGTAACTCTAGTAACTCCTATCCCTGATGGCCAGTCCACTGGCAGGAGAAGTCCAAAATAACTAGGCAGCAGTGGATTAGTATGATGTTCTGTGGAATATCAAGATAACTCAGATCCATTTGGATTATATCCTGTCAGAGAGCTGGACAGGTAACATAGCCCTGGGGATGGCTGCCATTCTGGATGAATGGAAACTACTTTTGAACCTACTTCCTGAGGCATTCTGAAGGGTGTGTATGTCAGATAATCACATACCAAGTTCAACAGGCCATGTTGATATGTTATAGTAAAGATACAACATCAGCAAAGTTGCTGAGACTAAGTACACTACTCAGTTAAGTTTATGGTGGTCCTCCATATTTTGCCACCATCCACCTGAATTCTTCAGGGTCGACACTGGTATATTAAATGTAGAAAGCAGGATAGGAAACACACAGAGTTCCCTGTGTTTAAACTCTGTCTGAAGCGTATCTACAGAATCTTTGGTATCTTCATAGAGTCTTAAGAATGAAAAACAAGGCTGCTTTCAACTGGCAAGAGTTGGAGACCTGAATCCATTTTTTGGCATTCTATCATTTTGCTCTGGGAAAACCACCAGAATTGATCATTAATTCATGCAAATGATAGATACCATTATTAGAAATAAGTGTTTGTGAGAGTCTCTGGCTATATGTTGCTAACCCATTAAAAAAGTTACCTCTGTTGGAGTCAGAGAACACTGAAGAGATATGGGGCTGAGACCTCAAAATGAGGGTGGGGCAAGTCTAGATCCCCATCTCACTGGGAGGGAGGAGCAGTGGTCACCTCTGGACTAGGCTGGATGAAGCTTTGCTTTGACTGTTAATGCCTTATACATGCTGTTAATACTGAATACTTAGTACTTTGAGGAAATTAGGTGTGGGTTCTGATATTTCTTTGGTGAAGATAAAAAGCCAGGATCAGGGCTTTCCTTGGGAGGAACTAGCTATTTCTATTCTCAGTGGTCCTGGGAAGAGTCAGCTTTTAGAACAAAATAAAGACAAAGGAGACAGGCTTTCAAGAAACTAATACTTTGAAAAGGAGATAAGTATATAAACAAATGATTATTAAAATGAACAATTAATAGTAAGAACAAGAGAACTGGGTTATCATTATTTTCATTACAAGTTTAGCTGTCCAAACAAGTTCAGCCTGAAATCCTATGAATCAGTTTCACAAAAGGGAAACACATAACTCATATCAAGGACCCACACAACTAGGAAGTATTTATCCTGCAAAATAATTTCCAAGGTGATAGAAACTGTGCCAGGGAGAAATGGGCTAAGGTCTAGGAAAAAGGAATGAGTAAAAGAGCTCAAAACAGAAGTAGTGGTTGTGTTGAGTTAATTCCTCTCAAAATATTTGATAAGACTGATGAACTGTCACATATTTATACTGATTCTGCTGGAAGTTTCCTGAAGTACTCAACAATAAGTTACTCTAACCAGACTGGACACGTGTTAGAAGAGACATGTCTATGACAGGTACTCTCTTAGTCATAACTTTCTTCTAGTGCTTATGAGACCCAGCAGGGACCCCCATAGTCCTATCACCAGAATGGGAAGTTTTCTCTCCACACCTCTTAGGGAACCTTATTGTGCAACCTTCTTCGATTTTCTGTACCCCAGATCCATTGATTTCCAAGACAAATACATGCACTAAAGCTAATTAGAAAACCAACACTTCATGCGGGGACATAATCACCCCTAACTACATAGCACATGCTCTTAGACCCAAAAGACACTTTTATTGTTCTACTCCCACTGGACAGATCCTATTACTAGATCTGTTATGATAAAAAGTAAGTATATTGGTCCAATCCTCACACCACACAAAAAGATACCAAACAATACACCTGGGAATTTGGTACCTTCTTTTCACAAATGTGTCCTTTTTTCTGTTTGCTCACAGTGCTGCTAAGTGTTCTCCCTTAGTCTGAAGCTAATGGATAAAGCCTCCACTTCATCTACTCTCAGCAGCTGTGGCCATCATCGAAATGAATATATGAATTAAATTAATGTGCAGTGAGTGCCTACAGTGTCCCAAACTATATTAAAAAATGAGGAGTGATGACCCCAAGGAATAAGGTCCTATTTTCTTTGAAGCTCAGAATCTGTGTGAGGAATAGATTAAACCACTGAGTACATAGTTCACATATCAGCCATGAATTAGAAAGATGGGTAACTCATAAGAGTACTTTGGTTTGGGGATTTATTTTTGTACCAACCTGCACAGGTGTGGATGAAATTCTGAGAAATTTGTAAAACTTCAATCAAAATAACAAAACCACAGTGTGAAGCACTGACTCTGCCAAGAAGATGTTCAATTTCCTCTTGGCAGTCCATTCCAGACTCAAGACGTCATTGTAGCAGTCAGGGGCTCACAGAAAAGAGAAGGCATGGTCTGGGTAGATTCTGGAGAGTCTGTAGTGAAAGGACTCTTCACAGACCCTTGGGTGTGATTAAGGAAAACTATAGGCAAAGCTGAGGATCCCAAAGGCTGCACCAGGGGAAGTCATTACCACCCTGAGACCTGAGGGCAGGGAGGGACAGGGTCTTGGAGCCTGGGTGACAAAAATGAAAGGCAGTCCACAGGGGAGGAAGAATGGTCATGGAGGGGCATAGCCCTGACACAACTACAGTGCCTAAGCAGAGGGAGTGGGGAAGAAATATTCTGACCTCCCCCTACTCCTGCCCTTTGATCTCTTGCATTGCCTCACATTGGCCAAATCCAACCAGAAACCAGAAGTCAATGGAGCCCAGATGGCATAGCCTATAAGGGTCAGCATAGAGGGGGGTGGAAAGTGGATTTGGGGAAAGACTAATAGTGAATGACCAGCCAATCACCATCTACAGCAAGCCAGAAAACCAACTTTTACTGAATTATCTTTTCTTAGTCTAAGAAAATATGTCCCAAAATATAGCAGGAAGAGGAAATTCTATGCATAAATTCATTTAGGAAACACTGGATTGACACATTTAAACAGGTGGCGTTTTTCATGATAAAAAAATTTTTTTTCAATAAATAAACATTTAGAGCTTAAATGGGCCAGGCACTAGCCTGGATGTTGGGGACACAAGGGTGAAGAGGACAGACACCTACATTTGCAATAGTTACAATCAAGTGGAGGGCAGACAAAAAGCTAATTAAGTACAAAGTGTTTATAATGAAGTTCTCAGATAAGGATAAGATGTGCAGCATGTCTCAAATTAATAAAAAAGTATTTAGCTACAAAAATCTTTGTTTCTAGAATTTCTTTCTAGGGAGCGAAAAGCTCTCTTTTAGAGAGTCCACTCTGAGATTTCTTGACTATCAGTTACATATTTTGATCTGAAATTTACATAACTAAATGCCTAATACCTAGTTTTTGATGACAGCTTTCGCCTTGCTGGTCCTGGATAGTCAATCGGAGAGTAAATCTGATATTTATGGAAAATGGGGAAAGGGATGATAACATGAAAGAGGAGAAGCAATATCTTAGTTGTCAAAGCCATTTAAATCAACTTAGCATTTTTCTTGCAGCACAGACTTTTTCTTGGAATCTACCCTGTAAGGCAAGATGATACTGAAATGGTGGATGTGTTTGAGGAAGATAAACACACGTACCAGGTTTTAAGGCAAAGTCTATAGTGGTTTGACCAACATGAGACAAAAAGCAGAAAGTCATTTATCAGGGAGAATTTGTTCATAATAGACATTTGCTTGACTTTCTGTTAGAGAGAAAAAAGCTTTCTATAAGAATGTGTGGCCAGTTGTCCTAGACACGGCTTGGCGCCTGACCTCGAGGCCTTTACTGGGCCAGTCACGCAGCCACAGCTGCTTTAAGTGCTTGCTGCCCACCGAGGGCTCCCAGGGGCCCTTCCCCCCTCTCGCCAAACCCCACCATCTGGGGTAATGATTTCCACCAGAGACATGAGGCCAAGGCTCAACTCTACCAGAGACCTCATCCTGGTTGACTTTCTGCCCTTCACTGCCTCCCTAGTAAATTTTTCCTCCAGAGCACCTCTGCTAGCTATGACCCCTGTCTTCATTCTTCATCAGGCTCCACAGGCGACCGGGAATCAGAAGGGATTTAGAAGAATCACCCAAGTTAATACAGAAAGAAAGACATGACTAGCCTTTTTATTACTCTAAGGTACAATCTTAAGGAAATGTGGCCACATGATATTAACAACAATAATACTTGCATTGTACATTATGGTTTGTAATATGTTATCATAAAATATTTTATTTGTCTTCACAGTAACCCTGTGATCTGAGTAAATTATTGGGATCCCTGTTTTATAAATGAAGAAACTGAAGTTCAGGGATATTCAGGGACCTGCTCACTGTCTAACAGTTACTAAGTTGTATAGTGAAGACTTGACAGAGTTAGGGGGTTTTATTAGTGCATTTGGAGCCTTCCTACTTTATTGCCTGTTTAATCCACTTTATCATGTTTTGTCATTTCCTAAATGATTAGACTTTATAACATCAGTTTATGGTTTAGTCATCATAAAACTCTGTGGTACTATCTGTATTTTAAAACACAAGACCTTCTAGAATTTCTACCAGTTATCAAAATAGGCTGCATAATTAAACATTTACCTAATTTCTAAGAAGTTGAAGTGTCAAGATTCTTATTTCTCTCTACTTACTATAAATTTGGCTGTGGTTCTGCAAAATTAATGTCCATTGATTTCTCAGAAAACTGTACATTTGCTATACAAAGGGTTTGGTTTTTAGAAAAACCAAACAGTACATCATTATTGATTATGTATTGTCTTTCCTTAGGAGCTGTTGAGAATGTGAATACTCTTCTAAATGGGTACCCAGACATAACATTTTATTTAACTCATTTCCCAAACATAGCCTGTCTCCCAGCCAACTACAGCATAGTTTACTTTAAAAATATCAATATGCTTTCCTCAGCCCCCCCAAAAAAAATGTCAAACAAGAAAACATTGCCCCAAGGCTTAGCTTTTCTACTTGGAGCAAATATATGATTTCAGCTTAGTGAGAGAAAATACAAGCCATCTCTTCTCTGTGGCTAAAAAGAATATACCCTCCATTTGCCTTAGCTCCTTGAGTTTGTGCAGTTAAAAGTGACAATGGGAATATTGATGAGCCAGAGAGGGAACACAGAGCTATTGAGGGGCTCAGGCATATCTGGGAAGTTATCATTCCAAATGCCTTATGCATTTATTTCTAACTCTTGGCATGCATGAACGAGTCAAGCAAATTTCATGTAATTGCCAGGCTCTAAGGGTTCCAGAGGGAAATGACTGATCACAATTATTTACTTAAACACAAATGGCAAACTCAAGTAACCTCAGGGTCACAGTGAAGCAGCTCCAGACCTGGGTTACAATTTCTAAATTAATGGGAGAGAGCAAGCCATAAGGCCATCGGGGTGCATTGAACAGTCTCACTATAATTAAAGATCCACTTACAGCCAAATGACATTACCCCCTGCTCTGGGAAGGGAGAGGGTTAGTCATTCCAGCAAATCTCTAGACATTGGTGGTTACACGTCCCTGCCATACAATTCTATGCTTATAACAAGGCAGGGTTCCTTAGGTGTTGTTGATGAACTGATTGTCATGGGCTGTCGTTTTCATTACTTTTTAATCCTCAATAATCATGTTATCAAAGGATTTAAATAATACCCCATGCCTGGCATGGGGTTTCAGGCACCGCACACATAAGGGCTCAGTGTACAATGAGCTCTAATGAGTATAGAGAGCTTAGCTCTGCAAGCTTCACACAAACAATTTGCAAGTCGATCAAAAGTCACTCAGAGTTGGAGATGTAACTGTTAGATTGTTGAAAGGTACAATCTCTTTGGAAGGTTAGTACACTAACAAGATGAAGAAAGATTTAGAGTGGAACAAGAAACCCACATGGAGCCCCAGACGGCGGAAATTTACTACTCCCATTCGGACACATACATCCAAGCAATGATTTAGTCTGTGGATGGACTGAGACCATAGTCATCATCTGAGCATTTCATTATATCTGGGTTTGGGTCACTCTGTTGGTCAAGTCTTTCCCCCAGAGACGGGTCTTCAACACAGAAAACAGACAACTCAGCTTGGCAGCTTCTATGAAACTCTACTTTGGCTACTGGCCCTTAAAAGATAGAGCCTCCACAGAGCTTATTTTTGTGAGAACTATAAAAAATAAAGAAGAGAACTGGGGCAAATAGAAATAGTGGAAAAAACTTTTTAATATTTCCTTTTAAGATAACTGATGAAATTAACGGGCAAAAATGAGGAGTGAGGTTTTGTTGTTGTTGTTGTTGTTGTTTTATTTTTTTTAGCTTTATCTGCATAATTGCTTCTGACTCTGTCTGCCAGGTCTTGGTGGCGACAGATCAGACATCTGGGTCCCTTCTCAGGGTCCAGAGGGATCTCATTAGAACCCAAGGTTGACACAGTAGCAGCTTGTTTGACCGTGACCAAAGCCACACCTCCCTCAGATATGCCAGGCAGAGAGGGACAGCATCCTAGGAAGCCATAATAACAAGAGATTTCATTTTCACTGCACTTTCCCACATGATATTTGGAAGGAATACTGCTTTGAGAAGTTGGGCAATGAGGAAACTGAGGCCGAGTTGAAGAATTATTGGCCCCAACTCAGAGAACTGGTAGAGCCAGCTATCTCGGGTGCCATGACACACCTTTGTCAGCGAAGAGTTTGGGATTAACCGCTCACAAAGACGCTCACTGTGCAATCACACGGATTCTCAGCAAACACCTGAAGATGACCAGCAATGTTGGAGAGTCTCTCGGACTTACCAATACTTTCCTCTGTCATGGATTTCTATTTCAGACTTTTTATGTATTCATTGTCAAACTGATTTAAAATGATTAGAGAATTCTGGGCAGAATATCTGGAAGTTTTGAATATTTAAAGTTTCCCATTCTCAACTATTAACATTAATCTGTCTTCTCAGTATAACTCAGTCAGACTAATAGACAACGCTAGGCTCTAAATACCCATATTGTTGGCACACTGCAGAAAAATTAGTTTTTTTCTGATATGACAAAATATTTTCCATTCTTGCTTGCCAGTAATCAGGCATTGTGTTAATAAATATTTAAAATCTGAGGCACTGGGTGGCTCAGTCAGTTGAGCATCCAACTCTTGATTTCTGCTCAGATCATGATTCTGGCGTTATGGGATCAAGCTCCGAGTCAGGTCCTGGGCTGGGTGTGGAGCCTGCTTAAGATTCTTTCTCTTTCTCTGCCTCACTCCCCTGCCCTCTCTCTAAAAAATTAAAAATAAAAATAAAAGAAATATTTAAAATCTATCAAAGTAAACTGTTAAATGTGTAATGCTAACTTACTTGCTGCTGAAGAGAAACGCAATGTTAAGGCACTACCTTGGTTGGCTAAGTCATGTATACGGGGGACAGCACAAGACATGCTTTCAAGATAAATTGCCTCAAGCTTATGGTCTGCAACTACCTCCCTAGACAATAGGATCAGATACCTCTAATTCCTTCCAAAATCTGAAGCTCTCTAAATCAAAGCTTTAAAGAGTATACAAATTAAGCTACATGCAGAGAGAGAGGCATTTAAAGAAGCTGAAGATCAACCCTAATATTTCAGTATTTCTTTTCTCTAAAAATCCATCGTTTCCTTTCATAGTTGAAAAAAAGAAAGAAAGAAATTACTCATTTCAGGAAAGTAAAGTTAGATCATCTGTATTTGTCTTCATGTTTTCAATGACTGATAGGCAGGTTTGTTTGTTTGTTCGAATGTCCTTTTTGTTTTTTGAAATCAATTCATCTGTTTTAAAAGTAATGCTTCATTTTCAATTACTCTAAGACCTGAGAGCATTAATTATCCCAGCAGCGAGTCAAACTAAAACACTGGTTACAGACATTTAAACTCTGACCCTAAGTAGTAGTTGCCCTTCAAGATGATTCATTTTATTTTTTCCCTCTAGAGGTCTAATCTTTCAACCCTTCCCAGACAACCTATAATTCTGCTCCTTTGCCCTCTCTAAAATTACCCAAGTGCTGTCTGCCTTCAGGGGAGATTTACTGCTCTAATGGCAGAAGCAGTGAAGGTCAGCTGAAAACTTCGGTCTATCTGCCCGGGGACAGGGGATTCCTCAATAATTTCAGCAGTCCCCAAAAATAATGACTGGTTTCGGTAACCTGATGACAGGCAAAACTACTACCGCATTGTCACGAGGAAGTGTGTTTCTTCACTGGGAAGAATTCATTTGCGGAGTTTGCGAACATAATGACAAGGCACTGCAGGGCAGAGTCAACGTGGCCGGCTGTGTAACACCATAAACAAGCCATTAGAAACAGCAACGACTGCAGAGTGTGTGAGGGGGGCACTTGTTAGCCTTTAAGCGCCCACAACGTTTGATTCTCATTCCACATCTTTTGCTGGCTTTCCTCAGGGCCGTGCAGCGCAGGCACCTGTGTTTTATCGCTCATCATGAAATGCCTTCAGACCTGGCTTCCTAACTTATCTTAAAAGATTTATGAGACGATTTCAGCTAAGTTCTTTTGAGGGTTTGGGCTCAAACTAAGTTAACATCTATAAACTTTGTGAGCTCGAAACTGACTCTGATGGTGAAAGTCAATTCTTTGTGGCCTGAGAGGGGCTTGTCTATGGCTGTCCCCTACTTCCTACCGGCCTGTGGGTCAGCCCATCAAACACCAGAAGGAGACCAGATGGGGGGTGGGATGGCAGCAGGAAGTTACCAGAGGTTGGGGTGTGTGCCTGTGGCTCAGAACTCTGCCCAAGGCACTGGTAAGGCAGACACTGACATCCATTCTTTGAATATTCACCAAGTCTGTTTATGATTAACTCCTTCGTATTTTCCAGATTTCTTCCCCTACTAATTACACGTTTAAATTCTAAAAATAAAACTTGTCCACAGGTATTTTGTTGCATCGTGGTTCTCTTAATCAATTATCAGTCTCAAGTGGACAAAGAGTAGAAAGGAAAACATACCAATAGCGGGGTGGGGGGCAAGGCTCTGGAGTATCAGAGTTGAGTTCCTCAGACTTGGCCTAATTTTGTAGTTGGAATTTCTTCCAATCCATACCATCTCCTTTCAGGTTTCAATTTCTGTAATTAGGATCATTCAAAAAGCACCAAATGAGTATCCCAAATGCATCACTGATGCATATTAAAGAGACATGATTTCTACTCTCGAGAAACACATAATTGGACAATTTTCTACAAAAGAGTCTTCAAAAATCATTCTCTTCTCTTCCTTAGCCCTCATTTGCCATTCTCAAAGGGTGATGTTGTCTTCCTCCCTCAATCTGTATGAAGTCAGAGATTTTCATCTCGGTCTTCAAATGTCTTCAAAGAATTGCTCCCTCTTAAATCTCTTTACAGTCTTCACTGTTCCTTTTATGTGCTGCTTCTTTAGTTTTCCACAAACGTCCATTGTCATTTAGTATTGTTCTTTCTTTCACACTGGATTCATGAACAAATTAAATGATACAAACTATATGCATTCATAAGCTATTTGGCTTTCATTTGTCTTCATTTTAAGGTAAAACTCATTCAGTTTTAACAGCTAATTATTTTATAATCACAGTGCTGGTATGTCTACACTCAAAAAACACAGAGAAAAATGCTATTGGTTTTCTAAATATGAGGCCGTTACCTCACTAATTGCTATTCTTGTTTGGAGCTACTTATGCAGGCTTGAAGGACATAATTTAGTCTAGCTTCCTTAAGTAAGTTTCTGCCTCATTTTTCTTCCTTTATTCAAACTTGCTTCATCCCTTTTTCATCCTTCACTTAGATTATTAATCACTTGTCCTTGTTTTCCACCGAACTTAGATTAAATTTCTTAATAAAAATCTCCCAAATACTAAATCAGCATTTCCTATGCTGCGAAAGACACAATGACTCACATTGTGCTGAGATTCGCCATCTATGCACAATAACATGTGTCTCCGAAAACAAAGTCAGGCATATTACTTTTGTTGATTTTTATATTTTAGTTTTTGGCTTTCTCAGAGGCTCTGGATTTATTGCTCCATTACTGTGATTTGGACCCTTGTTCATCTTTGCGATGTTGACCCCTTCATGTACTCACTGATACAATTACTTTCCTTCGGAAATGGAAATAAATCTGCCCAACCTTGGGATGGAATTATAATTTATTCCTTTGGCTGACTTCCGTGATTAGTTTCTCACTTTTCTCTAAGAGTAGAGGATGACTTTACACACCATCTCTTTGTCCTTGCTTGTTGACGAGAGTCAACGCCCTACAGCAATTTGGTAAAAGTCAAGGTAACATCGGTCACATGGACATTTTTCTGCGCTAGCTCTCTAAGGTCTAATCAGCATAACCTATCTGGTACTTGGCTAAGCAAAATGGGTCCATTCTGAAGTTTTTCAAGGAAGGAAACTAACATTTCCTGAGTGCCTGTCATACAGCTGTTATTATTACCACATTAACTCATTTAAGTGTTACAGTCTCATGAATTATGTACCATTATTCCTATTTTGCACTTAAGAAATCAATCATCTCACAGGTGAAGTGACTTTGCCCAAACTACGCACCTGCTAAGTAGCAGAAATGAAATTAATGCCCAAGTCGGCCTGACTTCAAAATAGCTGTTTTGTCTACAATACACCATATCATTCTACCCTCAAACAAATTTTACCCTCTCAAGAAACAAAAGAAGACCTACCAACCCATTTTCTCTCCCAGTCAGAATAATAAAATAAGATTCACATTTTTTGGTCAATCGCCCACCATATATCAGTCCCTGGTAAGTGGGGCCAAGCAAGTCAGTCCATGAGGGTCCATGATAGACCTTCTACAATCATTTTCTTTTTTAAGTTTATTTATTTATCTTGAGAGAGAGAGCACACACAGGAACGGGGGAGAGAAACAAAGAGAGAGAGAATCCCAAGCAGGCTCTGCATGTCAGCACAGAGCAGGGTGTGGGACTCGAACTCACAAACTGTGATATCATGACTGAGCTGAAACCAAGAGTCAGATGCTCAACTGACTGAGCTACCAGACACCCCTAAAATCATTTTCTATCTTTAATTCCTAAAGTTTATTTATACCTCTATCCAAACTATGCCCTTACAATTTAGTATCACCACTAACTAGCTGCCAAATCTAGTCAAAATTTATTAGCTTGTTCTTGAACCCTGTTGACGTTGAGTGTACAAAGCATGTTTGTATCTACAAAATAGTCATCAACCATCAGAATACAAAAACAACTTTTTAAAATTTAGATGTGCGGCTCATCTAACATTTAACAATTGAATATGTATTTGAGAACATCTGGATCTTCAACTACATGTCTCCATTTTCTCCCAGCTGTTTAACATTGTGAATATAAATACTGTCTGTCATCATCCCTTGTTTGTTCTCCCTTCAAAGAATTCCTTGGTTTTGCCTCTTTCTGTCTATTCTCATAAACCTAGTCCATGGTTTTTCATTCTTTTGTTGCCCTAAAACCTTCCTAAATGCACCTTTTCTGTCTCCAATTCTTCCGACACACCCTAATAGCCAGACTAATCTTTTTAAAGCTTTGCTTTCATCCTTTTACCCCCTTGCACAAGCATTTTTGATAGTTCTGTCTATTCCATCAGATATGAAATTCCCCACTCTAAATGCCACTTTCTCTGAAATAGAGCCGTGCCTCCATCAAAGACCATTCTCACTATTCCCCAGCAAAACCCACCACTCCAGGAATGTCAGTTCTTTCTTTGGTCTCTGGTCTCCAGTGGAGTCTGGGCCCCACTTCTGTGCTATGGTCATGTGGATGCCACAGTCTGGAGTCTTCTGCACATCCCACTCAGGTTTTGTAACTGAACATGTGTTGACAGAATGGCCTGTTGGTGGACAGCCAGAACCTCAAGACCAGACACCGAGTGATCTGAAGAAGACCCGAGAAAAACAACAGGACCTATGCTATCACAGGAACTGACAAGCCCAGGAAAAAAGAGGAGTCAAAAGGGGGGAAGAAGGAAAGAAACTGATGTAAAAGGGTTTAACCAGTGTGAGGATTGCTGGAGCAAGGGTGACAGGGAAACCAGTCTTGGGGAAGTAAGGCCTAAGCCTAATTCTGGGACTGTGAGCAGTGCCTGCAGATCATCAGCAGTCACTGAACCAACTAGAGAGATTTCTATTCACCTCATGTGAAAGCAGACTTACAGATGCTGAAGAGTGGCCTTCCAGTAGCTGTGGGCAAAGTAACTAAGGCTGCAAAGTTCGAAAGATGATACCATCAGGACAAAAAATAGAACATCACAGCACTGAGATTCCCAGGGGTGATGTGGCAGCTTTCAGGAAGACCAGACCATGAGACTAATTCCTCCTTCAACAGAAGGCACATCTGCTCAATCTCATGATGCCCTGCATCTCTTTGTAACTTTAAGAATCATTTCTTGGGGCACCTGGGTGGCTCCATCGGTTAAACATCTGACTTCAGCTCAGGTCATGATCTCATGATTTGTGAGTTTAAGCCCTGCTTTGGGCTCTGCGCTGACAGCTCAGAGCCTGGATCCTGCTTCAGATTCTGTGTCTCCCTCTCTCTCTCTGCTGCTCCCCTGTTCATGCTCTTGCTCGCTCTCTCTCTCTCTCTCTCTCTCTCTAAAAATTAAATAAACATTTAAAAAAGTTAAATAAAATAACCATTTCTTGGCTTTTGTGCAACTAACCTCTGCTTATGTATATGTGTAGTGGTGGGGTGGTGATGGTGGGATCTTTATTATAAATCCTACAGGGAGCATAGCTAGGCTAGAACCATGTCCTGGGGATTTTTCCCTCTCTTTCTTGAAACTCATGCATTTTTTAATTCAAATCTATGTGAGTCTGGAGATCAGTGGGGGGAAATTAATCTTCCTATGGGCTCCAAAGGGTCAAGAGGATTGTCCTTTAGGAGTAGTTGGATGGTGGCAAGGCAATTCCTAAAGTTGTCATCACATTATCACATAACATTTCCTAGGGTAAGGCAAGTTGGGGTCAGAATTTGACAGCAAGTACTACACCTCAAGCAATGACCTTAACCACTCTAGGTCTGGCCACCTTCTAACCTGGAACAGGAGGTTTGAAGAGCCTCTTGACCATGTCGTCAGCACTGGGAGTTCAGCACAAATTTATTTTCAATAAATTTGCTCCTGCGGAAATGTCCAGGCATAGCTGTCAAATTACTTAACCTCCTTAAGCTTCAAGTTCCTCAATTCTAAAATGTACAGTCATAGTTTACCTTATAATGTTCTTGTGAGGATTAAATAAGACCATTCATGCAAAGTCCTGAGCATAGGGCTTGGCATCCTGTGAGCTCTTTAACATTAGCAGCCATATATTGATGACGTATATAGTAACTCCTCTTTTTGCAGCATTACTTGGAAATAACAGTGTATTTTGCAAGTAACTAAAGCATAATTCTGTATTAAAGCTTTACATGTTTGTTTTTATTGAAAATATTCCTAAAATGTGCCCCACACATTTCTATCTTCTGAATGCCCTAAAGTGAGTTAAGTTCTGCTCTAAGAGCACGAGGGGCTCTTTGGGAAGGATGTTGTACTTGGCACTCTAATCTCTGGGTTTTCAGCTGCTGTATGTTGTTAGAAATTAGATCCCAAAAGGACTCTGACAAGACCTAAGCATCTCAAAATTAATACCATGTTTGTTTCAGTCTGAGTCTCTGTTTCCATACCCCCCAAACACCTTGCAAGCCCTGAAGGAAAGGAATTAATTTGTCCATTTAACAAATATCTATTGAGTATCTACTATGGTCCAGAATTTCTCTAGATGCTGAATAAACAGCAGGACACAAACTAGGCAATAATCTTTGTTCTTATAGAGTTTACATTCTGGTTGGAGCCCTCTTCAGGTAATAAACAAACAAAATAACTTTTATATAAGATATTAAAAGGTGATAAGTGCTTGGTGGGGAGGTTTATGCTTTCAAACAAATAGTCAGGCGAGCTGTCACTCGGAAGGTGTCATTTGATCAAAGACATGCAGGCACTGCGGGAAGGAACCATGTAGAATGATCAGGAAAGAGCATTTGGGGCAGAGAGAATAGCAACCACAGGTGCTGAGGTAGGACCTCCCTGCAGACAAGGAGCTGCAGCAGGACAGGGAGGCTGTTGAGGAGTAAGAGGAGAAGAGAATGATAGGAAATGAGGCCAGACAAGGTTTGGAGGGTAAGAAGGTCATTTTCAGGTCTGTGCCTTCCCTTCTGCACAAAGGGAAAGCCCTTGGAGTATTTTGAGCAGAGGAGTGATTTGGCCTAAGTTTTCAAAATTTCTTGAAACTCCAGCTCTTTGAAAGTAGACTCTAACGGGCAAGGGTGGAAGAAGAGATCAGTACTGTCATAATAGTGGATAAAGAAGTGATCATCATTTGAATGTATTTTGAAAGTACTCTTGTACACTTTGGAAGTGTAAGTTTCAAGAGAAAGTATCCATAATGACTCCAAGATTTTTGGCCTGCATGATTAAAAGAATGGAGTTATGATAAACTGAGATGGGGAAAGCTTATGTAGAACAGATTTGAAGGGGGAGAAGCAGTTCAATTTGGGGTTATGTTGAGCTTGAGATGTCTATTAGATATCCAAGTAGCAATGTCAATAAGGCATTTGAGTATTTGAGTCTGGAATTCTGGAGAAAGATCTCAGAAACAGCCCCTCACATTAGCAGTCAATTCTTACAAAGGCACCAAGATAATTCAACAGAGAAATTAAAATCTTTTCAAGAAGATCTGCTAGAAGTAGCTACCTATGTGGAAAAAAATAACCCTGGATCTATGTTACCATATCTGTACACTACTTTGAGGTGCATCACGCAACTAATTGTAAAAATTAAAACTAAAACCTTTTAGAAGAAACATAGAATACCTATACCATTTTGAAGTAGGAAAAGATTTCTTAGACTGGAGACACCTCCCAAAACACAAAACCAAAAAGCCTATGGCAGAGAGAAGAGATTGATAATTTAACCTTCATCAAAATGTTTAAGTTCTGCTCCTAAAATAAACATTAAGAAAATTTTTAAAAAGTCTCAGAATGGAAGAATATATTTGCAATCAATAATAGAATAATAACCTAATTTTTAAATGGAAAAAAACCTTGAACAGTCACTTTATAAAAGAAGACATAAAAATAATCAATAAGCACCTGAAAAAGTTCTTAACATCATCATTCATCAGGAAAGTGCAATAAGAGCCATGAGATACTACTTCAAACCCATAAGAATGGTTACAATTAAATTTGATAACACCAGGGCACCTGGGTGGCTCAGTGGGTTAAGAGTCCTACTTCGGCTGAGGTCATGATCTCATGGTTCGTGGGTTCAAGTCCTGCATCGGCCTCTGTGCTGACAGCTAGCTCAGAGCCTGGAGCCTGCTTCTGATTCTGTGTCTCCCTCTCTCTCTGACCCTCTCCTGCTCATGCTGTCTCTGTCTCTCAAAAATAAATTAAAAAAACAGAAAAAAAGTTTTGATAACACCAAATACTGGGAAGGATGTGCAGTAACATGAACTCTCTTTCACACATTCCTGTTGAGACATTAAGGCAGTACAACCACTATGGAAAATCATGATGGCAGTTTATTAAGTTAATAATACATTTCCCCTTCTACCCAGAAATTCCATTCACAGAAAATTACTCAAGAGAAATGAAAATATATGCCCACCAGACATGTATAAAGATATTCACAGCAGCCTGATTAACAACAGCCAACATTCAGAAGCAACCCCAAATTACACTAGCATGTGAATGGATAAAACAATGGTGGTATTTCCATACAATGAAAGACTACTTGGCAATATACAGGAACAACTGACACACACAACCACACAGATGCATCTCAAAAACATTCTACTCACTGAGAGAAGCCAGACTTCTCCCTGCAATGTATGATTCAACTTATATGAATTATAAAAATTGGCAAAATTCATCTCTGATGTTAGAAAAAGTGGTTGCCTCTCCAGTGAGGTAGGGTTCACTGGATTTGATGAGGGAATTCTCTGAGGTGACAGAAATGTTCTATATCCTGACTTGGGTGTTGGTTACATGGTATACATATATGTCAAAACCCATCAAATTCTTTTTTTTAATGTTTACTTATTTTTGAGAGAAAAAAGCACAAGCACGGGAGGGCAGAGAGAAATGGGGACAATGGATCTGAAGCAGGGTCTACTCTGACAGCAGAGCCCAATGCAGGGCTCAAACTCACAAACTGTGAGATCATGACCTCAACTGAAGTTGGATGCTTAACTGACTGAGTCTTCAGGTGCCCCAAAACCCATCAAATTCTTCACTTAAGATCTCTATGTTTTATGGATTGAGATATACTTTTTAATTTAATTTTTAATTTTTTTAATGTTTATGTATTCTTGAGAGAGAGAGTGAGCGCATGCATGCACACATGCACAAGCAGAAGAGGGGGAGAGAGAGACCCACACAGAATCTGAAGCAGGCTCCAGGCTCTGAGTTGTCAACCCCAGTGTAGGGCTCCAACCTACAGACCATGAGATCATGACCTGAGCTGAAGTCTGATGCCTAACTGATTGAGCCACCCAGGCGCCCCATTTATTTTAAAATAGAACTATGAAATTGTCCAGAGTCAGCCTCTCCCTCTTCCACAGAAAGAGAAACTTCTCTATTCTCTTAGCACTATTATCCTTAGAGCAATCAAAAAGTACCCAAGCTGAGTATGAACCTCCGAAGCCCTTAAATGGGTATTGCCACTTGTTCTTAGACTTCACATTGATGGGGGGAGAAGAGGAAAGAATAGTTGTTATGGACTCGGCATGGCTGAGTTAGTTCTTCCAGGATTCCAGCTGTACCAGTTGTACCCAAGGTCCAAATAACTTGGTTTAGGTAGTTATTCATTGCACAAAATTGGTACAAAATTTGAATATTCGTACAAGCAGTTTCCAAAGAGAAAACTATACACTCCAAATCATTGACTCAACTCTTTTGGGAGCTGATTTAAATTTTAATTCCAGTTTATTCCTTCCATATTTTGCACAGATCCTAAATAAGGACTGAAATCTATCACATACCCAGCAGCTGGCAGAGCAGGATGCGAGTTTTCACCATATTTCACCGTGACCCAGTTCAGTCCAAGACATTGGCTCTGAGTCTATGAATATGTGAATGTTGATTTTTTAGAACTTGAGTTCTTTCTGAAATCAATCACTTAGTGAAAGTCTCAGATGTTATTGAGATATTTAAAATTTTTTGACTTATATTAAGTATTCCCAGATTACTTTGATTAGGTTTTCCAGATTACTTAGAGGTGTTTGCTCCCACCCACCGTTTAGTCAGGCTGATCACAGTCATTTCTTAATGTGCTCATGCTCCCTTTAAGTCCCTTGAAGTTGCATCTCATAATTTGCCTAGGACCAGGAAACTAGAAACTAAGTCCAGTATTGCATGAATAAGTGTAAATTAAGTTCATACCCAACTGTAATCAAAACTAGTATAAAAGTAGTATAATGTATTGATGAAACATCATGGAAATCGCAGAAGAAATTTGTAAATCTCAGAAATTAGAATATTTTAAATAAATGGAAAAGGGGTGGATTTTTCACCAGATGGGTGGGTTAAAAGCCTAAAAATTGGGGGGAAATAAAGAAGTCTCCCTATTTTACACCAAACACCAAAAGTAATTCCAATTAGATTAAAGTTGTCAAAGCACAAAAGAAGACACTATAAAAACAGTAGAAGAAATATACATGAATATTCATATATTCCTGGAATGGGTTGTACTTCCTATCATACTCAAGGCAGAAATGATAAAGAGAAAGATTGGTTTTACTCTGTAAAACTATAACAATTTTACACATAAAGAATGAATAAAATTACAAAGCAATCAACAGATAGAAAAATAGCTATATATTTATGACAGCCAAAGGATTGATAGGCTCGGCATGTAAGGAGATCCTGCAAACCAATTTCAAATCACAAAACTGAAGAATGGACAAGGAACCTGCAAAAATAATTGATAAAAGAAATGTGTCTGCCAAGAGTAAAGTATTAGAGGGACTCTCCTAAACAGATACAGGACATAGGCTTTATGACTGTCATTTGGGTCATTTTACAGTCTCCCCAGTCTCCCTTCTTGCTTCTTGAATGGTTACATTTCCCAGTTATATGCTCATGAGTAGAGAAGGATCTTCACTGATGAATCCACATTTTCACTGGGCCTCCATTAAGCCTTGAAGCCAAGACTGCACTTACAAAACAAATAGCTTGGGGCAGGAATGCAGAGTATGCCTATAGGACAGATAAACGTTTCTTGGCTCAGTCTGGAAACGATGGCTTTGCCTTCATTTGCATAATTGTCTTAAGTTCCTGAGGTGAGCAGACTCAGACACCAAACACTGCCTTCCCCCTCTCTGATGCAAGGAGCAGGCCTGTGGAGGCGGTTCAAGTTGAGCGGTCAAAGAGGAGGAGCTACACTCCTCGGGAGCTATGAGGTACCTGGCTGAAATCCTGGCTCACAATTTATAATGTGAGTTCTTAACTTCTCAGAGCACTAGAACATTTTTAGTTTACTTTCCCAACTGTAAAACAGGATAACAATAGTACCTACTTTATAAAGTTGCTATGAATATTTAATAAGAGTTTACCTGTAAGCACTTAGTAAGGTGACTGAAGTACTTTGGGACTGCTCAGTAATTGTTCGCTAGTGTCTCCATTATAGACAAAGGACCTTGCATCCCTTTCTTCTGAATAAAAATGTGCAGAGATATCAAAGGATGATTTAGTTTCCCTTCCGGGGGACACACGTGTGGTACACTGGGACAAGTGTAGCATTTGGTCATAGTCCCAACTCCGCCCCTAACGAAGGTTAGAAGTCACATGTTCACTCTGGGCCAGTTCGTCCATCTGTTAAATAACATAGTTCAACTACTTATTGCTACACCCCTTTTCGTCCAACATTCTGCCCAAGAGAAATACAAAACAACAGATAAGTCAGGGCCATTAAATATGGCTATAATTTACGACAGGTAAAAATGAAGGTCTTTGAGCTAATAAGTCATCGTTTTTAGAACTAGAGAGAAAGTATGGATTAATTTGCTGAGCAGCTGGAATTACATCAATCCATTATAGCACTGATTATGTCACATCAATCAGAAGCTCCAATTGGCAGTTAAGCATGTTTAATTTCTTTAATTACTTAATAAAAGGAGTTCATTTAGTGTACATAAACCATGGAGAGCTCTTTAGTGATGAAAAGTTTGCAAACTACTAGCCTTGTTGCTTCATATCAATGAAGATAGCCCAACCATTTAGAGTTGCATAGGAAAGTCAAAGTCGATGCTACTTTACTCTCCAGAGCAGACAACAATAGTAATAACGAAGATATCGAATAGTGTTGGCCATTTGTAGTGAGCCATGAACTGTCCAAATCTTAAGTGGATCATCTTCTTTAGTCCTCACAACAACCTGTTTCTTACCATTTTACAAGTAAGACAACTTGCTTTTAGAATGGAACCCATTGTCATCGAGAGAGATGAATCTCCAGAATTGTAGCATTTCAAGAATAAAGGAGTCTACAAAAAATCATGTGAAAACATTTGAAATTGAACCCCTTCTTTTTTCAGGCAAAGCACTGACAATGTGCAAGCCATACACATGAAGTAGTTGCTTCTATTGAAGCCTACACATTTTGGAGGGGCAGCTCTTGGTAAATCACATAGGTAACATATGCTGGCATTTAGAAAAATTAGCTGGGTTACCCACTTAAAAATTATCACCAGAACATTTTTAGTTTACTCTTGATGTCTTCTTGCTATTTAGCACCCTCTATGCTTGTAAACTCACTTAATTAGTGTGAAAGAACTAAAAAAAAAAAAAATGAATTTTAGTGTTCACTCAAGCAAAAGGGAATTAAAGAAGTAAATCCATGGGGCCCCTGGGTGGCTCAGTCAGTTAAGCCTCAAACTTCAGCTCAGGTCATGATCTCACGTTCGTGGGTTCGAGCCCCATGTCAGGCTCTGTGCTGACAGCTCAGAGACTAGAGCCTGCTTCGAATTCTGTGTCTCCCTCTCTCTCTGCCCGTTCCCATTCATGCTCTGTCTTAAAAATAAAGAAAACATTTAAAAAAATTAAAAAAAAAGTAAATCCACAACAGAAAAAAATCATACAATGCTTTGTAATGTCCGAGAAAATGGCTTTTAGATTATCTGCTGTTAGGAAGTATTTCATTCATATTCCCTTCTCTTCTGCTCATTCGTTTATTCACTCTGTGATTCTGTGGAACCTGCTAACGCCCTGGGGCTTGGACACTGACCTGAGGCAGACTGTGGAAAACTTTGATGCTGACTTGAAATTGAGCAATTATTTTCACCATTATCGCCAGGGTCTCCTTCCAGAGGTGTCCTTTGATCTTTCAGTACAGATGCAATAAAGATGCAGAAAAAGAAGGACAAAAGTCAACATCGGTCACATTTAGGGCTTTGTCTTCTGGCCAGAGAGTCCAAGGTGGAGATCAATCTTTCACAACCAAATGCCACTTATCCATCAGAGGCTCACCTGCCATGGATGTTGTCCTCATCTCCCCCAAAACACAGGGGTCACTTTGAAAGTGCCTCAGACTCCAAAT
Source organism: Suricata suricatta (assembly GCF_006229205.1). NCBI lineage: Eukaryota > Metazoa > Chordata > Mammalia > Carnivora > Herpestidae > Suricata > Suricata suricatta. Next base: position 78,086,131 of record NC_043702.1, read on the forward strand.
TGCCGGGATTACTTGCTGTTTCTGTGAAAATGACTTTCATGTGAAAATGCTTCAGAAACATAAAAGTTAATCACCCCCTATCATGGCTTGCATCTAGCAGCACGGGAAGGAGGAAATTAAATTCTTCATTCTTTCTTACAAAAATTAGAACCTCACTCAATCTTTGCCACATTTTATGTAGAAATAGAGCACATTCCAGTGCTTCACCCTCGCTGTCTTTCTCCCTCTCTAAAAGGAAAAGGTGAAACACGGACTGTTCTAAAACTCAAAGGTGGAGAGGAATTCAGGGACAGCTACACCGCCCCCCCCAAGATGTACATTGTGAAGGTCCAGAAGTACAACTTCATAAGAGGTTAGGTGTCTAGCAAATGAGATGTAAATCACTGACAGTCAACATAAACTGCCAAAGCCTTCATAATGAGTGATGTTACTCTACATATTTTATTATCATCAATGTTCAGTAAATCCTTTTTGTTTGTATTTCATGAGGATGCCCAACCCCAAATTTTCCTTCTAGTTCAAACTTTTTCCCAGGCTGGCCTGAGAGTAAAATGGAAGCCTCATGTTTTACTACCTCCAGGGTGCTCAGCTTGAGCTCTATGAATAAATGATGACTCTGATCATTAAAATGTAATAAAAGCTGGTACTTTGAAACCTTACCCTAAACAAGCCTGCTCTCTGATCTTGGGGGCAGACTTCAGCTGTTCTCACAGCGGGGTCTCCTCTGCAGAAAGCCCAGGCCTCATAGAAACCTTTCGAAACCAGCTAATCTGAAACACACTCAGCTGAACACACAGAGCCATTTCCACAGTGGGGGTTTCCCAGTGGCTCTCAGTGTCGTCATTTCCAGGCTGCCAGAGCCCTCAGACTCCCTCTCCACCCCCAGTGAATGATGTGAGATGCAGGAGTCAAACTTAGGTTGTAAAGAGCCTAAGTTGGCAGCTGAGTGTCCCTCAATTTGACTCTTCATCAAGCTCCTTGCAGCAGAACAGAACAAGGTGACTTCGCAGTCAGCTCCTTCTTTGAGGGAAGGCTGTCAACCCAGATCCCTGTCTGGAGCAGAGAAGTAGGGGGAGCGTAGTCCAAAGGAGGAAAGAACAAGAAGGAACACGCGGACATTTCCCTCCACCAGCCAGTGTCTCCCGTCAGCTGAGCCTGGCCAGAAGCTAACTGATCTGGGAGCCTGGAAAACAGCAGATGAAAGGGTGGAGAATCAAAGACAAACAGGCCCAAGAGGGTAAAGTATACTTGGAGAAGATAGTGTATCTTCTCTATTTCCTAATGTTGTTATGAAGCTCAAATCAAAAATATGTATATATATATATATATATATATATATACATATATATGTATGGGTATATATGCATGTGTGTGTATATATACATGTCAAACTATAAGATGTGATCAGAAAGGTATTTAGTGTAATTTCCAATTATGACCCTTGGTTTATGTTTTCCCTGCAATTATTCTTACATCATTTTCCCAAGTCAATCTGTTATTTATTACTTCTTTTAACTTAAGCCACTTAGCACACAGCAAAGAATAAAATAAGACAATACCAATCTTATGCAAGTTATCTTCCAATCTTTACTAACGTGCACACAACTCTACATTGGAATTAGCTGTTGCACACACACCCCTTTATGTTCTGCTTTTTTCACTTAACATCATACCCCATTCTCAGGCGTTAACACATCATGTAAAATAACTCTGCTACTGTAAACCATTAGCATGCTGTGGATTGCAGCATCATTCCTGAACAGGCCTTAGCCTTAAAATATTGAAACAAGAAACAGAAGACTTTAGAGACGAACGTGTGTACTAGATACGCTCTTGCACAAAAGTGGCACACTATAATCTGACTGAACTGGGAACAGATGCAGAATCCACCTTCTTGGGCTGGGAGAATTTTGAGGCAGTGCTCTAAGAAAGACAGAAATGATGAATGTGGTAAGTGACAGTCCTGCTGGAAAGAGACCTAAATGTTACCAAGTTATTAACAAGGAAGCAAGGCTAAATTTATCACAGTGAAAAAGCCAAAACAGTCGAGTGAGTAGGAAACCAAGAGTAGGAGGTAGTGCACAGAGTGGCTCACAATTTCAGCAGCCATCTCTGAAACCTGGGCTTGAGTTCTGATTCTGCCCCCAACTAGTGCCACTCACTTATCACTGGGAAGGATGGTTACCCTCCACAGGTCTCCATTGTCCCATCTATGAGAAGAGATGATAGTAGTATCTAACTCATAAAATTGCTTAAGAAATTAAATGAGATAATACATAGAATGCACTTAGTAAGTGCTCAAATATCACTTCTATAAAATTGGCAATGGGTTTTTAGATCTTAAACATTCACAATGGTAAAGCTAAATGAAGTCTCTGTGGGGTGCTCAAGGTGTATTAACCTTGTGAGATTCAAACATCTGCAACTAGGAAGTAGCAACTCAATTTCATAACTTTTTTTTAAAGTTTATTGAGAGAGAGAGAGGGAGAGAGAGAGCAAGGGAGGGGCAAAGAGAGAGACAGACATGGAATCTGAAGCAGGTTCCAGGCTCTGAGCTGTCAGCTGTCAGCACAGAGCCCAACGTGGGGCTCGAACTCATGAACTGTGAGATCATGACCAGAGCCAAAGTTGAACGCTTAGCCAACTGAGCCACCCAGGAGACCCCATAACTGTATTCAGTGACAAGGTGGCATCTATACCTCCTACTCTAAACCCTTGACTGATTCCTGGGGGAAGGACAAGTGTCTACTATCTCCAAAAGCCTGACCCTCTAGTGTGAAATAAAGCAGCAGAGCAGCCAACCCTGTTTCAAGTCTCAGGTACTTGAAATTCAAAAGTCCACTCCCAGACATTACAAATTCTAAAAGAATTGAAAATACTTCTAAAGCTGCTAATAAGAAGTAGGTTTATCCAAGTGTGAAAGGAAATCTTGTGGTCTGAGGAAGGCAAGTGGCATGAAAACAGCAGGAGACCCACATTCTAGGAGTCGGAAACTCCTTGACATGCCACATACCTGGCAGCTTCAAAACATGCATCCCTCTTCTAGGTACTGGCCTAGGAGCAGCGGTTGCTCCTTGTTTCCTTTGGCACAAAAGTTAGTTTCCAACAGAAAAAGAACATCAAGGAGTCAGTGTGAGGAAGGAAGCTTATGCAATTTTCCTTTTTTTCCAAAATTTGAGTTTTATAGGCATAATTTATGCCCCAGCAATTTAGACCCAAGGTGTAAACTCAATACAGTTATTCATATGTGCACCAAAAGCATGTACAAGATAAAAAGAATAGCTTCATTCATAAAAGCCCCAAAATGGAAACAACCCAAATGTCCATAATTGGAATAGAAAAGTAAATGGTGGTATATGAGTATGAAGAAATAAAGATCAGCAGTGAAAATGACTGAACTACCACAGCATGTAACAATATGAATGACTCTCACAAATATAATTTTTTAGTGGTGGGATTACTTTCTTTTTTATTTTTATTTTTTTTTTAATCTATTATCAAGTTAGCTAACACACATTGTATACCGCGTGATCTTGGTTTCAGGGGTAGATTTCCATGATTCATCGCTTACGTACAACACCTACGTGCTCCCAACAAGTGCCCTCACAAATATAATTTTAAGTCAAGAAGTTGGATATCAAAGAATTTATGCCATATGATTGCTTTTATTAAAAGCTGAAAAATTGGCAAGCCTATCCTATGATGTTGGATATTATGAGAGTGATCGCCTTTGTGGGAGATGAAGGGGACAGTAATTGGAAAAGTGCCCCGAGGGTAATGTTCTATTTCTTGACCTAGAAGGTAGTTATAGGGAGTGTTATCTTTGTGTGCTGTGACTTTGTAAAAGGCAAAAGATTTATGTGATCTGAAGAGGAACAAGAGTATATAACTGTGACTTTGATTTGTGCATTTTCTATATGTATATTATACTTCAACTAAAAATATATTAAAATAGATTTTTACCAAATTGACTAATATGAAAAATGGAGAAATTACCTTACTGGATCAGACCAATGGACAATTCAACCTAATTTTCTTCTAATGAAATTACAAGACAAGGGTTGAGGTTGTCATCAGTAAGCAAAACTTCCTTTTGTCCAAGTAACCTGTTCTAAAGCTCTAATAATCTGATAGTACTTAAGGTTATATTATTTTTAATTATCTGATTTAATAAGCTTCATATATTTATTATTGCTATGAAAAAGATTTATTTCTATGTATTAAATCATCCCTTTTAAGTCTCAAGTGGTACGCCACCCATTCTGGTAGCCCAAAATTTAATCAATTAAGTTCATTCCATTTTTCATAATTATATCCGTGGTATATTTTCTCCCCATTCATATTTTCAGATTCAACTGTTGTAAGGTTTTTGTCTCTGTTGGTAGACTCTCACATTTGGAGTTTCTTTCTGGCTTCCTGAGCATTGTAGCTGCCCTCTGTAGACCTGCTCCAGATTCATTCCATCTTTCTTAATGTTTCAATGTGCAGTGATTCTTTCCACTTTTTAAATGTTTGTTTATTTTGGAGGGAGAAAGAGAGAGAGAGAGGCAGTGAGAGAGAAAGGGACAGAGGATCCAAAGGGGTCTCTGCCCTGACAGCAAAGAGCCCAATGTGAGCTCAAACTCATGATCTGTGAGATCATAGCCTGAGCTGAAGTTGGAGACTTAGCCCACTGAGCCACACAGGTGCCTACAATGCGCAGTGATTCTTCTATAAGAGTTGAATGAGCCCCATAGCGCCTCCTTTTAATGTCCAGCTTAATCGGCCTTTTGGGCAGCTCTAATGAAGGTAACAACTGCCACTCTGTCAGTTCACCTTCCATACATGTTATTGAGAAGGGTATTCTTTGTATTTCTCACACTGATTTTGAAACACATAGCCTTCCATTAGCTTTCTAAAGTAAATGCTACTAGAGAGTCCTGAAGTTTCTTGACTGTCTTTGCAAAGTTGACAAGATCAGTGTGTATCCCTGCCTTCAAAATAATTATAAAACACTTAAAAATTATTATAAAACACTTTAAGAAGCACGGACCCAGCATGATTCCTATATGATCCCATATGTTAGCCCTGTTGATCCAGAGAAGTACTTAAGTCATTCTTAGTTTACATTTCCTGGCATTCATCTGGTTTCTTCTCCTTGATAATGTATCTTCCACAGTCCATAGCAACATATTTAAGATTTTGACATGAAACCTAGGCTATGACTTTTTGAAAATCCAATACATATATCCAATAGTTGACACTTATCCAGATAATGACCATATACTGAGGACCATGCTAAGTGATCACATGTCATGTCTCTTTTAATTCTAATATCACAGGAGGTACGTACCAATTCCATTCCAAGGTTCACAATCTGGCTTAGGTCACCACATTCTCCAATGGCAGAAACTTGATATCAATTCAGGGATGTTTGATGCTGTCTGTATTCTTAACAGATTACTACCCTGCTTTAGCTTTTTTAATTTCCTTAGATAATTAAACTAAATACAACATGTTGTGTGAAATATTATGGATCTTGGGGCACCTGGGTGGCTCAGTCAGTTAAGCATCTGACTTCTACACAGGTCATGATCTCATGGCTTGAAGTTTGAGCCCTGCATCAGGCTCTGTGTTGAGAGGTCAGAGCCTGGAGCCTGCTTCAGATTCAGTGTGTCCCTCTCTCTCTGCCTCTCCTTACTTTCACTCTGTTTCTGTTTCTCTCTCTCTCTCTCAAAAATAAATAAACATTAATAAAAAGAAATATTATGAATCTCAATGATCTTATATTAAAATTAAGGCACTGGGGTACCTGAGTGACTCAGTCAGTTAAGCATGAGACTTTTGATATTGACTCAGGTCATAATCTCACAGTTTGTGAGTTGGAACCCCACATCAGGCTTTTCAATGAACATGAAGCCTGCCTGGGATTCTCTCTTTCTTTCCCTCCCACGCCCCTCCCCCTCTTGTGTGCACATGCACAAACATGCTCTCTCTCTCTCTCTCTCTCAAAATAAACATTAAAAAAATATAAACAATAAAATTAAAGCACTGTAGAATTTCAAAGCTAAATTTAACTAATTTAGGGGTTGAGAGACCCTCGTAAATCAATCTTCCTCCATTGGTATTGGTAATCAAAGTTTGAATGTAAACAGTAACAACTTAAATAGTTGGAAAATATATTTGACCCAAATTTGGGGCACAGAAAAAAGAACAGAAAAGAATCCACTTTTGTCTGCCTTTACTGCAAGCCAATGTGACCTTGTAGCTGTGAAGTTATTGCTAATAAACAAATACACAGACATAGTAGGTATCTTTAATTATGTTTTTCCTTTATTTTTTTCCCCATGACCCTCTATTCTCAAATGATAAGACAACAGGGGTAGTGTGCCAGCCTCATTTGTTAATGCCAATAGTATCACTTGTGCTTTAATTTTTAAAGGACTGTGATAAACACCCAGATGGCACTCTGCACCAATCTCAGAAAGCAGTGCTTGAGCTTTCAGAGAAAAAAGTTAAGGGCCAAGGAGTCACTGGGAACATTATTCTCATGTATATAACAATAGATCAACAAGAGTCTACTAAACTGGAAGCTTCGAACTTAACAGGTAAGGTAAGTTAGGGTCACTGTGACAGTGGCTACGAAGGCTCCTTTGAAACAGGCTCCAATGAGGACAAGGAGATTTTTAAAGTTTCATTCGAAATGAGCTGCGAGAAGTCTGATAATGAAGAACGGCTATACCGAAGTGAACTGGCATGAATTTCATTCCAGAAGAAATATTTTTATCCTCAACATCATTAGCACTGTGACTGAATCGAGAAGAACCTTTGAAAATTAATTACACATATATTCAGAAATGGAGACGAGCCAATACACACAGGCCGAGAAAAGGCTTATTAACGGACTGTGTTAATGCAGAAGCACTGAGGTCATGTAATACCCAGTGAAAACTTCACTCACCTTTGGGAATTGGGCAATGAAGAAAGGAGGCTGATGGGACCTGAAAGATTTTTATTCATTTCAAGCATAAGCCAATTTCACCAAGGTTGAACTATCTCACTGGAAGTGATAATAAAGTACTCACTAGAAATAAGCTTTTCTGTGAAAGAAAAGAAAAAAATAATCCTAGCTCTCCTCACTGCCTTGTCTGTCCTGACAGCGGTTGCAAAAGGAGGAGGGGAGGAGGGAAGGAGGGAGGGAGGGAATGACAGCCCTTCCCTCTCTGTCCAGAGGACACTATGACGTTTCCGGTGAGGCTGAGTGTGGTATCACCATATGCCCACCATTGTCACATTTTCTCCTTTGACCCTGCTGTATTTTTCCACAGTGCTTATGACACTAAGACTTAGCACATAACATTTGTCTACCTGTTGGTGGTCATGCATCTTCTCCACTGCGGTGTAAGCTCTGGGCAGGTCGGGGCATCATCGTGGCTGTACCCCCAGCTCCTAAAATGGTGCCCACCACAGTAGGCACTCGATGTGCATTTGTGGAATGACAAATGGATAAACTGATTGGTTCAATATTTTAATTTCAAAAATTTTAAATCTATTTTTGAGACAGAGATAGCATGAACAGGGGAGGGGCAGAGAGAGAGAGAGAGAGATGGAGACACAGAATCTGAAACAGGTTCCAAGCTGTCAGCACAGAGCCTGATGTGAGGCTCGAACCCACGAACCAGGAGATCATGACCTGAGCTGAATTTGGACACTTAACTGACTAAGCCACCCAGTGCCCCTTCAATAATTAACTAATTAGCTGGAGTATCAAAATATCTTGATTTTTCAAAATGTTAATATCTGGGATTTGTTTTCCGCATCAAACATGTTGCCATGGAGGTGGAGGGATGCTGACATTCTTTCCCCATGACTATACCCCGTTCAGGACCAGTGTCTTAAACACACACACACACACACACACACACACACACACACACACACAATGTTGGCTTTTGCAAAGAAATTTAAGCTAAAAAGAGAAAATACACTCTGATAGCAAGTGAGAAGACAGGAACAGGCAATTAAAAAAAGAGAAAAGAAATAGCAAACGTATACCCTGTTGCAGTAATTAAAGAAATAAATCTAAAATAGTCATGACATGGCAGTTTTTTTAAATCTTTGCCACTTGTGGGGGCCTGGGGAGCTTAGTAGGTTGAGCCTCTGACTTCCGCTCAGGTCATGATCTCATGACTTATGAGTTCAAGCCCCACATCAGGCTCTGTGCTGACAGCTCAGAGCCTGGAGCTGCTTCGGATTCCATGTCTCCCTCCCTCTCTCCCCCCTTCCCCACTCATTCTCTCTCTTTCTCTCTTTCAAAAACAGATAAACATTAAAAAATAAAGTAACTTTGCTTTATAAGTTATAATAGACATTTATATATATTATATGTTATATATATATTAGAGAAGGTCTGAACAACTTAGTATCAACTTGGTATCAACACTAAAACAACTTCTAAATGGGCTTTGGTTTGCTTCGTGTGAACACAGATTAGTTAGACCATTAATCATTTTTCAATCAAAGCCGTATGGAATTCTTATGATTTAGTCACTGTTTTCCTAAAGTGATTTCAAGTAAGTAAATGAAGATATGTTTTTTTCTATATATTTTAAAGAAAATCAAGAGTAGTTTTCAGAGTTTCTCAATTAATATTCTCCTCTGAAATAGTGCACAAGAAATGTCTTATGGTTAAATATAAATTCTATAAAAGTAAAATTATTGAGTCCCCAGATCTAGTTGGTAACATTTGGGACAGGGTTGATGGTGGCTCAGTCCTGTGAGAACCTTTATCCTAAACATACTGCTACCAACTGCCAGTGGTCCCAAGAGGGAACATAAGGGATGAGGAAAAACAGTTATTCCTTTTCAATTTCTACTCCTCTTCACTCAGCAGTAGACCATGGGTCTGTTCTCTACCATTCTCTTCAACCAAGCATAATTTCCAGATGCCCCAAGGAGAAATGCAGAATATAATACAAAATATAACTAAGAAATCTTACCCAAACTGATTCAAAATCCTTTCCATGGAAAGGTTTCATCCCTCTTTCTCCTTTCCTCCATACTCTTCCCTACAAGTAACAGAATGTTTTTCTAAGTATCTTAAGTGAGAAAAACAAATCTTTACGTTTACTATCAAACCCAGAGGCACTGGAATTCCAGAATCAGTTGTGGTTCTGGATCTGATGCACTTATTCTATCTCGACTTTCATCTTCATTATCATAAAATGGTTGCCTCACTTCCAAGTGTCACACCATCCATCTCTCCAGCACTTTCTCAGAAAAGCTGGGATGTATGCTGGTCCTACTTAAATAGAGACCAAGGCATTTCTCAAAAGTCCCGGCAGTTTGGAAGGGGCTCATCTTTCCTGAGCATATTGCCACGTCCATAGGCTTCTGTGGTATGAGCAAAGAAGAAGGTTGGTTAGGTGTTGAGAAGGGAACAAAGTATACCTGCCATCAATCCAGGTATGTGACAATAAAACTGAATTTCTGCTTCAGCTCTTAGAAATGGAAGTGACATGATTTTCTGAGAACACATCCAGAGTAGAAAATTAGGGCTATGTTGCTGGTTAACATTCTTCCTCCAGACTTAAATCCTCACACAGCCCATTATTAGACACAAAACTCTGTACTGTCCCACTTGAGTTAGTATTCTCAAATTGCATAGAGCAGTGCCCCATACTTGGCACAAGTATCAACTGGTCCCCATGAGTGGGCATCCCTTAGTCCAAAGCATAGGTATCCACATGCAGGAAAAGGATCCTCACGCCAACAGACATATTTCAGCCTGAGCATCGGGTTGAACGGCATTTATATTCTCAAAGTTGAGAATTCCAGAATAAATACCTTGAGACTTTATTCTAGTTTCATTCTCCAAGTCATAACAATGATGTATTGCCTCTTATATAATCTCTAACCATTTCATTTTTTAAATCAGTTGCTGTACCTTTTACCAAAATGCCTCAAAGTCCTGAAAGGTTATTCAGAAGAATAGCAAGCAGTCAGATAGATGTACAATTAAAATCTTTGTCATCCTTTTTTTGGCAGCACCCAAAACATCTGAGAACATAAAGTCAACATTCTGCTCCAAAACTTTTGTTTTTTATGGTGGGAGCACATATGAAACCTGCCCTAAAATCTCCAAATGCAGGGGGCACTGACCTAGTTCAAGTTCAACGTGTTCACAACCAAAAGAGAAATATTCACTGTCAGATTTTGACAATGATGGCTAAGGTCCAAAACCAAGGCTTTGACATTCAAAATGAAAAAAAAAATACTTTAAACTCTTATATGTCTGTTATTAAACCTTCATTTCTATCAAGAATAATTGACATTAGAAAGTATGGATGAAGAGAATTTTTTTTTTTATGTTTCCCTTATGTCTTATGCCTAACATGAGTTGGGAGGTTAAGACATCAGAGACCAGTCTCTGGGGCAAATGGTCTTATGAAGAATGGGATGGTCTGCCTTGCTTATGCAGCATGTGCTGGTGGGGGTGATGAGGGTCATTCAGGCCGAATTAGACCCAATCTCCATACCTCTGGGAATATCATTTCCAAAATCCACTAGACAGAAAATTGATCGCTGTGTCAACGGCTGACCCTCTCCCCTTGTGATAATTGACAACCTCTAATTTTGTCGAAGGCAATGGAAATCAGACAAGATTCTTGTTTCTTAACAGAAGTATAATCCCATTATTCTAAAGTGACATGTTAGAGCAGTACCTCCCATTCCACGAGTGTATAATATGCCCAAGAAAAGAGGGACCTAACTGTATTTAAGACTTTGCCTCCTGTGTACATTTACGAAGAAAGACTGGCACTCTCATCAATGTGCTTCCCAAATGATAGTGTATGTACTCTAATTAATTTACCTTTAGCCATAGATTTACTACTTTATTATTATTTTGGTCCACATTGCATTGCTCAGAAACCACAAGAAAAGAAAAATCAACCAAACATTAAAAACCATTCTTTTCCTCATGAAATGAAGAATAGGGGAGCTGTAACTTTAATAGTGATCCTCTTTATGGCTGATTTTTTCATGAGACAACAAAGATATGATATCATAGGGAAACATGATATTAGGAAAGTGCTTATTTAGGAAAACTGATTTTCTGGACTTAGATTATTGCCAGTTGGGCAGCGGTGGAAAGCAACTTTGTACCTGTCAGACAAAAGGAGCTTCATTCTACAGCACTTTGTAAAGTGAACTTACAAGTCTCCTTCTAAGGTCTCAGAGAGAACCCTAATGTTACCATTTAGAGCCCCCCTTCCACCTTGGAAAACCTTGTTGATTTCTGTGCTTTGCAGTTCCTTGTGCAAAGGTTGCATATCAAGTGTGTCATCCCAGGAAAGGCACAGACGTAAAACGCAGTCTTAGGCTCCTGTCCAAGCATATTAGATGGTTGACAAACAGTAAAACAGGTTGGCAGGTAAAATCTTTCCTCTCCTTCAATAATGGTCTCAAAAAACCACAGGAAGATGCTCTGTGTGTGTGCTTTTAACATGCCCCATTTATCTAGCCTAAAATTGTGCATTGCTTCGCAAACAGTCATATTACTTTAGCCTGAGGACAGATTTCATCAGACAATGGATGATTTGCCGCTAGCTTCCAGGCAGCAGTTAGCTCAGTGGGGTTCTCCGAAAAGGCGCACCTCACTCAGGAAAGCACCTGAGGAGGAAGGGATTAGAAGACAAAACAATTCCAATAAGGAGGTTTTTGTTCCTGAGCTGCCTCCACACCCTTATGTTAAAAAACTAAAATCCCTAAATATGTTGTTCACAGTACATAAGTTCACTCTGTCCTCGGCTGGGTATTAATCAAGTCTCTCCTACAGGATTAAAGACTAAACATAGATTGGGGGGGGGGTCGTGTTTTAGCAATACTGAAACTTAATTTAAGAGCTTCATAGCCAAGTTACCCTTCAAACTCACAGCTGTCCTCTACAGTGTGACTCTTCAGTTCTAGAACTTTCACCTCTACATTACATAACGACATTGAAAAATAATAGTTTTTAAAAAATTAAATGGAAAACTGTGATACATAGAAATAACACTATAAGACAAGATAGTAATTCTTGGCTATGAAACTATAAGTAGTATTTATATTTTGCCTTATTTTTCAAATATTCTTAAAGCTCTTCAATAAATATGTTATTTGCATAAAAATGCACAGAAAATAGTCATAATAATTATATTGTTGTTATATTCTCTTTCTAAAATAGAGCTTCTAGATTTTTCTTAATGCAAATTGTATGTAGTACCCTTCAGGAGGTTAATTTTCTACTCAACTTCTTATTTCACATTGTTCATTCCTTTAGATTTTCCAGATTAATTTTACTTTAGGTTGGGAAGAGCTGTCTCCTTAGACCTCTTCAACAGAACTCTTAGACATTAGTTGAATACAAATAGGTGTTGTAACATATAAATATCTTCCAAGCATCTACGTATTGCTCTTTTACAGAGAAAGGTCTTGAGAGTAGGGGAAGTATTTGTCTCTGCATTGTGTACAGTGGCAACTAAGGGCTTAGGTGGAAAAATAATACAGGACCCATTCTCTTCCTTGAAAGTTTTCATTATCTGCTCAAATGTTCCCAAAACTAATCAGCTGAATCCCCAGAGCCCTGAATGATAAAGTGTAGAAGAGATGTTCTAGATCTGTGAGATTCTGAGGGCAGGGTTTATCAACTTTCTGCTGCTTCCAAAATATAAATTTAATAGTGTTCCCGTAGAATACTTGATTCCTGAGGAAGGCTGCATACCAATGAGCCTGCCAGGTCAGTTAGCTACAAAATGTACTTCCAGGGAAATCATTTAACCATGCTTTTCAATGCATTCCAAGAGCCTCCTTTAAATACAATTTCCGGATTGAATTGAAATTATTCATGTATGTCTATCCCTTGAGATATGAGGGCTCTGTGAGGGCAGAACATTTGCTTCTTCTTCCCATCCAGTCCTTATCAGGGTGCTGAGTGAACAGTTGATATTTCTTAAATATTTGTTCATAACTCATGACTACTGATTATTTTAATTTGGGGATAAACAAAGCTATAATGAAAAAATTCTTTTTTAAAGAAAACTGTGTAGGGGCACCTGAGTAGCTCAGTTGGTTGTACATCCAACTCCTGGTGTTGGTTTAGGTCATGGGATCCTTCCCTGTGACCTTCTCCATGACCAGTAGAGCCTGCTTGGGGTTGTCTCTCTTTCCCTCTCCCTGACCCTTGCCCACTCTCTCTAAATAAATAAATAAATAAACTTAAATAAACTAACCTAAACTAAGAAAAACTGTGTAAAAAAAAATTAACAAAACTATGTGATAGACATAGGTTAGCCATGGCATGATATTTCAGTATCTCCCTCTGCCCAATCCTGCTCCCCTTCCTTTCTTTCACAGGTGTCAATCCCTCATTAACATGCATCCCAAAGCTTGTTTCAGCATCTGCTTCCAGAGAATCCAACCCATGACTGCCTAGCACTAAAATATAAGATAAAGCACACCTCAAGGCCAAACATTTTAATGGCCTCTGCAGAAGTATCACGTCTTCAAAGAGGCCTCCCTAAAACCTCCCCAAAACAGGCTCCCTTGATCACTCACACCCACCACACCATTCTTCATTCCCCTTAGGTTGTTTTAGTCCTCTGCCTAGCAATCTCTCTTCCTGGACTGTGCCTGCTTACTGTCTCCCTGCACTAGAAGATAAATTCTATAAAGCAAAGACTATGACTTGTTCATTGCTGTACACCTGGCACCTGAGAGCACGCCTAGAATATAGTAGGCATTCAAAAAATATTTATTCAATGAATAAACCATTGCTTGATTTATTATTAGAAACAAAGGGAAAACCTAAAGCCAGTTTCCATATATTGAAATTTTAATAAGAGTTCCTTTCTGCGGTTAAATTGAAAAAAAAAAAAAAAGTCATCGAATGTACCAAATAGTTTCAGCAGTTAATTGGATTCAACAGTTATGACTCTAAGCCTTTGTGCAATCATGGAAATAATTACTAACACATAAATCCCGAACAAATAAAAATCTGAGGCAGACCAAAGAGGATCATCATCCACCTTCCCTTTGATTTGCCTTGGTTTCCATAACCTCTTTTGTGTTTTGTTTTGTTTTGTTTTGAGAGAAAACTCCAAGAGTATTTGTCCAGAAAGATCTCATTCTCTCATAGGCTAGAAAAGGAGATTGCAATACAGAAGAAAAGCAATGGTCAGGAAGAGAAATGTAGAATGTTATTTGATGTGGGCTCAATCTATCCATTAATTCACTTTAAAAGTATGTATTTAAAAGAGGGGCACCTGGGTGGCTCAGTTGGTTAATCATTCACCTCTTGATTTCAGCTCAGGTCATGATCTCATGGTCACAGGATTGAGCCCCCATCAGGCTCTATGCTCAGCATGGAGCCTGGTTGAGATTCTCTCACTCTGCCCCTCTCCTCTGTTCTTGTTCTCTCCCTCTCTCTCTCTCTCTCTCTCTCTCTCTCTCTCTCTCTCTCTCTCTTTCTAAAAAATAAATAAAAATAAAAGCCTCTTGCTTTAAAAATAAAAAATAAAATAAAAGTTTGTATTTAAAAAGGAACATTTTGGAGAGCTCTTATGGGTCTAAGCCTAATGATGGACTCCTTACCTCATATGGAGTATATGCTAGTCAGAGAGAGAGAGATAGCAGACAGACTAACAGCAAAGTAACAACAACAACAACAAAAGTAGAGTGCTGTCTATGATAGAGAGCAAATGGGGACAGAGTGGGATTACTGTTAAAACAGGATGATCGCCTCCCCTAAGGAGGTGTCATTTAGGCCAAGACCTGAAGAACAGAAAGGAACCACCCATGTAGTGAGCTGCTGAAAGGCAGATTCCATGGAGAGGGAAAAGAATGAGTAAAGATCCTGAAGAAGGAATGAACTTGGTATTTTGCACAGGGCAGGGACTAGCATGCCAGGAGACATTCACCTAATAGATTACAAAATTAAATGGGGTACCAAAAACCTCATTAATAAAAATAAATACCATTTTAATGCAATATTTTCAAAATCAAAATTAATACAAACAAAAAAAAACCATGCTGAACAAAATATCAATATGTTAAATGAAGACAGACTCAGTATAACTAACTTTTCCATCTGCCTCAAGCTCCAGTATGGCTTGGCATAATACTGGTCCTATCTTTAAATTTTTGGTATTTTGGGAGTCATTCACTTCACACTAGCCCCAGCCCTGGGAGTAAGAAATGAAAGTAAGGTGTTGTGGCTGGAGGGAGGAGGGGAAGGAGGCAGGGGCCATGACCTCCAGGACCTTGCAGATGTGTGGATTTTATTCCTGGAGGGTTGGAAGTCAATGAAGTGATTTAAGCAAGGCATGTCAAGTTTCTGTTGGTATTAGTTAAAATGATTAGATGTACTGTGGATATAAGAGCAAAAAGTGGAGTGACTTGGGAGGAGCTTACACAGGGGTTGCCCTAGCTAGTTGTGGTGGAAGAGTATATTTAGAAATAGAAGCACGGCTTCTCGATATACTAGTTTGGAGAGAATGAGGAACATGGCAGAACTCACAATAACTCTTCCTTTCTGGCTTGAGCTGGTGAGATAGATAGTGGCATCATTTACTAAGGTAGAAAAGACTGAAGATGAAGCAAAAGGAAGTGAATCAAGAATTCCAGTTTGGTTTATGTACATTTGAAATACCATTGAGCCATATACTGTGTCAAGTACACAACTGGAAATATGGGTTTAGATTTCAGAGGAGAGATCTGAATCAGAGTTAGAAGTTTGGGATTAAAACAACACGGAGGGACACCTGGGTGGCTCAGTAGGTTAAGCATCCAACTCTTTTTTTTTCCTTGTTTTTTAAATGTTAATTTTTGAGAGAGAGAGAGAGAGAGAGAGAGAGAGAGAGAGAGAGAGCTCATGAGTGAGGGATGGGGGAGGACAGAGAGAGACAGAAACACAGAATCCTAAGCAGGTTCCAGGCTCTGAGCTGTGAGCACAGAGCCAGACACAGGGCTCAAACCCAGGAACCATGAGATCATGACCCGAGTCAAAGTTGGACACTCAACCAATGAGCCACCCAGGTGCCCCCCAATTCTTGATTTTGTCAAGGTCATGATCCCAGGGTTGTGGGATTGAGCCCCATATCAGGCTCCATGCTGGAGAAAAGAAAGGAAGGGAAGGGAAGAAAGGAGGGAAGGGAAGGGAAGGGAAAGAGGGAAGGGAAGAAAGGAGGGAAGGGAAGGGATTCCACATGGTATCATTTCTCTTCAACCAGAAGCATTTACTTTTTCTTATTGTACAATTTACTGGCTACATAGTCCCTCCTCTTTCATTTACCTGAGAACGCCTTTATTCCACCCACATTTTAAAGAAATAAACTCACTAGATATAGAGAACAGCATAGAAAAGTTTGGATTGTTTTTTCCCACTTTCAGCACTTTCAACATGGCGTCTCATGGTCGATTGGACTACATTTTCTTTTTTATTATTTATTCATTTATTTTTGAGAGGCAGAGAGAGACAGAGAGAGCATGCACAGGTGGGGGAGGGGCAGAGAGAAAGAGAGACACAGAATCTGAAGTAGGCTCCAGACTCCAAGCTATTCAGCACAGAGCCTGACAAAGGCCTCAAACCCACAAACCATGAGATCATGACCTGAGTGGAAGTTGGAAGCTCAACGAATTGTTGCACCCCACCTCCATTGTTTTTCACAGAGATTCCAGCTGTCATTTACATCACTCTCCCCTGGAATGTGACATTTCTGCTGGCTGCTTTCAAGATTATCTCTTTATCTTTGGGTTTTAGAAGTTTGACCATGATATGCCTAGGTGTGGTTTTCTTTGTATTTATCTGCTTGGAGATCACAGAATTTCTAAGTTGATGTTTTACATCAAATTTGAGAAAATTAGAGCAGTACTTAAAAAAAATGTTTTCTACCACATACTCTTCTCTTTCCTGAATTCCAATTAAATATATATTAGACCATTTGATATGTTCTATGGACCCTGAAAGCTGTGTTCATTTTTCTTCAATCATCTTCTCTAAGTTCTCCAGATTGATTACTTTTTATTGATTTGTCTTTAATCTCACTGACTATTCTGCAATCTTCACTCTGATATTAGTTCCACCCAATACATTTTTTATTTGTTATTATAACTTTTTAGTTCTAGATTTTCAAAAGTTATATCATATAGGAGGAGAGATGGAAGGTGCAGAACAGAAGGGAAATGGGATCTAGTGAAAAAGAGAAGATGTTTGCCATTAGCAATTCCATAATGAAAGAGAGCAAGAAGAGAAGACTGGTGCAAATGATGACTGACTTGGATTCTATCATGAGGATATGTCAGAAAGCTGTTTGGTAACTGCTGATTTTCAGTGAAATATGAAGCATGCTGTCAACTAGAAAGGAAGGGAGAAGCTTGAGATAGAAGATAGTAATGAGTTGCTATCTTCAAAAGTAGGTAGTTTTCTTTCTTTTCTTAAAGACAAACATTTCTTTTTATTTTTTTAAGTTTATTTATTTTGAGATGGAGTGAGAGAGAGAGAGAGAGAGAGAGAGAGCAGGGGAGGGGCAGAAAGAGAGGGAGAGAGAGAATCTCAAGCAGGCTCCACACTGTCAGCACAGGACCCAGCACAAAGCCCAGCATGGGTCATGAACTTACAAACTATGAGATCATGACCTGAGCCAAAATCCAGAGTCAGATGCTTGGCCAACTGAGCCACCCAGGTGCCCCAGAAGTTTTCTTTATTAAGGATATGAGTACAGTTTGCTATATGAAGACTATTTTCATGATTTTTCTCATAATACTGAGCTACATTAATAGAAATAATTAAACATTTTACAGACAGGTATGACAGAGGTAGAGAGTGACAATGGGCTTCAGTGCCTTTCATACCAAGGATAGGGCTAAAGTAAAAAAAAAATAAAAAATGGATAAAGAGCAAAGTGAAGACCCAAAGGAACTGATCACTTATGAGAAAGTGTTAGAATCACTGAAGTGAAAGTCATGATGGACTTGAAGACTGGTGCAGTGAAGGTAGAGGCATCAGGAAGAAAGCCTTGGACACAATCAAAAGATGAGATGTTTAAAACTAGTAATTTTAATTTGGTACAGTTTTTAATGAAGAGATATTTAGGCTATGAACATGGGAGGAGTTGTGGTGGAGTAGATCAAAGAAACTGAGATGTTGGGGTATCAAGTGGATAATACGACTTAGGGAGTGAGAAATTCTATGAGGTGAAAGGTAAACTGGAAACCTGGAAAGGACGTTAGAAGGAGGACAGAAACTGTATGTGTCAAGCAGGATGTAGAAGAGTCCAAGTGATGATAGATCCTTGGAAAAAAGAATGGGGCTCCTGGAAAAATCTGAAACAAAGTGATGAAACATGATGAGGCAGGTTTTGAAGGTCCCTTAGACGGTGAGAACTCACTTCTAGAGTTATAGACTAAATATTGTGTTCCTTTGGCAGCAAAATCATTTGTAAAAACTAGGTGTGATTCTTCTAAAAGTCTGTGACACAAGCTTGGATACGCTGATGATAAACTCTACTTCAACGGCAATATCTAATGAACCAAAAGATTTTTTTTTAAACTCATGTCATAGGTCTAGCTTTGAGGTGCTCCAACTATCCCTAGACCAGATTAACATAATAAATTTAACAAATGGACAGATGGATATCTGGTTTTCAGTTAAAGGAGAAATTAGCCTTAAAGCTATTTTTACCAATCAGCATGCGTCTGGGTTTGTCCAGGTACAAAGCAGCAGCAGGTACCCAGAAGCCCTATCACAATGAGTTTATCACACTTAAATGTGTTTTACAAACACAACCTGGAGAAACTTACTGCACTCTTCATATTGTGGACCAATGAAGTAATATTGAAGAGGAGCATATATGTTGGAACTTAAACTCAACATGTCCAGTGGAGCTCCTTCATAAAGCAGCCCAGCCTCCTTCATGCTTGCAGACTAAACAAACTACAGTATGGTGTGTGTGTGTGTGTGTGTGTGTGTGTGTGTGTGTGTGTGTGCAAGTCTCCTCATTACAAAAGGGAAGAGCAAAAAATTCAATCACCTCATGTACATTTGCCCAAAAGGACACTCTGAAGGTGAAGCCATTCCCATTTATAATAAGATAGGTACTCATTCCATGTACTCTGATTTTTTGGCAGTTTGTATTTTGATATCTTTATAGTATTTTATCATATCTTATTTTTGTCTTCCCTGCTGCTCTCAGAGTAGAACTTGCTGTTACAAAGACCAATAGAACCTTGTGTATGCCCTTAGTGTGCGTAGCATGTATTAAGAAGGATTTGTTGAGTGAATGGACGTAGGCAAACAAAGAAGACAACTAATATCTGGTAAGGAAATTAAAGCTGTAACCTCTTACTTAAATCCAAGATCTGTGATAGAATAATAGTTCATCTTCTCCATGTGTTTTTCATAAAAAATGAGAGTTAAAATAATGTCATGAGTAAGAAAAATGATCAGACCCACTCTTAAAACTAAGTTTTGAATAGCACTGCCCTACAAAAGAGAGTCTCAATGTTTCCAAGACAAAGAAAATAAAGAGAATTTACTGACTTCCAAAAATGTGCCAAGGAGTTGACTAGATCAAAATGTTGTAAGACTTCTTGCAGAACTTGTAGAAACAGGGAAGCATTTGATAGTTGGTCTCTGTCTTGGCTCGAGCTGCTATAACAAAATGCCACAGCCTGGGTGGCTCATAAACTACAGATATTTATTTCTCACCAGTCTGGTGTCTAGAAGTTTGAAATCAGGGAGCCAGCACGGCCAGGTTCTGGTAACGGCCCTTCAGATTGTAGACTACTATTGTATCCTTACTGTATTCTCATGAGACAGAAAGAGTGTGAGAGGGCTTTCTGGGGTCCCTTTATAACTAATAACTAATATACAGCTAATCCTATTAGCTTATAACTAATTATAACTAATCCCATTCATGAGGATTCCACCCTCATGACCAATCACTTTCCAAAGGCCCCACCTCCAAATACCATCACACTGGCGGTTAGGATTTCATCATATAAATCTGGGGTGTGGTGGGGATACATTCAGTCCATGGCCGTCTCTAGTGACACTACCCTGAGCATAGTATGTCTTGGCATATTGTAGAGATTCGCTCCAGGGTGACAAATAAAACAGAGATGTTGCAGTTGGCAGTAGTGCCACCATTGGGGGTTTCTGGTTCAGTTCGCTCCTCATGGATGTTATTTCACATGGCTGTGTGCACTAACGGCTTCTCCAGTCACTTCACCAGAAAACGAAAAGGGGCAAATTGTATCTCAGTTCAAAGGGAAGGAGGAAGGTGGTATATGAATATACACTTCTAAAGAAAAAAATAGTGTGAACTGGCAGTATATTCAGTATACAAAAATCACTGTATCCGATATATTAAAGGACAAAATCCAGATTTTGCCTTCAAAAACGATACAGCTAGGCTGCTCAAATAGTAGCTGTGGTAATAAGCTCCCTGTGTCCCGCCACACATTTGTGATCCTGGAATAATCCTCTGCATGGCCCTTTGCAGCCAGAGCACTTTGCACTGACTTGTGTATTTCCTTTGCGGACAGTAAAATATTTTCATGTCTATGAGTCTATTTTTTCCTTATCGTAAAGATTTATAAAAGGAGATGTGCTTCCCCCTTTTCTTCTTCTCTTTCTTCTGTGTCTCTGCCTTTCCAGCTTCTTTCCAACTTTCTCTTTATTTAGTTTCCAAAGAAGTTGTCTCCATTCCTATGTCTCTATTTATGACCACAACCTCATCCTCACCCTTAACTTCCTGGTTCTCTCAGAATCAGAAGACTTTGTTGGGGAAAGGGGAAAGCATTCCACTCAGAAGGAACAGCAAGAATTGATCTTGGAGAAAGGAAAGGAGTTTACTTAACCCTACCTCTTCTTCAGTGTATCCCTGGGAGAAGATGGTGGTTTAGTTTTAAAATAATGTCATTCACCCCAGGGCAGGGAAAGAATGTTGGGCCTTGGACTGAAAAGCAAAAGATCATACCTGATCTCAAGGAGGTGAGGAAAAAAGGGCTCATTCTAGATGTTGTATGTAGCCAAGACTAGAAATCCCTTAGACCCATTTACCTGCCACAGTACCATAGGAATGCCCTGGAAAACATGTGTACTCCAAACCCAAAAGAGCTGGTAACTTTTGGAGCTCAGTTCTGGGGATGCTTGGAATGACTTTAGATGAGCAAAGCAATCAAAAATAAAGACTTCAAATAAAGATATGCTAGAAGATGAAGATAAACATGTAATCAGTGGCCCTAGATCACCAAAACTGTCTTCTCTACAGGGCAGCAATCACCTCAGGCTGCCAGGCTATTGGGCTCAAGTGCTGTGCACGCCTCCAGGCCACTGCAATTTCCAGCAATGGCTGCCATGGCACCAGGTGGCCTGCTCCTCAGTGTTTCAACAGCATAAAAGCAGCAACAACTACCCCCAAAATAAGAGGACTGTTAGTGGACGGAACCGGTTTCCTGGATTTCTGTCAGTAGAAGAGTACCATCATCAACAACAGACTACATCCTGGGGCAGAGTGAATACTGCCGGAGCTGTTGGAGTAATCCCAGGAAGGAGAGCATGTGGGAGAGAAGAACCATCGATCTATTTGTGATAGAATGAGACTCCATGGCATTTAGTATGACTATTTAAAGTAATGAGCTGCGATTCTGGGCCCTGAGCTGAAGCTGGGGCTGTGCTGCCCTTAGCCCCTGGCAGACCCCAAAGGTCACGTGCAGACAACTCCCGCACACAGCAGACCGGCGGCTCTCTGGAGGGGGCAGGAGCACGTTCAGTCAGCACTCAGGACCCCCAGAGCGGCTGGAGTTTGCCCCCAAGAGGGACCTCAGCCAACAAAGGGTGGGAATTGTTGGGAAAATGCCTCAGGTTCCTCACTTCCCAAGGAGACCATTCTGAGGTGTGACCCACACAGTTTATCATCAGCTCTCAGGGGGACTGAGCCCCAGTTGCCCAAGCGGTAACCTGCTTATTCGTGTTCTTCTGTGTGCTTTGCCCTCTTCCCTGTCCTGCTTCCCCACACCCTCGGTGCTTTCTGGGACTGTGGGGCACCTGGGGGGTTCAGTCAGGTGAGCATCTGACTCAGCTCAGATCATGATTCCAGGATCATGGGAGTGAGCCCCGAGTCTGGCTCGTGCTGAGCGTGGAGCCTGCTTCAGATTCTCTCTCCCTCTGCCCCTCTCCCCAACTCACACGCTTGCTCTCAAATAAAATAAGATAAAACAAAATAAAAGTGCTTCCTGGGACTAGTTCTCCTCTGGAAAGGGAGAGGAAGAGGCTCCCACTCAAATTCCTTTTTCGGTGCTTGGTTTTGGGAAAACAATTAAACCTTGGGGAAGCAAAATTAAAAACAAGTTTAGACTGTGAAGAGGGGTGCATTTGTTTAATCTCTCCTGTATATCTGGCTCTCCATGAGACTCAGCTCTTTAGAGAAAGGAACTTTTCCTTGCATTTCTAGCACCTTCCATATCCTTCTACTTGTCAAGTTCTTAAATATTTGCTGAATAAATGAATGAGGTACCAGAAAATATTCATTTAAGCTAACACAAATTCAGGCTCTGGTTCAAGAAGGTGACTTTGGAAGCCTGACTCGCCTCTCCCCTCAGACATACACAGTGAGTCTACAGCTACAGATGGAGGTTTCCTCTGGAAAAGAAACTTAAAAGCTGCCGAGAAGGTAAAAGTGGCTGGGACACAATCTCAGCATAAACCCACTCCCGGCGCAAACCCACTCCCGGCACAGCAACCTAGAGCTTCTCCTTGAGGAGCCAAGGGTTTGAACCTGATATCGGGCCCCGGAACTTTTAAGACCAGCACCAGAGAGACGAACCCCCAAACCTCTAGCTTTGAAAACCAAGGCTCTTACCCCCAAGACCCAGAGACCGTAGCCTTCTGGGAAATAGCTCTCCCAGGGCTCAGTCTGGGACTCACCTGCACTAGGGCCCAACTCAGACAAAGCCGTCAGCCCCACTGACACTGAAAGAGGCTCATCTGCTTATATTAACAGAGGCCCGAGAGGCAGCCAGCTAATTGAACTCACCCTTGTAGGAGCAGCAGAAATGCTTTCTGAGGTCAGAGGCTGTAAGTGCCATCTTTTTTTCTTCTTTTTCTTTTTTTGTTTCTTCCTTTTCTTGCTCTCTTTTCCCATTGGGTGTCATCTTCACACTCTCCCTCTGCCATGCTCCAAAGCACCAGTACCTCCCAGAAGAAGCTTTTACACACATCTGGTGCCCCGATATTTGTGGCCATGGCCAGGGGACAACCCTAGATGGTCTGGCTGCAGGGGCCAGAGAAGCTGGTGTTCCTGAGTCTCGTGGGACTGTAACCATCAGTCTTACCCACAAAGAAGCTTCTACCCTTAGCTGACCCCAGGACTTTTGCATCTGCCGCCAAGGAAGTCCTCTACCTGACCTGGCTCCGGCAGCCAGCAGGGCTTGCTAGCAGGCCCCCACAGGGCTAGAAGCAGTGGAGAAAGAATTCTTACACCCCCTCCACTCCAGGGCACAGTGAGAGGCAGCCAATCCAGAGTCCCAGCCGTCCTGTGAGGGAGGCCTATAGCTAATCCTCGTGGCTGCAGCCTGCGGGGCAGGCTGCTAATTGACCATGCATCTAAGAAGTGATTGCATTCTTTTCCAGAGACCTCAGCTAGGGGCACTAGTTTCAGGCTCTCCCTCATGGCCTCCCCCTCCTTGGCGCTCCAGAAGGTCAGTGTTTCCTAGAGGGGAGCTTTTGCACGTGTCTGGTGCCCTGTTTTTTGTGGTGGCCGATAGAGTGGATTTGTGTTGTGGGTCCCATGGATCTACAAGAATCACGGACAGTTCTGGGCAGGCTACCACCCTTAGAGCACGGCGCACAGACACTGGGCTAAAACACACTCTCTATCTTTCTTCTTTTCCAATGAACACATTTATTTTTGTAATCTTATTTTTGTTTATTTATTGTCAAGTTAGCTAACATGCAGTGTAGTCTTGGCCTCAAGAGTAGATTCATGTGATTCATCACTTATAAACAACACCAAGTGCTCATCCCAACAAATGCCCTCCTCAATGCCCATCACCCATTTTCCCCACCCTCACCATCTACCCTCAGTTTTTTCTCTGTATTTAAGAGTCTCTTATGGTTTGCCTCCCTCTTTGTTTCTTATATTTCCTTCCCTTCCCCTATGGTTTTCTGTTAAATTTCTCAAATTCCACATATGAGTGAAATCATATGATAGCTGTCTTTCTCTGGCTTATTTCATTTAGCGTATTACCCTCCAGTTCCATGTACTTCCTGTGAAAGAGGCCCACTGCTTGTCGGGGAGTTTTGGCCTATGGGGCAGGCCTCAAGCACGGCCCACATCTAGTGGCCTCAGCTGCCGTTCTTCGGGGACTTAGGCTGGCGGCCGCCACCTTTGCGGTTGCCTCTGCCTCACTCCGCTCACTGGTGTCTCTTAGAGAAAAGTTCACACACTCATCCACAATCCTGACTTCTGTAACCGCTACCCTCCACGCCTCCAGATCTCCTGGCGCTGGTGGCCGAAGGACTTATGTGTGAGGCCCCACAGGACTGCAGATGTTTGTACACTTTAAAAGCTGCATCCGGAGGGTCTGGTTTCTAACTAGCCTGAATCTAGGTGCTGAGATCTTCCCCTCAGGGACACTGACAGATTTTAGCACATCCTCAACTACTGGGAATGCGTTATTAAAAATAAAATAGGGTGCGTGGCCAATCACAAAAATTCAAGAAACAACCGAGAACTGAGGCAGGGTCCATGAGGTCACCCCTCAAGACTTCAAGACTGAGAGAGGTGGTAGTTTCATCTACTGTGTGGAAACCAACCATGAGTCAAGCAAAAACAACAAACAAACAAAACAGAAATATGTTCCAAATGAAACAAAAAGATAAAACCTTAGGAAGAAAACTTAATGAAATGAAGATAGTTTACCTGAGTTTAAAATAACGGTCATAAAGATTCTCTCCGAACTTTGGAGAAGCTATCATACTTTCTTATAAGCACAGTGCTCAGTTTATTGGGTAAAAGCAAACTGGTGATAATTATTGAAGCCAATGAAAAGTGGTACCTACTTCAAAAAAAGACATCAACTTAGTTTTTTATAATGAGAGCAAAGATGACCTCACAGGATAGGCCTAAGAGTTCACTGAGGGATTATTCACCACACACACACACACACACACACACACACGCACACGCACACGCACACGCACGACCCGGGGGGATTGGCAACACCAATACCATGCATGCAATGAAGGTATACAACAGAGCTAAGGCAAAATGCCTCCTCATTTTATACAAAAACATTCAGCAAAGCCCATCCAAGCTGGTGAAAGACAAGAGTGTTTAAATAGTGCCCTCTCCAATAAGTAACACCTGCCGTCTCAATTGATTAGCTGCTGTCAGAATGGAGAAACATCTGAGACCCAATGCTGAAAGGCGACAAATAGCTCCAAATATCATTTCTATCCCTTCCTACTCTGCTAATATTGGCATCTTTCCCTTTTTAGCACTCCCCCAAATTAACATCTGTAATAGGTCAAAGAATGGTCTAACATCAGTGCATTCTTGGGTTTTCAGTCTTAACACTGTTTTATATAATTAGTTTTGAGGTGGAGCACCTGGACGGCTCAATCAGTTAAGGGCCTGACTTCAGCTCAGGTTATGATCTCACAGCTCACAAGTTCAAGCCCCACATCAGGCTCTGTGCTGACGGCTCAGAGCCTGGAGCCTGCTTCAGATTCTATGCCCCTCTCTCTCTGCCCCTCCCCCATTCACACTCTGTCTCTCTTTCAAAAACAAATAAAAACATTAAAAAATTAATTATTTTTGAGGAAAACACACCAGGATATGCCATAAAACATAGGGGTTGGAGTCTGTTAAATGAAGTAGACTTTCCTATGTAGTCATACTGGGGCAGGCATGGAGGCCTGGGAAACAGACTATAAACAAAAGAGAAGACTCCTTCCTTTCTCTGTGCCAGGTACAAATGGATTCTCAAATAATTAAAGCAGTAAGATGCCAAATGGAGTTCTGGAGGTTGAGATGGTGTGGGCCAGGTAGAGAATGGGCAGTGGCCATGAGCTGGCTGCTGGCACCAGATAAGCAAGCCAGGGGGGTGTCGGGACCCCATGGAGTGACCCCATGCAGTCACTTTGAGTATCAGCAGTTATTCTGTGTTGTACCTCTTCTCCAAGATCGTCTATCTTTCAATGAAATTGTGTTCAAATTGTCAGTATGGTCTTAGCTGTAGAGGCCATGCCCTGCTCTCTAACTACTGAGAGGTTTTAAAAGGATCAGGCAGTAGAGTGGATCGCCTTGTGGGCAGGGGACAAAGGGGCAGAAGGACTTGGGACTGTTCCCAGGAAAAACAGCACTTTGGGGGAGTTTTTTAAAAAGTAACTAGAATCACTCTTTAGTTGTTGGCCCCAAGTCCTCTCAAAGTGGGTGTGCTGAGCATTTCATGGATGTCGTTGCTTGCATGAAATTACATCCATTGGCTTTGCATGGTGATGAGATCATTATATAACCTCTAGTAGCAGGCCAGCTAGAAGTGATCATTTCCTCTCTTGTGTGGCCATTGCAAATATTGTCTACACACTTCTCATCTCCTAACTATTTGGTGGGAAAGAACAAATGTCACTTATTGATTATGGTGCTGATTCATTGCAGTGACCAAGGTTAATGATTTGTCCCTTTACATAAGTATGGTGTGTTTGTATTAATCATTAAGGTCCAGAAGCAAATATTAAGGAATTTGAACTTCCAAACATCTACTTGAATTTATCCTTGACCTTGGCGTTTGAAAATGTAATTCCTCAGTTTATGAATTCTTTACTGCCATTTGGACATCAACTTGTTGAACTTTGTCTTTTATTTAAATGTGTTAGTGGGTGTCAAATCTGAATTCTCTTAATGAATTTCTAGAGCTTCTTGGTTTACACCAAACCAAAAGCTACACAGATATTTTCTAAATGCTTTGAAATTTGAAGAGTGAATGAGACCATATTTCTAAAAGTTTGATCTTGGAATTCTTTTCTGAAAAAAGTCTTATCCACAGACAGTCCAGATCTCTTAACCTTCAGGGAACAGGAGGGACAACACTTTAGCCAGTCCTTGGCCTAGTTCAGTTGAGTCCCAGAGCTGACATTATTTATTGAAACATAAGCAGTTGGTTGGATGAATGCCCAGGGGCCTTGGCATTACAGATACTTAAATCAAATGATCCAGAAAACTGGTATTATGTGAGACCTCCACTTGAACTGCCACTCCCCCCGTACCCACTGATAAATCCAAATGACAGGGAGGACCGTCATCCATTATCAGGGAGAAAAAGGCCAGGCAGAATGAGAGAAGAGGACCAGCAAGTCATGTCTCATGATAAGCGACATGGAGACCTTGTAATAATATCATGATGGGATTAGAGACAGACCCTCTCCCTGAAATGAGAAATGTTACTTAGATTGTTTCTGGTGCACACTTAACTTCAGAATGTGGGCTGTTCCTCAGGGCCTTGTCCTGTAGCTTTACTGAAGCAGGCACCACAAGGTCAGGCAGAAGCAAGAATTTACATTTTTAATCAGGTTTTCATTTCCATTGGTTCTATCATTTTACTAAACATCTTTATCCCTGTGGTTTGTTTTTCAAAAATCTTGTTATCTTGCAGTCAGAGATTTTTCAGAAACTTTCTCCTAGGAAAACTAAATCCTAGTTGAGCATAATAAAGAAATGCAATCCCACCATCTAAAAATTCAGGATAAAGACAAAAAGGCCTAATTGAATATTGACCAAACGAAGCTATCCTGTTACTCTTTAATATACTTTCTTGAAGCAAACATTATCAGTGTGGCTTTTGGTCTCAGTGAGAAAGACCCACCAGCAAGATGAAGAGGAAATTGGAAATGCTGCATTAAGATATTTAGATCATAAGTCTCTAGAAGTAGAACCATATCTGTCTCCCAATTTAGTATGGATGCTTGGAGAGACTGATGGATGTTATATCAATTATCACAACAGCGATACCAGCAAATAGACAGTGAGTTACAGCTTGAATACATTCAAGATGGACTTCACCTCTATGAGATCTAATTAAATGCTCTGCATATAAATAATCTCACACATTCAAATTCCCTATTGCAGTCAGAGTAACCCTGGGCTTGCAGCCTCTTGCTCTGCTGCACGAGTAGGTGTTGATTTGAAAACTGAGAGCAACTAATAAAAGGGTCAGGCTCAAAGGAGAAGCAAGCATTCTGGGCTGTCACCTCTATCATCTTCCTTGTGGCTCTGGGATTTTATCCTTTTATAAACATAGCCCCCACTGTGCAGAATATTAGGACACAGAATATTTCCCAGACCGCTTCAAAATTTTAAGCCACTGAAAATGTGATAGCTGGCAAGTCGTGGTCTCCTTAATTGAAATTCCAGTGCTGGTGGAATGAATTTGATGTTGGGGAAGGTTGGAATGTGAAGGTAAAAGAGAAACCAGGAGAGAAAGATATTCTTATATTGTCACATTTAGCTTTAAAAAGGTCCTCCATCATAGTACCCTGCTCACCATCACCACAAGGGAAACTGCCCTGCCTCACTGCCTTGCAGAGAGAGAGAGAGAGGAGAGAGGGAGAGAGGGAGAGAGAGAGAGAGAGAGAGAGAGAGAGAGAGAGAGAGAGAGAGCGAGCGCCCCAGGGAGCCTGCTTTCGCCTCTGTGAGCCATGTTCCCCATGTCCACTCGTGGACCCCAGTTCCCTGGACCGGGAATGGCCAACTTCTGAAAGGACAAGGGCCTGTGGAAGCCTTGCATAGAAATGACTTCCAAGGCAAGGAAGTGCTGAGCAACTCAGATTGTGCAGCAGGAGTAAAGGCAGGAAGGTCATGAGTTTGAGAAGTGATAAGGGCCCAGAGAGCCAGAGTCATGAAGGATTCGAATGTCTGAGAAACCAGCAGGTACACAGCAGGGAGGGGCAGAGAGCCGGTCCCCAGGGGGAGGGGCAGAATGAGAAGACAACAAAAAGCGGTGTCATTGGAAAGTCACTAAATTAAAGGCAGCGCAGTAGAGAGAAGATCCAAGTTCTGCTTTATGTGGTCTTGAATCCCAGGGGTCTTTAGTTCCAGGCTCAACGAAATCCGGCTAAATCAGGTTCTGTTCTGCTCAGAGGTCTGATTCTTACACTGCCTTGAAGCTGAGAAAGTTTCTTTTCCCCACATATGAAACCTAAGATGGAGATAAGTCAGGCTAATGCTCTTCTGGTGGGCACAGTAAAGTCTCCTGATGTGACAAGCATCAAGGGCAGTATAGGAACACAGGAGATGAATTTACTTTTAACTGCCAAGTGCAATAGAACTGTAACCCATCAGCGTCTTGAGATGCAGGCAAAAAAAAAAAAAAAAAAGGATAATTAAAACCAGTCTTTCAAATCAGCAACATTGCAAAGGTTACAAAACACTGCAGTATTGCCAGACTTGGTGAAATCAATTTCTGTTTTGTTGCAGTGTGTCATGCAGAGATTGCTGAAACCAACAAAATGAAAAGTGTTAATAATTGGTATTAATAGCTTGTATAAATTAATTTGCTTATTTGCCTAAAAGAAAATTAGCCAAACAATTAACGAAATGGAGACCTTGCACATTGCATAAGGTACAGCTTCTACTTCCTATTGTTTTCAACAATGAAAACAAGCATTTGAAGTGTCAGGACATCTAACCTCACTGAAAAGTAACTGAGAGTCTCACTGCCTATAAAATGAAACCAATTTGATGAGGGTACAGGAAGAGCATCTTAGTGACTTCAAAACCACAGAAAATATAAAGACGTAGTGTAAAGGGGCACCTGGGAGGCTCAGCAGGTAAGCGTCCATCTCTTGGTCTCGGCTCAGGTCATGATCTTGTGTTTTGTGAATTTGAGCCCCGCATCAGGCTCCTCCATGCTGGTGGCGCAGAGCCTACTTGGGAGTCTCTCCCTGCCCCTCCCCTGCTTGCTCTGTCTCGAAATGAATAAACTTAATTTTTTTTTAAATGTTTTATTTATTTTTGATACAGACAGAGACAGAGCATGAGAGGGGGAGGGGCAGAGAGAGAGGGAGACACAATCAGAAGCAGGCTCCAGGCTCTGAGCTGGCTGTCAGCACAGAACCCGACGCGGGGCTCGAACCCATGAACGTGAGATCTGACCTGAGCCGAAGTCGGAGGCTTAACCGACTGAGCCACCCAGGCGCCCCATTAATTTTTTTAAAAATAAAAAGTAGCGTATGGAATATAACTGACTGACATTGAAGAATATGGAGATGAATGAGTTCATACTTATTTGTAGCACTTGCTGACTACCAGTACTTAAGGGTCATAATTTGATTCCTCTGCAATGCCTAAGGGGAGGAGGAGGAATAAGTAATGAGGACAAATGGACATCAAATGCTGGTGATATTAAGTACTCTGTAAAATGTATTTATTGTTGGGCCAAGCCATGGTTTGCCCAACCATCGGCCCTATTACAGAAATCAAGGCTGGGCGTGGTGGGAGGGAAGGAAGTTGAGGACCCTCCGTGCCTATGTTTTTGTTCATTACCCTAACTCTTGTCATATGCCCAGGCCACATTCAGTCCTTTAAGAGCTAAGCCAGAAGCTTTGAAGACTGTTGGGCTCTAAGCTTCTCTCTTGGTTCCTCCTCCCTTTCTGTCTGTCCATCTTTATTAAGAATTCTACCAGAGACTGGTTTCTACCTGTTCCCAACAAAGGAGAAACACATCAAAAGTTGGGTACAATATCAAAGTCTTAGCAATTTATTCTAAAAATCAGGAAGGAGTTTAGTCTCATGGAGCAAAACAAGGGGGTGGGAAGAATCTAATTCTCAAATGGGATAATATGTTAGCTTGCAATGCCGTTTCCTGCTCCTGTCTCATAGATAATCCACCTTCACACCTACTGACCCACACAATATCATCCACTCATCCATGGTCAGAGAGAAGCATCCCCATTCAACCACCTGGTCCTACGCATGTTTAGGATGTTAGGGTCTAAGTCATTAAGACCCTGACCGCTCCTAGAACTAAACCCTCTGAACAGAGCTGCCACAGCTAAAACTCCCATGACTGTGGCACATAAGGTGCCACTGAACCCCAGCACAGCTTCCAAGAGAGTGAGCACTGCGAAGCCTCTCCACACTTGTGGTTTTCGGTGCAAGTCTCAGATTACTTTTCCCTCAAGGCGCTGCAGGCTGCTCTGAGTAAAAGAGGTAAATGCTTATTAGGATTCTGCACGTGCACCCTGAGAGCGGCACCCGCGTACCTCGTGCTGCTCTTGCGTTGTTAGCACAAACACGCATCCACGTCTGACAAGGGAACCAAACCACTTCAGGTAATTGCCTTTCCAGAGCAGTCGATATAGAAATGGAGAAGGCTTGGCCTTGTGCCTTCCCTTGCTCCAAAAGTAGATAAGATCTAGCATTCTTGTTTTAAAAAAATAATAATCAGTCAAGAAAGTTTTGCTTCAAACTATTTGACTCTCTTCTCCCTAATCATGAACTCTAAGTTTTTACCATGTTCTTTGTTTGCAATATTGTGCTTCATTATCTTATTTAATCACGGATTATCTTTCCACTTAATTAAACTCACTTTTCACTTTGAAACTTTGCATTAAAAAGAAAAATACAGATGTCATGTAGAATTACTTGACTAATCTATTATATCAATCAAATAATTGCTCCCTGCCCCCAGGTAGTTAAAGATGAGACATTGTTGATCAAAATCTCCCTCGTGTCTTTCTTCAAATTCCAGAATTTTTAAAGCCAACTAAATATAAAAGACCCAAATCATGAACACTGCTGAAAAACATCTTCCAAAATCAATGTCAGACATTTGGATTTCTGATTAAATGCAAGAAAAGATCCGCCAAAAGAAATGTGGGTTTACCTAAGGTAGGCAAAATGCTAAGTTGTTCCTTTGCTTTCTTTCAACTTGGTTATATCTTCATTTTCTTTTGGTGGACAACATATGGAAAAACTTGCCTTGAAAATCTGATCATATCCCTAACAAAATTTCCTCTTCAGTTCACAAATAAATTCCAGTTTAAATTAATTAAAAATGAAGATAATTAATTAATATTCAAGACCCATCTCTGACTCAAGATTGATTTCATAACAAATCAAAAATATTTACAAATAACAAATGACTACTTCAGATAATTCTTCAGGGGACATATAGGAAGAGAGGAAACAAGAAAACATAATCCTCTGAAAACATGGTCTTCTTGATTGGCTTAGAGTTTAACCCCAAGGAGCAGCAGGCTCTCCAGACCTAGAGGAAAATGCCATGAGTAGAATTAAAATCCATTCAGGACACTGAATAGGTCAACAAATCTAAGAACAAAGCCAAAGGCAAAGTATTTGAAGCTACCCCCTATTAAGGTAGGTTTTCTCAATTTTCTACCTCTGCTCAACTAAGGATATTAGAAACAGATCTGTACAGGACAGAGCCCACAGTCTTGGAGAAATGGGTGTTTCTGAAGGGTTCAAGGTTCATGCACTGAAAACACATTCATTAAAGTCCTTAAGATATACTGCATATTTTAGGAGTCAGTGTCTTACCCATCCCCATGTTCTGCAGCTTTCCCCCTATTTCTCTACATTTGCAAAGTACTATTGGCTAAACAAAGTATGTTCTATGGAACCCAGTATCTCAAGGAAGAAAAGCTTCTCTCATTGAATAGTTGAGGAAGGGCTGCAAACCCTCTCCACTCCTTGGGGATTTACAATGTACATTCACGAACATTGTACATTGTGATGGAATGGTACAATGTGGTGGAAATCACAGCAGGTAGGAGAGTAAGTAGGGTCTTCATCTAGCTGGCCGTGTGGTTCGTGTGGTTAGGGCAAGTCTGCACAGCTCTGGAGGGCTCAGCTCTCCCCTCTCTAACATGAGACCATTTCCTCAGCCACCTTAACAACTGCCTCAGGACGTGGCCTGACGGTGGGACTCTGGAGCAGACATTTCTGGCTGCCCACCCAGGTCCATTTCTTCCTTCCTCCTTTTAAATTCCTAGTTGGTTCAGATACCTACCCTCTGCCAGGCACCCCACATGCCTCAGGGAACAGTGAGGTCCCTTTAGCTGAACTAAGCCAAGAGTGATGACTGCTTGCTTGTGATCTGCTGGTGGCCTGGGTGAAGACCATCTTCTCTTCTTGGTGAGGGTCCAGTTGTGCCCCACCCCATCTCTTCCTCTAGACATCAGGTGGGCTGTGTGGAACAGCTAGAGGAACAGGGAAGTGACCATTAAAAGAACAACAGAGAAAGGGGCTAGAACTGTTAGATTAAGGCTACTCTAAAACCCACTCTTCCTCTGGACTTCAGTTGTGTGGGCCAATACTTCTACTTGACAATTTGATTGGGGCTCTGTCAGTTGTAGTTGGAGTCATCCTGATGGGTACAGTTTTCTATAAAAGGTACACACCTTGGGGACCCTTAACATCCTTGTCAGAACCTTCCTCTAGGGCCTACTTACCCTGTATTTTTTATTCTCTTTTGAAGAATATTTGCATTGGTTTTAATTTTTAGTTTTTAGCCACTGTGGATGAGCTCACCTTGCCTTTTGTTTACATTGCTTCTTACTGCCTCAATCAATGGTCAGAACTGTGGGCATCCTGCTTGCATAGAAACCCAGGTTTCCCAGACTTCCCATTCATCCCGGCCTCCCACGGCCGTTCCCAGCATGGTAGCTCTGCCAAACCAGTGTCCTGCAGATGCAGACCTGTGTCCTCCCTTTAGCTGAGACCAGTTTTCATAGACCAAAAAAGCGCAAGTGTGGAGGTCTGGAAGTCATGCAGTGCCCTCAGTTTACTGTTTCTAAGATGATGCCCTCAAATGACCAGTATCCGAATCACCAGTCTCACAATCAGATGCTTGTTGGAAATGCAGGTCCCCAGACTTGCTGAGTAGTATTCCCAGGTTCAAGCTGTGAAAGCCCTAGTTTTCACAGCTTAGCCCATGGTTAGCTCACATTCTGGATTACTCCACAGACAGTTTGGCTTCCAGCCTGAACCTCTGATGAAATAGAGGCCACAGCAGTGAGAGAGGAGGTCTGGAAGGAGACATAATTATGAGGTGAAGAGAGAATCAGGACGTGTGATGGGAAGATGCTGGATGGTGTCAGATGCACACAGTGGAACTGTGCCTGGAGGCAGGTGCAAATTATGACGGCCATGTGCCTTCCAGCTTCCTATACTTTCACCTTTGCGCATGCTCTACTAGCTTTTCTTCTGGCAAGATTTGCACCCAGACATGCCCAGCAGCACGATGTATCCCTCCACAAACCACAGAGTCGATGACAAGTAGGTGGACAATAAAATGTCCAAGATCAAAAGGTCAGAGCAAAGTTTTATAAAATGGCAATCTACATGTCACACAAGTTTTGCCCAAGAGTTAGGACTCTCACAAATGTGAGATGTATTTTCCCAATCCCACACCACACCTCACTGCCCAAGTCCATGCCAGTTCATAGTGCTTGGTTCACGTTTTGTGTGGCTTTGTAAGTTCCTTCCCAGTGAAAAAGAGAAAGCCACCCACCACCTTCCCTTTTCTTATGAAATACATTTTACACAGTGACTGACACAATACAATGTAAATTGTATGAAAAATAACGCCTATGACTTCTGACTGCTAACTTCACTCAGAAATGGATTTAGCAAGAGTTTAGACACAGCTGAAAAACAAAAGTGTTCAGTACCATTATTTTTTCTTTTTCAGCAGAGGATTCATGGAAGGGAACTGAAAGTTATTCTAGAATCTATTTATTCAAGAGCCTATACAAAACAGACTTTTGACACTTCATTATCTCAGATGCTCCTTCTATTTATAATTAATCCTCTTTTCTAACAACAAACCTACCTCTTCTTTCCTGCTTCCATTGCTCCAGTTCTCATTGGATATTTTGACACCAAAGTAATTTTTCACATTCTTTCTCACTAGGGGCAAATTAGTACAAGATCTGGGACACTTGGCCACCATTCCAGATCCTTAGGCAATGGACTGAAAAAAATTCATGTAATGGACTCTAATGATTGGATTTCTTGGATTCTAGTTTTGAAATTACACTGGAGACACCACCAAGAATCAACTTATTATAATGGACAGGGCTTTCATGTTAGAATTCAAAGGTCAGGTGTTAACATCTGGGTCTCTGGTCACCATTGCCACTTCTATCTCTACTCTCCAGTTTAGTAGTTCCCAAAGTGGCTGTGTATCAGAATCACTCAAGGAGATCGTTATAAATAGATTTTCTGACTCAGCTCCAACATAAAGGATCTGATTTTTTTTTTTTTTTTGCAAGCTAAGTGAATCTTTTGCAGTCACCAGGGACCCATTTATTGAAGATATTTGGGAAGCACTTCTCTGGTCTAGTGGTTCTTGAACTCGTATGTGCATCAGAAACACCAAACGGCCTTATTATAGACTGAACCCTCAGAGTTTTCGGTAGGTCTGGGATGGAGTCTGAGAATGTGCATTTCTAACAAGTTTCCAGACCATGTTGATGCAGATCTGAGACCACACTTTGAGAACCACAGCTCTAACCTAGGTTACTTGTACACATGTTTCTTACTCATTAGCTCTTATGTGGCCAAGCAAGGACTGGACTTCAGGGGAAGGAATTATCCTCTCAGATCAAGGCTAACACATGGATGAGCATCATAATCACCTAGGAGCTTTTATTTTCTTTAACATTCAATTATTGGGATTAGGCTTATGCTTCACCCCAGACCTACTGAATCAACATCTCCAGGATGCCCTGGGAATTTGTATTGTTTTAAAGTAACCCAGAAGTTTCTGATTACAAAGACTTAAAAATATTGCCTTAGATGAGCCAGATTTGTGAGTTTATGCATAACTTATACTAAAAATTCATTTATCTGAAATTCAACCTTAATGGGGTATCCCATATTTTTATTTGTACATCTGGCACCCCTAGTGACTGAGCTGTATATTTGTGAAGAGTTTGTTTCCTCTGTGTGTTCCCTCTTGCTTAACACAGCCTTATTTTCAATGCTCAAGGAGGTGATGGTGAGGAGTAAAATCCACGCAAACATATGCAGCGTAACCAAGAGAAAATATTAAAATGTTTCCTCAGGAAAGACACACACACACACACAGAGGGAGAGAGAGAAAGAGAGAGAGAGATAAACTTCATTAATCTAGACGAGCAGAAACAAAATCAGCAAGGAAAAAAAATACTGTCTGCTAATGGTTTTTTTCCCAGATGATTCGTCAATTATACAGTCAAAAGAAACCCTGGGGAATAAAAAGACACCAAAGATGCTATTAAAATGTTCCAAGTGAAGCTATATATAATTAATTTCAAACAAGCATAAGCTATGAAAACTCAAATACTTCAAGGTGCTGAGTGAAAGAAGGAATAAATCTGCATCAGGCTTCAAAACTGATGCTTCCACGAGAGTCTAAGATTAAGCCAGAAGACAGAGAGATAATGATGTCTGCTGCCTCCCTGTTTTACTGGACGCTCAAGAGCCTTAAGATGAAATGCTCCCAGTGCACCAAGGGCAAGTAAAAAGAAACATGTAGGCCAGCACCTGACATCAGCACATAACAACTAAAAACAGGATCAAATGAGTGTAACAAAATCAAAACAGAAGAAAAATTCACTGATGCAGAAGACAAAGAATATAAAAGATGTAATTTGGCAAACCACTGCACAGGCTGAGTAACCACCATATCAGCACCATGGTCCCTGCAAGGCAAGCAGGTTTCTCCTGATGCTGTTTTACCAATCCACAGGTATCAGCAAACTTTTCCTGTAAAGGACAAGAGAATGAATCTTTTAGACTCTGAAGACCATATACTCTCTGTTGCATCTACTCCTCCTTGCTGTTGTAGCATGAAAGCAGCCATAGGCAGGCAATACATAAATGAAGACATGTCTGTGTTCCAATAAAACTTTATTCCAAAAATAGGTGGTTGCTGTGGAACTGAATGTTTGTGTCCCTTCAAAATTCATATGTTGATACTTCAATTCCCAATTTGATGGTATCTGGATGTGAGGCCTCTGGGAATTAATTAAGTCATGAAAGTGGAGCTTTCGTGAATGGGATTAGTGGCCGTATAAGGGAAGGAAGACACCAGTCTCTCTCTGCATTCTGCCCTGTATGAATACAAGTAGATGGTGGTCTGCAAGCCAGGAAGAAGGCCCTCCCCAGACACCTGATCTGCCGGCATCTTGATCTTGGACTTCTCAGCCCCCAGAACTGTAAGGATTACATGTTTTTAAGCCACACATCCAATGGTGTATTTGTTACGGAGATCCAGCAGACTAAAAGTGGTAGGACGCATTTGGCTGATGAGCCATAGTTTGCCAACTCCCGTACAGGTGAGCCCACAAGGCAAGGATAGCGTCATCAGTGGACTCTATGGAGCCCTCAGTGTTCTGATGGTGGGGGCTCAGTTAAAAACAAAATACTCCATTAACCCATCACCATACATACAAGGGCAGAGTGTTTAAAGGTCACCCCAACTGAAAAGGCAGGAAGCCAGGGTTCTGGGACCAGAAGTTGCTGAGACTATTATAAAACGAAAAGAGGAGACAAAAGGACTGAACTTTTTAGCATGTCTTTAGAAAGGTTCTCTTGGTGGCCCTGACATTCAGAGCAAAGCAGACTGTATGGGGGACGGGTCCTCTGGCCAGTTTCCGTGAAGTGAAGCTGCTACTGCTGAGGGTGCATCATGTGATAAGGTGTCATCCTCCTCTGTTAGGAAGGTTTCCTGACCTTCTCAGTTTGCTAATTAGCGTTTAGGATCCTAAGAAGTATCCTTCCTGAAGAAGAAAAAGCCAAGTCACTTTGGCATAGAATTTTATAATTTAAGCTGGAATGTATCCCCCATGGTGTATGGAAACATAACTTCGGTGACCTCTTTTATGATGCTGGTAAATGTTTTATCCGAGGTCGCCAGGTCAGTCAAGAAACACACAAGCATGCGTTCTACACTGTATAATTTAAAAGGTTTATTTCCCCCCACAATAGTAAATGGGTTTCATATTAGTTCAAACAGAAGTTTTCTTCCTTTAGTTAGTTGCCTTTCTCACTATGTCACTGGTGGGAAAATTGCTTTCTCATGGGAGAAGGGTTAGATAGAAGGGTCATAGGGACCTTCTGACATAATCACAGAAACGAGAGAGTCTGACCCACCAGCGTCTGAAGGAATCTTGAGGTCAAGGAGTCCATTCAGCTTACAGGCCTGGTCAGCAGGACCAAAGGGGGCTGCTGCAACCTACCTGCTGCAGATACTGGCAGGATCCTCCCTGCAGAAGAGACAAAATGCAGCCCCTCTGACCAGGAAGCCTGGACGCCGGACAATGCCCTCAGTGCCTGCCACGTCCCCTTCCCCATCCTGTGGCCTGATGCAGAAGTGGTTTAGCTCTGCGAGCAGCTGGCTTCTGCTCTGGGGTCCAAGGTTCACTCTTCACCAAGTGCAAGACTGCTCCTCACTCAGACATTCAGTGTTCACACAGATTTTGGCTTATGCTTCAAAGGGCGGTTTATGCCTCTCCGGGAAACACTGGCCTCATAACAGCAGAGGCACGAAGAGCCAGGCCAGCACTGGCAGGTAGAGCGTGGGGGCACTGCCGCCGGACGTTCTCTGAGCGTGCATCACGGCGAAGACTGCATTGGTGTGGTTGGTGGGTAACTCTACGTTACAGATCATTCCTTCACAGCAAGACCTACACTCCTGTCACAAAAGCAAGGGAGAGGGGAAAGAGACTAAGTAATGGGAAGGAGAGGGAAGGACAAAACAAAGAACAAAAGAACGCTTCCGGGGTGCTGAGGACAGACAGAATTAGAGTTACCCAACTCATTCATTCAGTCTAGGAAACACTCAGGCCCTTGAGTACCTTTCCTCTCACTGTCCTGAAAGTAAGGACTATCTTGAGAGTCTTTTCATTTTATCAGTGACTTATCTGTAGCAAGCCAAGCATAAGCCAGGGGAAACAGAGGAAGGGAAACCGAGTAAGACTGCTTGATTGAGTCAACAAATCTAAGGTTTGTAAAGAAAAACACTGACATGAAAATGAAAGCTAGGAATCTTTTGAATTGATCATTGATTTTCTTTCTCAGTACTCCTTGTTAAGGGATAATAATGACTTTCTATTGTCTATACTAACACCTGATTTCCATCATTACAGCAGCAATGGCTTGCTAATTATGGCTGCTGAGCAGTGAAAAAGGCTTGCTCCCTCACAGCACAATGAGTTTTCGGGGGAAGCCATCTTCTGTCATCATACCTGGTACAAGGCTTCAACCTGATAAACTTAGCCATTCTTAGAGGCTTTCAGGATGGCTAAGAAAACGGCAGCAACTCTACGTGACTTTATCAGCAGCTTTCAACCCTGGCAGCAACACATCAGAATCTCCTTGGGGGAACTTTAAAAAAAAAAAAAAAAGAGGGGTGCCTGGGTGGCGCGGTCAGTGGCTCAGATCATGATTTCACTGTTCGTGAGTTGGAGCCCCATGTCAGGCTCTGTGCTGACAGCTCAGAGCCTGGAGCCTGCTTGGGATGCTGTGTCTGCCTCTCTCTCTGCCCCTACCCCACTCTATGTCTCTGTCTCTCAAAAATTAAAAAAAATTAAAAAAAAATAAAGAAATAAAGAAAATAGGCTGATGCCCAAGACCCCACCCTGAAGTTGGGTTTCAGCTGACTGGGATGTTCCCTGACTACCACCAATATAGCTACGAAAACTCCCCAGGGGACTCTCCAATGTTGCCAAACCTAAAAGCTACTGGTGTCCAAAGCACTGTCTGTACATACTAACTAAGCAAATTCTAAAAGCTCATGAAATTAACATACTTTTCAAGTAATTTTTATTCTCAAACATTTCAGAATTCCAGGCATATAAAAGGGTGAAACTGCTCCTTTAGACTGATAGAAAAATCAAGGAGATCAACTTATATAGAATATATCTATACTTCATCATATTAAACTGAGATTAATTCTTTCACATTCTCACTTCCCGGTCTAAGCAGAGGTAAAGGGTGAGACCAGGTTTCCTTGGTTTCCCCATTTCCCTCTTTCCACCACCCAGCTACCCTGTGCATTGTTCTCGGTGATATCTGGCCATAAACAAAACACGTGAGCTGGGCTCTGAAGTGTTCATCATTCTCTCATGGATGGTTTGCTCTTGGGTTTTCAGAACACACTTCAAACAAATCAAGTTCAAGGTCTAGGATGGAGCTCTGTGGTCTGGGAATTATCATTTGTTTTTAGGGACATTTTTGTTGAAGGACAGAAAGTCTTCAATTTCTCCTTGTTCTCCACTACATCACTGTAAGGGAGTCTTTCCTTCAAGAGCACATGTATACAACAGATTACTTGATCCCTCCTGCCCTACCATTATGTGTAACTCATGATCAGTAGGAAAAAAATCTTAGGACAGTAACTTTACATACACACACACACACACACACACACACACACACACACACACACACTCCTTACTGTATGTTCAGAATCTCGACTGTGGTGGCAGCCAACAAAATGACATTCATTTCTGGAGGCACATTTTTTGGTAATGGATGTACTTCTTCCATGGCTGGTGAAGTGGTGAACCGTCAGACAGTACTGTGTATCTAGGCAGGGGAGAAAAGGCAATGTCATGTTTCACACTGCAAACGAGAAGCTCATCACTTCAGGAAAGACTAAAGCTCAGGATGATCCTTAGGTTCCTAGGCACGGAGTTTAATGGCAGGAGTGGGCGTCTCTTGGTGCTAGCTACAGCTGAGAAAAAAATTGAACAAGCTTCTCAAGGATCTTAGGCTTGCTCATTTCATATGCAAGTGCCAGCATCTCTGTCTCTGTCTCTCCCCCTATGAAGCACATGTTCCAAAATAAAATGAGAGTTGTAAATGTACAACGCAGTGGGCTAGAACACATCTTGCTGTATTACTCGGCATTTGTTTCTCGTGTACTAACAGGCATGTGGTGGACTAGAATGAAAACAGGTGCTTCAAAGTATACATCAAGACCGCCTTCCTGACTCATCCACTTTTTACTCATGCTCTGATCCTCCCTGTGTGTTGGACTTTTCCTGAGCATTCTCATTTTCCTACTCTTTCTTAATTCCCACTCTCTTTGTTCCCTCCCTGCCACACAGCTAGCTCATTTCTATGTTTTCCTTATAGCTTTAAGTACTTACATTTTACTACTTTTAAAGAAAGTGATTTCATTCAATATGCTAGGACCCACTACTTTAGTTTTGCATCTCTCTCCAGTTATCTCAGACCAATGCAGTGATCCTTAGTTTACTGAGAAGGGATGACAGCAGCAAGGTCATAAAATGGCGGGGGGTGGGGAGGGGGGACTTGAATAATGTGGAGAACACCTGGTTTTAGAGAATTCTGTCACATGTAAGCCCTATTAGGTCCTTAAAGCTCATTTTAGTTGAGTAAAATGATAAGTGTCCTGACATTTTGATAGGGTTGTTGTAAGCTTCAAATAATATTAACACACCATCAACTAGGCACTCTGACATGTATTCACTCAGTCAATCCTTATAAGACTTAAGGCAAGTCACATTAATATCGTTTTACAGATAAAAAAAGCCAAGGCACAGTTTCTTGCCCACA
The DNA here is from genome assembly GCF_006229205.1 of Suricata suricatta. NCBI lineage: Eukaryota > Metazoa > Chordata > Mammalia > Carnivora > Herpestidae > Suricata > Suricata suricatta. The sequence continues at coordinate 78,127,746 of NC_043702.1, forward strand.
GTTAACTAGACAGAAGGTGGTGGAAGATAGGATTCTAACCAAGGCAGTTTTCTAGGGTTTGTCCTCTTAACCAGAACACTATTCTGCCTCTCAGCACACTTAGTATTAAACTAGATGATGCTTTAGTGTGCTCTATGAGAGTAGCTGACTTCTGCCTTTGGAAGGACAAGGAACCACTGAATGTTCTGGAAAGGCATTTCAACTTATACTTCACATAAAGAAGAATCAAAAGCTGGAAGTTGCATGTGTTCGTATTAAAAAATGTCACACGTGCTAAAGTACCCTAGAAAGTCAGAATAGAAGCCAGGGTAAATAAAATAAGAAATGTCGTTCTTGTCATAGCCTGTTACACAGAGAACCTCTCTTAACAACACTGACAGGCCACAGAAGCAAAGCTCTAAGGTGAAAATGAAACCTGAGCTGACAAAGAACAATAGCTGTGGGCCTGTCTGCCCCCAAGAAATGGTTGACTGTCACTCCCCTAAATATCAACAAACTGAAAAGCAAGGAATTATGCCCTCAGGTAGAATTCCAGATGGTTAGGATCTTTGGGGCTTGACTGGAGCACAGTCAAAAATGTATTGTCATGCACTCTGGACTGTAGGGTCATTCCGTGGCAGTCTGTCAAGAGTCGGGTTTTCAGAGTGGACTTGGAAGAGCCAACTTCCTTTACTCTTCCCATCTCTGACTTTTTCTCACTGATGGAAAGCTGCTCCCTTCTTCCGTTCACGTGTTTCAACAGAGATGAAATGCTGCAACCCTGAAGTATCCATGCACGTCCCCATTCAAAATGGCTGGTTAATGAATGACAAATTGGAGCGCCGTGCTGTTCCTAGGGGGAACGGTGTTTTGATACAATTCAAAATAATACCATCCATGAAGATGAAGCACAAGAAGTTGGACATCAATGCCATAATTGACTATGTTGTAATCCTTACCACCCGGTTTTCAGGGGAATTTAAAGCAAACAGCTAAAGAATGATACCCACTCTCTGAAGTAAGTTAGTAAAGAGAGGCATTGGCCAACCCTAAAAACTTTCAGATAACTAAGATAAATTTCTGTGCAAAATGTAGAAACAAATCTCCAAATGCATAACATGCATACATGTACTCATAAACATACACACAATTTAAGGTCACTCTACAGAAATGTAAAAGAACCTCAAGAAAAATTATAATAACTAATTACTCTTGAAAAGGAATCATGAAAAATACAGTTGAGAGGCACTTAGGTGGCTCAGTTAAGTATCAGCACAGGTCATGATCCTGTGGTTGTGAGATCGAGTCCCACATCTGGCTCTGTGCTGAGTGTGGAGCCTGCTTGGGATTCTCTCTCTTTTCCCCTTTCCCACTCACTCATGTACACTCTCTCTCTCTCAAAATAAATAAATAAACATAAAAAAAATACTGTCCAAGTAGATGTCATAACATTTGTGCTAACTTATGGAATAAGATTCTCAGGTCCCATAGAGGTCTGCAGTGTGTACTAATTATTGGTGCCATACACTGGCTTTATCTGGAAGAGATAAGGCTATTTTACTGCTTTATAGAATATGGCATAGAAATTTCCCAAAGAGTCAAGGTAATAGTACACCAAAACTGGTAATCTTTAACTCTAGAAAAGTTGGTAGGTTGGTTGGTTTGCTTTTCTTGGCATTTGAGGTCTGAAAACCTAACAAACAGTACTCCTTAGAAATGTGAATAGCCTGATCCTAGCTCTGAGTGGTGTTTCCAATTCCAAGTCATCCATCAGCACATCCTGTCCACTTTATCTCCAAGTTTGTATATGTTAAATCATCCGACTTCTTGTCCCTCTGTCCCTACCAGCATAGTCCCAGTCGCCATCTTCTCCTGCCTGAAGACAATGAAAGATGCCCACTTGGTTTCCCTTCTACTTTTTCCCCTAACCACCCACTCTCCACATAGCAGCAGTGCAATATTTTAGAACTCAGTTAGCATCCTGCACGTCCCGCCCCCGTCCCAGCTCACAAACCCTTACTGCCTTCCCAACACATTTATAATGAAATCCAAGCTCTCTCAGGAGAAGAACATCCTGCATGCCCTGGTCCTTATCTCCATGAGAACCTTTCTCCATCTCACACTGAGCCTCACTGGCCAGCCTTCTTCCTGTTGATTGAAGAGGCAAAATCTTGCCTCTTGCAGACTTTTCACTTGCTGTTCCCTCTTTCTGCAATGCTCTCTCTACAGATCTCCATGTGGCTGGCTTGTTTTGGTCAGTCAGGCCTTAGCTCCTCAGAAATTTCCCTGAGTATCTGATCAAAAGTATGCATTCATTCTATCAATAAATATTTACTGAGTGCCTAGTATGGGCCAGGCACTGGATTAGGCACTAGGGATGTATCTGTGAACTAAGCAAACTAAAAAGGTTCTCAAATGTTTGTTGAATGAATGAATGAGTTATGAAAGCATCAATGTATCTCAAGAGTATAAAAACCCTTCTTTGCTTTAGCCAGTATGACTTTTCTAGAGGTATCATCAAGCATTTATGAAATTCTTAGCATGCCTTAGACAACACTGTGAACTATTTGTTCTGCCTGATAAATAATATTTAAGAAATCCTCCCTGAAGGCACACACAGCTACAAATTGAGGTTATACCATCAGTTTCCAAGTATTCTCAGAGTAGTTTGATGCCTGCATAGTCTACTAAAAAAAATGTGATTTTGATATATCATCACAGCCTGTTGATAAAGCTAATCCCATTATATAAGGCAGGTCTACTCGGGGCCAGTTAAGAGAGACCTAAATGATACATGATCACAAGAATCTTCCAAATTCAGTGCACTTACTTTGTGGACACCATTTGTCTTCTGCCCATCGATTGCAGTTATAATTATCCCTTGCATTTTCACAGGTAAAACACTTGAAGCTGTTTGGAAATGGCGTAGCTTTAAAGAAAAGTGTACAGAGAAACAGAAAGGTTAAAAAAGACAAAAATTTCCAACATCAAAGATGCACAAATTAGCAACTTTTATTGGATCAAACGAAATTTACAAACCATCATTCTTAGCGTTTCTGTTGCTAAGGAACTGGAGTTAACTGCCAGACTTCAGGGCATATTCTTTATTCCCTTTTCTTTTAGTACTTTGTCTATGCTTATCTACTATCAGGTAATGAAAATGGTTCCACAAGCCACTTTGAAATACCCGTGGTATTGTTCCATGACAGTTTATAACTTGGGAATAAGTGGGGGTTGAGAGCACAGGCAAGGGTGGGGGGGGATCGGAACCAATAATTTGGTACAGTGTGGCCCCTGAAAAGAAATAGGGGATTAACCTGAGCTTGAATTCTGCTCTTCTGACTGAGTAGCTGTGTGAGTCTTAACTTCCAAGAAATAATAATGTTTAAAGTAAGACTAACAGTGAAGATCCCCATGGGTTGCAGGGGAATCATGAAGATTAAGCAGGAGGTTGCGATAAAAAATACCTAGTAGAGTCCCTGGCACATCAAATCATGCTGGTTCCCATCTACATGCACTTCCATTATGGTCATATTCAACCTCAATCAAGCAATCTCACTTGATATATGTCAATTATCACAACATTAGACCTCAATCAGGAATGTAACACTTAATAGAAGGATGATAGCAACTCTCAGGCTCTTATGCTCATGCTAGTGTTACAGAATAGCTGGAATTATGACTGCTGGCAGTCTGGATTGAAAGCAACTAGAATGTCCTTTTTGTCTTTATGGTTTTTTTCCAACCTTGTATCTTGTTATCTCAATGGGCAAGAAGTCAAAAGTATAATACATCTGACATTTCTTTGTAAGCCATGGCATAAAGCCTTATGTAAAACTTGCAATTTTTCCATTTTTAGAGAATAAAACAGAAAAAGATCAAGGAAAATATCAAACCATCCTAGTAACCTGATCATGTTATTCATATATTTTTCTTTTTCTTTTTTAATTTTTTGAATGTTTCTTATTGAAGGAGAGAGAGACAAAGCATGAGCAGGGGAGGAACAGAGAAAAAGGGAATCACAGAATCCAAAGTGGGCTCCAGGCTCTGAGCTGTCAGCACAGAACCTGACTCAGGGCTCAAACCCACAAACCATGAGATCATGACCTAGCCAAAGTCAGACGCTTCACCAACTGAGCCACACAGGCACACCCGCTTTTTTAATGATTTTTTAATCATTAAATTTTATTAGGCTTAAAAAGTTCAAAATTTGTCTATAATTTAGATTTTATAAAAAATCATGTTTGTGTCATGTTATTAAGCTATTAGTATACAATCATTACCAATTTAGAAATGTATAATAAATGATAGTTCAAGTGTGTGTGGTATGTGTGTGCACGATATATATGTGTACACACACACAAACACACAGCGTCCTAAATAATAAAGAGCACAAAGTGAAGAACACTAATATTTAGGCTTCATTTAGAAGTGGTATAAAGACAGTGGGTCCCAAACCTGGCTGTGCATGGAGAGTGTCAGGAGAGATTTTTTAAAAAAGAAGAGGGGTTTGGGGAGGGAAAGAACAGAAAAAATAATCTACATTCCCCCTCTTCTGACTACTGAATCTCTGCAGAGGGGACCAAGGGATATGTAGTTTTAAAGGCTTTTATCATGATTCTGATACTCTTCCAGGGCTGGGAACTACAGGCATTCATATTTATACCAACTGTTATCTATAATAATCTTTCTCTAATAAAGTATATAATTGAGAAGCCTTACTTGTCTAAAGAGAAAGGAAATGATATATGTATACAAGCACAAATATACACATATATGTATATAAAATATATTATCCTATAGATAATATTTACTGCTATTTGCTTATGTTTAAATTATTAGTGGGAAAGGTGAGTTTTATACAGCCTTTTTTAATGGTGACTATGTATATTAATGAAAATCCAAGTATCATTTCCCATCTACTTTCAAACATACTAATCTGTTTCAAGATTATTAATGGCCATTTGAAAAAATATATCATTTAGGGGCACCTGGGTGACCTGGTTGGTTGAGCATCTGACTCTTGATGTCTGCTCAGGTCTTGATATCAGGGTCATGAGTTTGAACCCAATGTTGGGCTCCACACCCACATATAAATTATATATGGAGAAACTTCCTTCCTAGAGCCAATATCCTTCTCCATTGAAGAGATCAACAAAGAACACTGTCTGCTAAGCCATTCATAGGGACAGTGTTCAAGAGATTATTTTTTAATTTTTTAAATGTTTATTTTTGAGAGAGAGAGAAAGAGCAAACACAGGTGGGGGAGGGGCAGAGAGAGAAGGAGACACATAATCCCAAGCAGGTGTCAGGGTTTGAGCTGTCAGCAAAGAGCCCTATGTGGGGCCTGAACCCACAAACCACAAGACCATGAACTGAGCCAAAATTGGATGCTCAACCGACTGAGCCAACCAGGCGCCCCAAAGAGAGGATTTTATAAATAAGAACCCTTTTGAGACTTCAGCAGAAAGCCAAACCACTGTTAAGAAATGGAGAACATTTCTGTCATTATGTATTACTTTTCCTCACCAAAGTAGTGAAGACTTTCTGATTTATTCTAGGTATGAATCAAATGTTCCAGAACAGGTAAAGTTATTATCGGTGGAAAAAGGGACTTTGAATGGTTGCTCTGACCCTACTGTCATGAACCAGGACACAACCACTACTTACGGTCCAGAGGAGGCCTCACATTGTAGAAGTTGATGTTCTTGGCCAATGCCCGGTTTTCTGACAAGATAAAGATCTGGACAACAGCTACAGCCAGAGCCTGACGGAAGGGCAGCATTCTGACCTTGGCTATGGGAAAGTCCAAAGCTCACATCTACGATGAAAAGAGAGACTGGTGGCATTTATCTGCATTTTGTATGTCAGTAGGAGCATGCTTTGCTTCCTTTGGAAAGCCTGATTATTCAAATATATTCAACCATCGACTTGTTCTGTAGGGCCCATACCTGTAAGTAAACTGTACGCTTCCCACACAGAAGAAAGCTAGGTAATTACTGTCTTCTACTGGTCAGGCCTCTGCACTAGCCAGCTGAGCTTGAGCAAGACACCCAAAGGCGTTTCAGGTTCTGGAAGAACGAGGAACAGCATGGGCGTGGCCGCACCCATTCCCTTGCTGCCTGAGGCTAGCCGGGTCCTTTGTGCTGAATCACCCGATCACTTAACAACCAGGGTTCAGAGGCAAGTTCACCTGAAGTTACTGAACCACCTATCTGTCAAGTCCATTCCCCGAGTAAACACTTGGGTTTGAGAAATTTTGCAACGCTTTCAAAAACCTGGAAGAAACCTTAAGAGTCAGAGCCCTGGGAAGGGCAGCGCATAAAAGTACAATGAGTTTGAGAAATAGAGTGTCTGCTGGACCCCAGAGCACACAGACACAGAGAAGAGAATCAAGTTACTGTACAATGCCATCCCCACCTGTGTCTGTCACACCAGGTGCAACAAGCTACCAACAGGTTCTAAAGAAAACAGAGTAAGAGTTGTCTGAAACGCTGATAGGATGTTAGTCCTAGCCCACAAATACTGCTACTGCTTTCAAAGATGTGACGTAGGCGTGTTTGATACCCACTGAAACACCAAACGTCCAGAGAGCACTGCAATAACGTAGTGCATCTTAAGTCCCACTGGTTCTACCCTCTAGAAGCAAACCTGGTAGTATGAAAATCTTCGAGAGAGGCTGAGAATGTAGAGTACCACCACAAACAGGTTCTCTTTGTCAACGGAGAGGTGTGGGAAGCAGAAAAGGATGTAACTTGGGAGTCCAAAGACTTTGGTTCAGGTATTGGCTATGCTATTTATTAGCTGTCTGACCTTGGGCAAGTTTTTTAAGCTCTATTAACCTCAATTTCCTCATCTGCAAAGTGGTTTAATAACACCCATTCTGCCCACACATTTGGGTAATTGTAAGCATCAAATATAGGCTCAGGTAGAATCACATAGGATTGTGTAGGTAACAGCGCTTGTAATACAAGTCTGTGAAAATGCTAGAATCTTAGAGCGCAATAATGTTGCCTGAACTCATTTTCTTCCTGCTGAATCAGCCAGTCTCAGTGGGCTTAGGGAATTTTTCAAAGAAGAGAAGTTTGATCTCTGCACAGATGAGCATAATCCTTCACATGGATATTTTGTTTGAAGCCAGGGTAATAACGCACAGAATCTAGGGATTTTACCTCCCCCTCCTGTGTTGTAAGTATACTGGTTTTGCGTGTATGGCTATTAATGCCTACTTGGGGACATGGATCCAGATAGCAGACAAGATACAGCCAACAGCATCCCCATCCCTACAGATGGCTTCGGCCACAAACAAAACAGAGCCTCTAAGAAGTACTCAGTGTGAAGGAAAACCTGGAATGTTTCAAAAGCCAACAGTGCTAAACTTTCTATACTGCATTTCAGCTCAGGACAGAATAGGACCTACTGATATGTAAATATACATATACAATTATGTCCTAGTTCATTTTACAAACTAAAATTGACCATTCATAGTTATCAGATTTCTAAATCTTATTTTTATGCTCTTTCTGAAGAAATGGACCTTTCTTATAGCTAACTATATTATTCCTAACAGACAGGTCATTATACTGGTACAAATTCTGCTTCTCCCGTTCATTTCTCTGAATTGGACTGTTCCGTATTCATTGTGAATCTGGAGCCCAGGAATGAAGACCCCTGCTTTACACCAGTGGAGAAACTGAGTAGGGGAGACTCATCCTTCTTTTACAAACCTCAAATTCATTGTGTTCCAATAGCAAGCCACATTCCTGTCATATGGAAATAATGCCTAAGATCACAGATTTCAGAGGCCTATCATCTCCATTCAGTCCCTTTTTCATCAGTAACAAATATAGGACCTTTGACCAGTTGCTTCAACTTTCTAAGCCTCAGCTTGCCTGTCTGTAGAAGAGGCACAATAACAGTCCCTACCTCAGAGTGTAGAAGCACAGACTACATGACAGCATGTGTGTGATGCACTCAGCCAAGTGCTGGGCACATGGGCATTTTCAGGTAGTGGAGAGTATGGGCTCAAATACCTGCTTCCAAACCTACTCTCCATGTAGCCTTGTGCAAGTTCCTTAACCTCTCAATACCACAACTTTTGCATCTATAAAATGGAAATAATGATAATACCTACCTCATAGGGTTGTAGGAATTAGTTAATACACATAAAGCACTTTAACTATCTAATTAGCTATGTTCACCATTTTTAAATCCTTACTAGGTAAGCATTCACTGTTAAGAACAAATCTCCTGACAGGAATCACAAGTCAGAACGCCTGGTTTTCCTCATGTAATCTCTACGTGATACTGAGCCCATTTGTTCATTCAAATGTTGTTATTGACATGTAGTGCATAGGAAGACATTATCTCCAACAAGGTCTTTGCTGTCCCGGTTTGTATTTTCTTTTTCTTTTAGTTTTCTTAATCTTTATTTTTGAGAGAGACAGAGCATGAGTAGAGGAGGAGCAGAGAAAGGGAGACACAGAATTCAAAGCAGGCTCCAGGCTGTCAACACAGAGCCCAACGTGGGGCTTGAACTCACAGACCACGAAATCATTACCTGAGCCAGTTAGATGCCTAACCAACTGAGCCACACAGGCACCCCATGAAGTTTGCGTTTTAGAAGAAGACAGGCACTAACTATGTGGAAAATTTAATTTCAGATAGTCATAATCCAGAGGTAAATACAATAAAGAGACGTGTGGATGAGTAGGTAGACCTACTATGAGAAGAAACCACCCAGGCAAAGAATCAAGGGAAAAGACACCAGATCCCAAGATAGAAGTAGTACACGTGCAGGGGGGAGGGGGCAGGGAACAAAGTCAGAGGTGGTGGGACCAGATCAGACAGGTACTTACAGGCCATGGCAAGGATTTTGGATCTAACAAAATCAAGGAACTATTTGGTTTTATATTATCTGATTTTGAAAAAGTGCTTTGTCTCTGTATAGTAGTAGGTCCCAAATCCCTAGCCTTATTTCTGACTCCCAGAATAAAAGAATGCCAATAATAGAGAACATAGAGGAATTTAAGATTCACAAAGTTTCCCTGAATAAAAGAGTGACTGGATGGGAGAGGACTTAAAAACAACCAAATGAACAGCAAGCCCAAGGATTAGACTTTTATTTTGGTTTCTTTCTTCAAAACAGTATTGTAGGCAAACTGGCATCCTTACCGGTGTACAAGTGAGCTTAAGAGATAATGTGTGGAAAGAACCTAGCACAGTGCCTGGAACACAGTTTCCTCATCAAAATCGCAGTGAAAAGTTGCCTTGTGGACTTAGTACATTTTCATTTCCATTTTTAACTAAAACAGCATAACCTTACTGTATCAAAATTCTCCAGAACTGCAAAGGTTTTACCTGTCAAATGACAAAAAAAACCACTTAATAAAAATGTCTGCTATTTTCCAGAGCCAGCTTTATAATCTATTACCAATACTGCTTTCCTCCTAAGTACTATATCTATCTCTATCTATTCTGCAGTGGATAGGTTTGTGTTAACATGACTGTTTTATCTTACACAACCAAAAGACATTAGGATAATGAAAAAGCAAATGACTAACTATGGTATCTGAAAGTTGTTTTACATTTAGAATCCTTTCACGGAGACTCTGAGCTAAAAATTATCTGCTGAGTAGGCTATCACTGCAGTCTTTGTTGCAGAACAAGGTTATAGTAGAGCTTGTATTTTGCTCCAGAAGGAAAAAAAAATCTTTAAGATGAATCAGACTAAACCATTCTGTTATTTTCCAGGAGCATCACACAGAGCGGAATTCTTCATCCTAGGGAGGGGTGACCTGTAAGCTTCTTAGAGTTATTTGTAAAATACTGTGTCTATACATATTTCCCCCCCCCCTGGGCTAAGGATCTCAAAAGGAATCTGAGATACACATAATAGTTAAGAATTGCTGCTTGCTGTTTAGGAATACAGCTGTTATGATTTGGCTTCCGGTGACTTACGGTTTTATATTTGACACTAAGAAAGTTCCACATATACATTAGGTATCTTGTACACACTCCTCAACCTCAAGTGTAGTTCCAATCATTCTTCCCCAGCAGAGCACAGTATTTTTATCCATTTTTCCCTGCAGATGGTAGGCCTGGTCAGAAACCTTTCACCTGTGGTGCTGGTCTTCCATTTGTTGTTATGATCCTCTCTTTGGCAAGTATGATACGCTCCAGAATGCAGTGTGCTTCTTTCACAAAAGAAAGAGGTGCTTTCTGCAAAGGCAGATACAACACGATGGGCAACTCCCAGGTACCCCTGGGAAAGGCAGGTAGCCAGATCTTTACATTTACAAAGCCCATCTGAGCCTCTGACCTATCACTGCCCGGAGTAAAGAACCTACATGGCACTTGGTCCAAAAGCATGACTATTTCCTTGGTGTGAGTAATAATCATCCTCTTTCCTATATGTGGCATTTTCTGCTTCCATAGAAAATGTGCAAAGATGACAGGGGCTCCAACAAGCAGCACCCTCTTGACATCATAAACTCTTTTGGGGTAGGGAAATGACATATTATTTTTTAAATTATTTTTAATTACCTAGGTTTAGTAGACTCAGTTTATGGTAAACACCTAATAAATACTTTTTTTTTTTTTTAAATACAACCAACATTTAGCTATGACCTTAAGGAACTCTTTTCTTAACAAGTAAGACAGGGGCACCTGGGTGGCTCAGTCAGTTAAGCCTCCGACTTCGGCTCAGGTCAGATCTCACATTCGTGGGTTCGAGCTCCGCATCGGGCTCTGTGCTGACAGCTAGCTCAGAGCCTGGAGCCTGGAGCCTGGAGCCTGGAGCCTGGAGCCTGGAGCCTGCTTCTGGTTCTGTGTCTCCTTCTCTTTCTCTGACCCTCCCCCTCTCATGCTCTGTCTCTCTATATACCAAAAATAAATAAAACATTAAAAAAAATTTAACAAGTAAGACAAAGATTGTGGGCAGTAAGAAGTTGGTAAAATGTCCAAAGATGAAGAAATGGACTCAAAGGGAGATTTGAAAAAGAAGAGACCAAAGAGACATGGCACTTCCTGCACAGTTGCTAAAAATGAGTCAGCAAGCCACGGCTAACTCCAACTGCCAATAAAACAAATGAAATGGATAATTTAGAGGAAGCAGCTCTACTATGTCCAACATGCCCATCAACACTCATATTCACACCTTCCTAAAAGTATCACTTATCCCACAGTAAGATGCTTTAATGACAAACTTTAATAGGCCTGGCTTCCCTTGTAAAAAGAAGAGAAGGCCAAGTGGAAATTCAAAAGGAGTGCTCAAATTTTACTAAAAAGGACCAGGCTAGATGAAAACACTCCTCTTGAAAGGAGAAATTTGCCAGAAAAACGTTATCATCTGCAACAAGAGTTGTGTTACTTGCTTCTCGCTCTTCGAATAGGTTGCCCAATGGAGACACACTGGTTCCCATTACATTTAAGAACAGTGTTCGTGGGACTTAGGCCGAGACCCTGCTTCTAGCTCCCTTCCTTGCAGGGGGACTGAGGTTTCCATTGCTAACCTGCCTGGGCATCAAGAGCTTGCTCCTAAGCCACAGCTTCTACCTTCTCTAACAGGTGGTCTATTTCTGGTACACAAGTTCTTTTGTCCCCCTGATGTTTAAATATGAATTTCCTTAAAGATATTTAATCTAGCATTTTTAAGTGCCTGAAGCAAAATACAAGGAGAATTTTACCTTATGACCACCCAATACATTATCTTCATTGGAAAATACAAAATATCCATGGAGTACCATGGATTTTATTCTTAATATTCACTAAGAAAAAATAGGATCATGATTCAACCTCTCATACCAGCTTACCCAACTCTTGAAATTGAAAGTATTAAGACTATAAAACTTGCATTTATACCAGGTATTCTGCTAAGCACTTAGAAAATGATAAATAGGGGCACCTGGGTGGCTCAGTCAGTTAAGCATCCGGCTTCAGCTCAGGTCATGATCTCATGGTTCGTGGGTTCGAGCCCCACATCGGGCTCTGTGCTGACGGCTAGCTCAGAGCCTGGAGCCTGCTTCGGATTCTGTGTCTCCCTCTCTCTCTGACCCTGCCCTGCTCTCACTGTCTCTGTCTCTCAAAAATAAATAAAAAACATTTAAAAATGTATTTAAAAAAAAGAAAACAATAAATAAAAGACAATCCCTATACTCACATTATTGTATGTAAGTATATACATAAACTCAACAAGAACTCCATGTGAGATGGGTCTGCCAAGGATTAATAACAATCATTTTAGAGAGAAGGAAAAATAATAGGCTTTAGATTCATTCAGAAAGGGCACCCAGAATAAAATTCTGGCTCTACATTTTGATTTGTTTTATAGGATCAGCATTTTTAAAAAGTTGTTGTTTAAATTCCAGTTAGTTAACATACAGCATAATATTAGTTTCAGGTATACAACAGAGTGATTCAACACTTCCATACAACACCCAGTGCTCGTCACACCACGTGCCCTCCTTAATCCCCATCATCTGTTCCACCCATCCTCTCACCTACCTCCATGATGGTAACCACCAATTTGTTCTCTATAGTTAAGAGTCTGTTTCTTGGTTTGCCTCATTCCCCACTTTGCTCATTTGTTTTGTTTCTTAAATGCCCCACGTGAGTGAAATTATATGCTCTTTGTCTTTCTCTGGCTTATTTCACTCAGCAAAACTCTCTAGCTCCATCCATGTCATTGAAAATGGCAAGATTTCATTCTTTTTTATGGCTAACAGTCCTGTGTGCATGTGTGTAGACGTGATATATATATCTCCAATCTTTATCCATTCATCAGTTGATGGACATGTAGGCTGTTGTTGTAATTTGGCTATGGTCAATAATGCTAATGCTGCTATAAACATTGGTGTGCATGTATCCCTTCAATTAATACTTTTGTATCCTTTGGGTAAATACCTAGTAGTGCAATTGCTGGATTGTAGGGTAGTTCTGTTTTTAACTTTTTGAGGAACCCTTGTACTTTCTGGAGTGGCTGTACCAGTTTACCTTCCCACCAAGAGTGCAAGAGGGTTCCCCGTTCTTCACATCCTTGCCAATACTTGTTGTGTCTTGTGTTGTGAACTTTAGCCATTCTAATAGGTGTGAGGTGATATCTCATTTTAGTTTTGATTTGCATTTCCCTAATATTGAGTGACACTGAGCATCTTTCCATGTGTCTGTTGGTCATCTGTAGTATTCTTTGAAAAAAAAAATGTCTATTCATTTCTTTGGACCACTTTTAAGGTGGATTATTTGTTTCTGGGTGTTGAGTTTTATAAGTTCTTAATATATATATTTTTAAATTTTTTTAATGTTTTATTTATTTTTGATACAGAGAGAGACAGAGCATGAGAGGGGGAGGGTCAGAGAGAGAAGGAGACACAGAATCAGAAACAGGCTCCAGGCTCTGAGCCAGCTGTCAGCACAGAGCCTGACGCGGGGCTCGAACCCACGAACGTGAGATCTGACCTGAGCCGAAGTTGGAGGCTTAGCCGACTGAGCCACCCAGGCACCCCCTTAATATATTTTTGAATACAAATCCTTTATCAGATTTGTCATTTGCAAATATCTTCTCCCATTCCACTGTGCAGAAGCTTTTGGTTTTGATAAAGTTTCAAGAGTTTATTTTTGCTTTTGTTTCCCTTGCCTCAGGAGACACATCTAGAAAGAAGCTGCCTGTGTTCTCTTCTAGGATTTTTATGCTTTTAGGTCTTACAGTTAGGTCTTTAATCCATTTTGAACTTATTTTTATGTATGCCGTAAGAACATGGTCCAGTTTTCCCAGCAAACATATGTTGAAAAGACTCTTTTTTCCCCACTGGATGTTCTTTCCTAATTTGTCAAAGATTAATTGACCATATAGTTGTGGGTTCATTTCAGGGTTTTCTATTATGCTCCATTGGTCTATGTGTCTATTTTTGTGCCAGTACCATACTGCTTTGATTACTACAGCTTTGTATTATAACTTAAAGTCTCGAACTGTGATGCCGCCAGTTTGCTTTTCCTTTTCAAGTTTGCTTTGTTTATTGGGGTCTTTTGTGCTTCCAAACAAATCTTAGGATTGCCTGTTCTACTTCTGTGAAAAATGCTGATGGTATTTTGATAGGATTTTGATAGGTATTTTGGTAGGACTGTATTCAATGTGTACACTGGGGGTAGTACAGACATTTCAACAATGTTTGTTCTTCCAATCAATGAGCATGGAATGTCTTTCCATTTCTTCATGTCATCTTCAATTTCTTTTGAAGACTAAGTCCTGTTTCTACATTTACTAGCAAGGTGACCACAGAGTGAAGGAACACTGTCCCCATTTGTCAATAAGATAAGTGAGGCTTAGCGCCATGTAGATAAATTTTTTAAGCGGTTGTGAGGATTGGGTATAATTACATAGGTAAAGCACCTTTTACTTTAATGGCATTAAAGAAATGTTAAGTGACTCCTTCCCCTACCCTACCTTCCTTCCCAGCTTCTTCAGATATCATTAGCAAAAGAACAGAGATCAGATCATGGGATACAACTGTCCAGCTCCATTCCATACTCACTGGACCAAAATCTAGTAAAAAGTATTGAGTTCTATGCACTAATATCTAAAGGAGATTCAGGAATTATTCTTGCAATCGAAATGTTGGAATGAATAACTGCCAAGGTTCCTTCCCCTGCTAGTATTTTATGAGTTTTATGGAAGAGTATTAATGAAGAATTCCAGTCATACCATAAAAAGTCAAAAATGTAATACAATATTCCCATATTTCAGATTCCTGCTATATTGTTTAGAAGGATAAAAACTTTAAAAACATCATTAATCACAGGATCAAAACTTCACAGAAATGAGTATTTCATTTCTAAGCATAAGGCTGTACATTTTGCAGTGCTAAAGATAGTTTTTTCTACTACATGCAACCTGATAAGATAATGTCTAAAAACAGTGCTAATATTAAAATATTGTTATTATGGAAATCAACCTTAAATCTAATCATGAGTTAATACAGGGCAATTAAGTGTGCAATTTGGGAGAAAAATATTCTAATCAATTTTAAAGGCAACTTTCTAAATGTGATTCAAATTTTAAGAAAAAAACTTTAAAAATCCTTCCTCAGTAATAGCTTTTCAGCTGCATTTTTGTCAAAGACACGAGTTTACATCTTTTTTTGAGAAGGCTTTAATGACACTGGAGGAGAAGGTTAAGAACTCCACATGAACAAGATTAAAAAGCTTAGATGATTAGGAATTGGAAAATGTGCTCCTTTTTAAAAAGAATCCAGATCGCTCTGCTATGTTTTATTGAACTATTTAGACAAATGATAGGCACCTAATAAATATATGTTAGCTGATTAAATTTGAGAGGATCCTTCACATAGGTGAAATAATTTTTTCCAAGTTTGTATCCATAACCGATTTTAGGAGGCTTATGCTGAATCACTTAGACATTAAGGCTCTCGGGATACAGAGTAAAAATCCTGGGACAGGAAAGATCTGAACCACTAAACCTCCATGCATGGTGTACCTCTGCTGTGTGTTACATTTCACTTTGTACTTCTCAGGAGTTAAGGGAGATGCATATGGGACACATATTCTTGTTATTTGATAAGAGGAAACTCTTCTTGATACTTAATTCTCAAATTAATGGGTGCTATGTGTTATACAGAGAGCACCAAACAACATATGGATAATGCCTGAAATTTGTTTCCAAGAGCTCCACATGCATCCTTCAACTGGCCATTTCTTTAAAAAATAAGAATAAAGCTAAGGACATAATATTTATTCTAGAGAGATATTTCTGCTGTCAGGGAGGCAAATGAGAGAGATTATTTTCTTTTCCATGGGAGATGTGGGTCTTTAAATTTGAGAGAAAGATACAAGTGGACGGAAGTCTGCAGGAAAGCTGGGGCGCACAGGTGTTTGGTGCTGTTAATGAGCAATTCCACTGGCAGAACTACATCGACATAAACCGAGCAGCAACAGAGGCTGGGCATGGAAGACATTGTTTTTATGTTCCATATCCTTGCTTCTGTTACCAAAACCATTTCTTTTAATAACCAATCAAGGCTCTCATAATAGAAATCTAGACTGAAATGTCCAACAGCTGGCTAAGAATCCATTATTCTATATTTGTTGAGTGGAGGAACATTTCACGCCGAGCATGCATTCTCTAATACGTGGCATCCACAACTCAACTGAGAAAATTTAGCTTTCAGGGTCAGCATATATATGGCCAGGACTTTTGACTTCATTTAGTCTCAGCTGACATAGAAAAGGGACCATAAAAATAAAGTGTTCATACAGATGTCCTTCTCATTTGAATCTCTCTCTATATTCTAACATGAGAGAATGTCTACACCAAAGCAGAAATATTAGGCAATGAATTCATTTGGATATGTGTGTATGCATATATGCACACCCATATACGTACATGTATGTATGTGACAGGCACATACATAGATATATTTTACTGAATGGCTTGACTGTTTAAGGGCTAACTATGTGCCAGGTTGTAAAAGTGTCCCTAGAATTCTGTATAGAAGACTGTATTGCCAATCAGGTCAGCTGTTTCCAGGACCCACATGGTTATCTTTCAATTGGGAGAGCTTCAGGATGCAGAATGGTTACTATGCATTTGGCCTGTCATCTTTCTTCTGTACTAGTGTTTAATGTCACTGACCATTGTTTACAGA
The DNA here is from genome assembly GCF_006229205.1 of Suricata suricatta. Classification (NCBI taxonomy): domain Eukaryota; kingdom Metazoa; phylum Chordata; class Mammalia; order Carnivora; family Herpestidae; genus Suricata; species Suricata suricatta. The sequence goes on from NC_043702.1 coordinate 78,144,383, forward strand.
GACCCCATGAGCTCAAATGTATTCTCGAGTCTACAGCTAAAAATATATCACACAAGTAAAGGACATGTTCGTGGGTTTCATTCTGAAAACAGGAGGGCATTTAAAAAAAACAACTAACAATAAACTATGTGCTATGGCAAAAGACGATCATGCTGACTTTTGCACAGTCACAAAATTCAGGACAGATTATTCAAAGAACTCTCTGGAAGCTGACAAGCTTATAAAAGGAATCCTAATAAAAAATCTCTGCATTCTGCATATATAACAAAGTTACAGCATGTCATTTGCTCTATAAATTGTCACTATTACCGCTTGGAGCAGAAGGAAATGTACATATATAAAGATATATATGTGCATAATTTCATATTACCAAAGGAAACTGAAAAATTATGTGCATTAAATAGTGTTTTAATTGCAACATGAAAAACTGCATTTAAGCAGTGGTTCACAGTCCCACAAAGATAAAGTCAAGTGTAAGTGCTGTCTAGTAAAACGGGGGGAAAATGGTCTTTGTAGGCACCCAGGCCTGGGGGCAAATTCTGACTCTGTCATTTGTTTGATCTACTCTTTCTAGCAAATCCATTTCTCTGAGACTCTGTTTCCCCATCAGTAAGATAGAGATATTAAATATGTTTTTCAGAAAGTCATGAAAATTGAAGGAGAAGAAATAAGTCCCTCTTCATTGCTGCTTTTGTTAAATCAGTTGGAAAGCTAAATGTAGAGACTTAAGATTGATTCTTCTTCTGTGGACTATGTACTGGAAAATATTAAGATCATGCAACACCTATTCAACTTAAGACAGAAATTCAATGTATGTTTTTTCAGATCTCAAATTCTATGATTGTCTGAGCATATTTGAGAGAAGCATGTAAAATTTCTCTAGTAGGAAGTCTACTGGGAAGACTACTCTAGAACATACATGGGAACAACAGGCCTAAGTTGAGCATTTCATTTATCTGTTTTCTGATAAATCAATATTCTTTTTACTTACATAAGATGCAATAGTTCTTGCAAAGTTTGCTTTAAAAAGCAACAAGCTCTGTGCTTTCACATGCATCCTTACCCGTACTGGCTGCTCCTCTTTAAAGGCCTAGTTCCAGTATCTGTCATTCATTCAGCCTTACGGTGTCTGCTCCGGCCCATGGGTTAGACTCTACTCTGGAAAAAGCATGAGTTTCTTTGGGGATATATGATCATATCCTTCCTTGCTTAGCACTGGGTCGGCCCAGCAAGTTTTAGTCCTTACTTGTAAATAAGCCTATATCTAAACGTCTCACACAACTGTCGGCATTACCAATAAAGATAAGTTGAAAAAAGAAAAACAAAGAGGCACCTGGGTAGCTCAGTGGGTTGAGCATCCGACTTTGGCTCAGGTCATGGTCTCACAGTTGGTGAGCTTGAGCCCCACACCAGGCTCTGTGCTGACAGCTGGGAGCCTGGAGCCTGCTTTGGATTCTGTGTCTCCCTCTTTCTCTGCCCCTCCCCTACTCATGTTCTGTCTCTTTATGTCTCTCAAAAATAAACACTAAAAAAAAAAAGAAGAAAAGAAACCTTTTCATTTTCTCTACCAATAGACTTTCCATTTCAAGTGTTGTGTAGATTTTAGGTTAACCATATGGAGACTGTCAGAACTCTATTTTCAGCAACTGAAGATCTACCCAACTACAACCTAGTGTATTCACGTGTTGTTCGATACACACTATGTCAGGCTTTAAAAATGCTAGGACCATCTTCCCAAGCTATCCTTGCAGGATGGAAGGGAGCGAACCCTGCCGGGTTTCACCTTTTACCCCTGGAGCTCCAACATTCATCCCTCTCCACCCTGCTCCGTGCCTTGGGAAGCCAAGTTATGAAGACCACTCACGCAGTTCTTTTTTTCATGGGCTTCCAATTTGGTTTGGCTCATGGCAGAAACTGGGAGGCTGGAGAATGGGAAGAGATGGAGACTGGGGTACCTATTCCCCAACTCTCTCTCTGCCTGGTTGGTATCACATCCCTCAGCTCCTGTCAGGTGCATAACTCCAGAGCTACCTTCTCCTGGGTTCTGAGAGCCATTCTCTCTCCCATCCTGTAGGCCTACATAATAGAAATAACTCTTCTCTGTTGATAACTCTGGAGTCTGGTACTACCACTTGCAGGTTTTCCTAAAGCTAGCCAGGCCATTATAAACAACCCCCTACTAATTCTCTCAAATTACACCAGACTGAGTATGCCCTTGTATTTGCCATCTGCCTACCAGGTCCCTGACTGGGCCTTGAATCTAGTCTTAAAATACCAAGAAAGTGTCAAGGCTTATTGCCATAGCAGACTTATTACAGGAAGAGCTGTAGTGAATAAACAGTACTGCTTTACCATGGGAACATAAGAGTGAGTATTACTATAGGCTTATAGTAAAGCAACAATTGAATTTACGCTATAAACCAATCAAGGCAAGAATGAAGACTTCAGAAAGAAAATGGGAATATTAAATAGATAAATCTAGCTGAAGAATGTGTTATAATCTCATGCAAATATCACAAGCCCATCAAAATTCAGTTTTTTCCACTTCTACCGTCATTGAAGAATATCATTAAGCAGCAGAGGTATAAGGGTGCTTGGGTGGCTCAGTTGGTTAAGCGTCCTACTCTTGATTTCAGCTCCGGTCATATCCTCAATGGTCTGTGGGCTTGAGCCTGGAGCTGTTAGCACAGAGCCTGCTTAGGATTCTTTCTCTCTGCCCTTCCCTGCTCATGTGTGTGCATGCACGCTCTTTTTCTCTCAAAAAGGAACTTTAATAAATAAATAAATAAATGGGCAAAATTCTTGAACTTCAATAAAAAAGCTGAGAAAAAAGAATACATATTGTTATGGACATAGTACTGAAGCCCACTGATGCTTTAGTATATTCAGATTGCATTATATTACCTCTTATTACATTGTAGTGCCTATAAATATCTACACAAAGATGTAAGTGTACTTGAATATAATAAATCTACTGTAAACTGGAATCCCATATTAATGCAATGGTGCTTTACCCTGTAGTCTCCTAAGATCTTACATTTTGAAAAACAACACTAATTTTTACATGACCATAGACTTCTCAATGAAGACATTTTTCTTGAAATGCCCCCTTTGGTTAGGCTTCTGGTAACCTCTCATCTTCTGTGGTACCAAACCTTGCTGTTGGGATAATGTTCCTGGAAGCCTCATTTGCCCAGAAAGGCCCTTTACTTCATCTTCCAAGGTTACTCATACCCACCTATCTTAATTTTCTTTCCTCCTCCTTCTCTTCCATTCCCTCCTACCCTCACTCAAGGACAACTGAAAGAGGGTGGAAAAAATGTTCAGCTCGAAATGTACACGGAGATCTCATCCATATTCTGTACCAATTTCCAGACCATAAAACTCCTCACTGGCAGAGAAAGTGTTCTGTGATAATGCCTAAAATAGTCCCTTTTACCTTGTACTTAAAATAAAGCACACCTTGAATGTAGATTTTTCAAAACAGTGGCATGCAACAACAGAAGTCAAAGAGGCCAGAAAACAAAGTCTTGTCTTTTCTAGTTCCTTCCTGTTAATAGATCCAAAGGCTCCCTTTACTGAAAGCATCTAAGGGAGAAGAGTAGCTTAGGGATGTGGTGAGGGTAGCATCTGGAAAGTGAGGGACTGAGGAAACACCAATGACTCTACTTACTACTAGGAGTACGTCAGAACATGGAGCAACTGACACCCAGCTCACACTCTTGAGGGCCAACATGATGGCAAAGATTATTAGTCCAGAGTTACAATTCTGGGCCTGTGTATACCACTGTGGGTAATAACCACTCTGGTAGCGAGTACAGAGCCTGCATTTCAGGCTTATCACTCCTTGGTAACCACCCACACCCCATGCACACAGCACCCACCATTATTGCCTGGTACTGTTCGCATAGGGCAGACAGCTAATAGGTGTCGAATAAATGCTTGAATAAGGTTGACTTCACCCATTCATTTAGTTTGTGAAGTCCATATCCTTGACGCTGAGGGAGACTAATTTCCATTTACCCTCCAGTGTCTGTCAGGGTTTGGGCAGCAGGCTGTTACCCCAAGCCATGACTGTCAAATTAGCACACTAACTATACCACATGATTCATAGTCCAAGATCTTTCCCATCTGAAACTAATTAATCTTCCCATACATCCTTGTGAGAGGTAAGTGCCCTGCGCTCGTCTGCAGGTTATAAAGAGGAAATTGGAGATGAGAAGGTTCTAGGCTGTGCCAAAGGTTATTAAGGGTGTCTGCTGGGAAATGAAGTCATAAAGCAGTGATCCAGGTTCAGCATCTCCACCCACTCTGAATCTAGGCCTTTTCACCATGTTTTGATTATCTTAACATTCTGGGCTTTTATGAGGGTCTAGACAAAGTAGAGCAGATATGTGCATTTCAAAAAAGAAATTATGGCTTGGCCCTGCTAAATACTTTGGATGTATTTCCAAGGAGAACTCATATTAATGTTTTTATTTTGGTGGGGGGAGGGCCATGCATGCGCGTGCACGCACACACACACACACACAGAGAATCCAAAGCAGGCTCCAGGCTCTGAGCTGTCAGCACGAGGCCCAAGGCAGGGCCTGAACCTACAAGCAGTGAGATCATGGCCTGAGCTGAAGTCGGATGTCTATTTTTATAGACGATGATTTGGAGCAAATGACTATTTCATTTAGGGAATGACTACTCCAGATAGACATTAAAACATTCTCTATTGCTACAATAGTTAAAGCAGCATAGTATTTGCACATGAGTAAGTAGACAAATGGAACAGAAAATCCAGAAATATACTCAAATTCACACAGGAATCTATTATGTGGTAAAGGTTGTTCCTCAGACCAGTAAGGTAAGGTTTTACTTTAAGAAGCTGAGTTGGGACAACTGGATAGCCAGGGGGAATAAAACAAGACTGTACACATACCTTATACCAGACACACACAAAACAAAGCCATAGAAGCTCCACAAGAGAAAATTTTGAACACAGACTGCATTGGGTAACCATAAGGACTTACTGGTGTAATAATCATAGAAAGGTTACGTTCCACAAAGACCTTAAATGTTATTGATAAATATTGATATACTTAAAAAGAAAATACGGGTTTGCTTTAAATATTTTCAAGATGGATGGGAGAATAGGTAAAATATAAGGCTGGCAAAATATTTCTAACTGATGAAGTTGGAGGATGGGTAGTTGGGGCTTATTATACTATTTTCTCTATTTTCTCTTATTATCCTAATTTATCTAATGTGCTTAAAATTTTCCATAATAAATTTTTTAAGAAATCAAAATATGAGTAACTTTCTTGAAAAAGTATAAAGTATAAAATTAAAGTTTGATACATTCAATTACATTAAGTGATAAGTTATATATGACCAAAAAAAGCCTAAGAAACAAATAATTTTTTTTCAACTTATGTCACAGATAAAACAATGGATAATCTCGCCAATATGGAAAGAGCTACTAGAAATCAATAAGAAAATTATCAGCAACCTAACATTAATAGTCTTTTCATAGAAAAATAAACAAGATGGTCTTTAAACACCAGGAGAAAAGCTAAGCATCTTTTCAAGTAGGAGAAATGCAAACCAAAAGTATACTTTCAACTTTCAGATTTTGACTAGTCGGACTGTTTTCTAATGCTGTCTTTTAAGGAAACCATGGGAAATCAGTTATTTTCATGTATTGCTGGTAGAAAGATGACCCCTTAAGAGTAATTTGGTAACATTATTAAAATTTCAAATGTATTTACCCTTTACCCAAAATCTCACCTCTTGGAATTTTTTCAACAGACAGCTTGTACACATGCATAATGATACACTGTAATCATGGTCATTGCAGCACTATAATACCAAGTGATTGGAAACAATCCACGTCCATCAAAAAGAGTGTGTGTGTGTGCGCGCACACGTACGCGCATGTTTAAAACTCTACATACACAATGAAATAGAGCACAGTCATTAAAAAATGAAGATTTTCTCTGTATGATGCTATGAAAAAAGCTCTAGGATACATATATATGATATATATATGAAGGAAGATATAGAGATATGAATATGTCATTTTTTGTGTGTTAGAGAGAAAACACACTAAAATTACTGTATGAGGATACCTGGGTGGCTCAGTTGGTTAAGTGTCAGACTCTTGACTTCACCCAGGTCATGATCTCATGGGTTCATGAGTTCGAGCCCTGTGAGCCCGCTTGGGATTCTCTGTCTCCCTCTCTCTCTGCCCCACCCCTGCTCATGCTCTCTCTCTCATACTCTATCTCTCAGAAACAAACAAACTTAAAGAATTACTATATGCACTTACTTATATATGCATAAATACACTCAGTAACAATATGCAGGAAACTAATAGGAGTGATGAACTATTGGTGAAGGAACAGGGCAAAAAGTATAAGGGGCACTTGGGTGGTTCAGTCAGTTAAGCGCCCGACTTCAACTTGGGTCATTCATTATCTCATAGTTCGTGGGTTTGAGCCCCACATTGGGCTCTGCAAGTGCAGAGCCTGCTTCAGATTCTCCCTCTCTCTCTCTCTCTCTCTCTCTCTCTCTCTCTCTGCCCTCTACCACTTGAGCGATCTAAAGTAAATAAACATTTAAAAAATAGTATAAGGAGACAAAAGTAGGAAGAAGACTTCTCAGAGTATACTTCATTTTATTGTTTTTCTTACCCACATAAATCACAACTTATTCAAAATTTAAATTAAAACAGAGTTCAGTTGGCTCTACAGTTTATGATTAAGCACCTACCATCTAGTTAAAGTTCAAAAGTTTCATCTATTGGATCAGGAGTTTGGAAAGGCCAAAGATGAGATGATACAAAATAGCATTTTTGTCTTTGAAATGTATCATGTGGTGGGATGTGGACACCAGAAAACTCACCATCCTCATTACATTTTACAAATTCCATTAGTAAAGTCTCCTGAGGCCTTAGTAAGAACACAGTCACAGTGAGCTGCAATAAGTAGACGAGATAGATAAACATGCAGGACGCACTGCCTTCCTGCAGAAGAGAAGCATGCTGACCATTTGAGTACATATATCATGGTTGTTGACTATAAGGAACATCATCTTTTGCACTACCGGCTAGGGGCTAATGTTTCCATCTCCAACGTGCATTTCTATTTTGCCCCTACTCCAGACACTAGATTCCATGTTTTGATACCATATGTAGAAGAGTTACCCATTTTTAAGATTAAAAACGTACAGTTGACATTAAAAGTATCCGACTCATATGAGATAACTAAATTATTAACATGATATATAATTTTGACAAATACAAAACAAAATGTTTTTATATACTTATTAGCCCATGTTGTTTTACTGCCCATAAGTGAACAATTTCTGTTAGGCTCCTTGAAATAGTAAAAATAGCTCATCTCCTGTGACTCCACTAGAGGTTCTGAGATTCCAGGCTTTCAAGTAGAAAAGCAGCAGCCACCTGGGAAGCCTTCCCTTGGCCCCTAACATCAAGAGGGGGCTATGACTTGCTTTTATAGGAAAGGAAGCAACGGTTCCTTGTGCGCCTAGAGCAAGGGGGAAATTCCTGCTCTCTAGCTAATTATTTTGCCATACCTGTGCTATTTCTCAGGATTTCAATTTCCTTACATGTAATCAAGTGTTAAACGTTAGTACTAACATTGGACAAGTCACTTAACCTCCTCGTGCCTCAGTTTCCTCATTGTAAAAAGGAGATGTACAGCAATGACCTCAAGCAAGTGACTTAATAGGTCTCAAACACTTAGAATAACATCTGGAAGATAATACGAACTTACAAACTCAAATATTAGCTCTCCACATGTAACTTCTTAGATTTATGTTTAAAACTCTCTCTTTAGAGCTAGCCTTCCAGACGTACCTCCTGAGAAGTTATAGAACACATCCCATCACCATTTTCCTTAGACTAACTAGCTGCACTATAAATGGAAATTATTTTCATAATTTCAACTTTACTAGTATTGAATGATTTACATAATCCTGTAGCTAGGAGGTCCCAGAACTGCATTCCTTTCTTTGGCAAATTTGTATGCCTTCCTCCAAAGGCAGTATTTGTTCATCACATCTGGTCTAAAAAGTGACTTCAGGCTAAGGTTAGGTGGAGAATGCCAATCCCTTTCCCCACCCTCTGTGCAAGAGCTTGAAACCCCAGAGACCAGAGGAAGACACTGCCCAGACAAGGGCAGGACCATGCAGCCTATGACTTGTTTGTTCAGAAGAGACCCCCGAGTGGGGCCTACTTACATAGGAGAGAGAGGTGTTGAAGGTAAGACTTCAGAATCTGGCACTTCTGAGCCTCTGCCCTCCATCACAAGGGGATACTAAATTGTCATACTCTGGAAGTAAATGGAAGAAGAGTGTTTATCATCAGAAGTTTAAATGTAGGCTCCTCTCACTCCTACAGTAACCCTCTTAACACAATCCAAACAGGAGAGCCAAAGAACTGGGAATCCACACCCAGGAAGAGACGATCTAGCAAAACGCAAAAACGCTCCCCCACATCATTTGGTCTTAGGAAAGAAATGGAATCAGACTCTGTGTCCCTGATGGGCAACAAGAGAAGCAACATTTTCCTGTATAAAAGTTTCAAAAATACACCTTTGCCACACTTGAAATTTTCACCCATTATTTCCTTATACTTTGTTCATTTAAAATGCACATTAATTTCATCAAATAACTCAACTTAAACACTCTAAATGGACTAACTACATTTATTCAGTTATTCAATCAATATTTATGGAGCACCTTGGTTCAAGCCATTGCATCAGTCCCTAAAATAAAGTTCTTGCTCTCAGAGATCTGACTTTCCAACAACTTGCTGCTGGTTTTCTCCAAGATGACTTCCTATTCCAAGCTAACATCCATTGAAGGCTATTGGTGTCAGGTACCTAACACCATTAGTAAATTTAGTTCTTACAACATCCCTGGGAGGTGGGCATTGCTGTCAACCCCACTTGACAGACAAGGAGTTTAAAGTTTAAAGAGAGGATAAGTAACTTGCCCAAGACTACAAAGTAAGTCATGGATAGAATTTAAATCAGGCTCCATTTCCAAACCCCTCCATTTTAATCCCCACCCTAGAGTACTTTCAAAACTTCCCAAAGATAGCTTGCTATGATGGATTTCTGGTCTGAAATGGTCTCTTTCTGCACTTTCCCTGTTTGGTATGCTCGGATTCCTCTCTTCTTCTGTACAATGCCTTTCTAGCATCTAGAAAATGATCATTTAAAAGCAATTGCATCAAGTCATGGCAGAGCAGGCTAAGAAATAACAGCCAATTGTACATAAATATTTAAATATATGCACTACACTCCATTTAGTGCATTATTCAGATTCTGGGCTAACACAAAAAGGTTTCCAGAACTTACCAGCTGCTTCCTTTTGTGATCTCAGTGATTCTAACCCAAATAAGACTCAAAGGATCCATTTTCCAAATCAGCTCCCTCATATTTACACCTGGTCATTGATGTCATTCTCCTTTTCTGCCAATCCTAACCTGACTAGAAAGAAGTATTTGAATTCTCTCCCCCTAATTGCTTCCTTTCTCTTTCCCCAAATCCTGCGTTTTTTTCTTCCCCTAAAACTCCCTAAGCCAAAAGCGTAGTCCAGTGAAGTGAGTGTGATTAAGCAAATTAAGAACTGGCCCAGGGAGCTGCTCTAATTGCTCTAATCAGGCGTACTTTCCCTGGTCCTGCTCACAGGAGGCCTGGCTGGCCTAGAACATTCTCTCTCTGTCCACAGCTGTCATGTCAGCAGATGACAATCACTGCTGCTATTTTGTCAGGTTAATGTGAGATTAAGTTTGGGGCTTTGGACCCTAATTATTCTCCTCAATGATTTCTTTTAATTGGTCTACTGAAAAACGCTAGGCTAATCAGATTCTTCAGTGGTAAGAAGAACGTGGGCATAAAGGGAGGGTCCTATCTCCCTCTTTTACCAAATTCAAGCTCCCTGAAGGCAGAAAGAGTCTAGTCTTTCATCTCCAGCAGTGGGCTTGGCACAGAGCAGGGCTCCAAATGTTTGCTGCATGTTGTGAAATGAAGGAAGGAGGAGTGAAAGACACATTTTAAGGAGCATTTTATGAGACAATGGAATTAAGGGAAAAGAAAACTTGCATGGGATATGCACATTATATACTACAGTTAAATGAGAATGTAGAAAAGACGTGGCCAGTGCTCAGGACATACTTTACAGCAACATCATCTGATTTCTGACCATTAACTCAAAACAGTTAAAGGTTCAAGTCTATATAAGAGACAGGTTGACATACAGCAGTATCAACCTGACATCGAATCAGGAGCTTCCATGAGGAAAAAAGCAGTAGCAGGAATAATCTATATTCCAACAAGCTTGATTTGGTTATGAAACCCTTCTAGGAAAATTCCAGAACCTCAGGAATCTAATAGCTAAGTGACGGATACTAGGTGGTTGTATAGTTAAATATTGCTACCCCCTACTTAGGTTTTTGCTTAACACTTTCTATAGCTTTAGGCAAGGGTAGTTCGTGAAGGGGAGTTGAGAGAATTCCTTTGGGTCTGGATTCACTGGGTCTAAGAAAATGTGGCAATGTTCTGCGGCTGCAGTGTGGCCACATAACATATTCCTCATTGACCTGGCTTCCTTTCATAGGGGTAATTACGTGGAGCACTGGACTAGAAGTGTTCTGTTTTAGAGTTGGGGAGAGAGGGGGATGCAAAACTTGAGAGACTATTGAATGCTGAAAATGAACTGAGGGTTGAAGGGGAAGGGGGAGGGAGGAAAGAGGTGGTGGTGATGGAGGAGGGCACTTGGGGGAAAGAGCACTGGGTGTTGTATGGAAACCAATTTGACAATAAAATATTAAAAAAAAAAAAGAAGTGTTCTGTTTTGACATCATCAATCTACATATAATTTGGAGGTTTTTCTTAGCTGAGAAAGTATTCATCAAATAAACATTTAAAATGGAAAATGCATATATATATATATATATACACATACACATATATCTGCACACAAAAATATATACTTTTTTTTACATTTTATTTTTTATATAGTTTATTACCATGTTGGTTTCCATATAACACCCAGTGCTTTTTATTCATTTAATAAGCACTCTTAAACACCTACTGTGCACCATATCAGGAACCAAAAATAAAAATTTAAGACCTGGTCCATGCCCTAAAGTGTTTTGAATAGAGTGATGAAGGCAGCCCATGTAGAAACAGCAAACATGCGCCAGTTGCTATGGAAACAATGGATTATAGAGTGTTACTAACTGTAATGCCATCACTTTTCTAAAATGCTAGTGATTCCTATAGCTTGTAGTAGGTAGGAAAGCATATTATTTATTCTGAAACCATTCAGGGAGGATGCCAGAAATAAGCAAATCTGAAAAGAACAGATCTACACAAATTTAGTTTGGCTAAGTAGAGGAAATGCCTCAGGAAAAACATTTTCTCTTAAAAAAAAAATAAATAAAGCAGCAGCCTGGATAAGACTCTCCACAGACACCCGCAGAATAAACAACAAAAGGGTGCACTTAGGTTTGCAGCCTATCATATTGATGCTCTGTTTCCATATCCTAAACTAGGAATTGGGTAGCCTGGTACTTTGAGGATTTCCAACACTTTATAGCTTCTTTGTTCCCATTCTTGGCTCAGAAATTTCACCTGCCAGGGGTGCCCGAGTTGCTCAGTCAGTTAAGCACCCAACTTCAGCTCAGGTCATGCTCTCATAAGTCATGGGTTTGAGCCCCACATTGAGCTGTGTGCTGACAGAGCCTGGAACCTGCTTCTGATTCTGTGTCTCCGGCTGTCTCTGCCCCTCCCCCACTTGAGCTCCCTCTTTCTCTCAAAAATGAATAAACATTCAAAAAAAGAAAAAAAGAAATTTCACCTGCCAACAAGTTCGGTTCTTCCAAAAGCATCAGGAACACTAGGAAAGTCAACCTTGGAGACAGGGAAATCAAGTTTTACTGATCACCAGCTTACCCACTTCAAATGAAATCTCCAGTGCAGCAAAGATATGCCGCATGCCCCTGCCCCCTGAGAGCTTATGCCAGCATGTTCACCTTATCTTTCTGAAGTTATTCCAGTTACTTAAAAAAAAAAGTGGTACCTTCCCTGATGATTCAAAATGAAATAACTTTCACTTCCGGGAAGAAGTATTCACCCTCCACTTACTGAGACACTAACAGCTCTCACTCTTCTGCTATTTTGGAGACACAGCCCCCTCAGGGAATCCCGGTGCAGTTCTCATAGTCCAGGTGGCATCCTCACTCACTGGAACTTTCTCCCTATTCGTTGTGAGCATGCAGAGTTTTTAAAAGACTATGCTGACCAAGGACTGCCTGCCAGCCTCCTTATGACTGTTTCCAGAGCAGAGTTCTACCTACGGAATCTTCAAGAGACTATCTATCTCACCTGGATAACTTATTTATCCTGCTTCTAAGATCTTCCATATCCATTTTAAATCCTTAGAATTTCAGTCTTGCTTTGGGAGGATGCCAGAATTTCAAGTATCCTTCTGATAATTAGGTGACCTCTACTGTCAGCACACCAAAAATGGTTGGTTCTTTAGAATTTTGACCTTCAATATTTTCCATTAAACAAATCTACTCAAACTACCCAAACTGTGATAAGTACTGTAAAGTTGCAATGGAGTTAAAATTTAAAGTTAAGAAAAATACTTGACCTAAACAACTGGTGAGACTAGATATCACACATGAAATGCCTGTAGAGAGTACAGGGTCGAGTTTGATTAATAATCAACCAAACTATTAATCAAACTCCTCCTATAGGAGAAGACAGTAAGGGATAATAATGCCCTATTATTTAAGAACAAAACTGAAAAGTGCTTAATTAGATAAAGTAGATTCATATAATTCTTCTTTTGACTGTTACAACTGCATGGCGAGGTAAGCAAGGGAGATATTAACCCCATTTTACAGATGAGGAAACTGAGACCCGAAGAGGTCAAGGGGGTTGGCCAAGGACATCTTGCAAATAAGTGGGAGAATGCCAGGATTGTGGTCCCAGCGTGGTCTCCCTGTTGTGTAATTTTGCGGCCGCACCATGCTGCCCCCTTGCTGAGCACCATGGGAGGGAGAAGAGGGAGCATGCAAGGACCGGAAAGGGGAGCTCTAGAGGGTATCAGAAGGCAACAAAAAGGATAAAAGGTCTTTATGGGGAAAGGAAGAAAGAGAGAGATGGGCAAAGAACATGACCACAGGCTTGGAGGCAGAGACTAGGGAGAGAATGGCTTCCGGAAATAGAATGTGTATTAGAAGAAGTGGGGAATAGGGCTTGAGGGGAAATTGAATAATCATGAAAGTCTCAGAAAGCTGAGTTTTGGTCTTTCAAATAACGCAGCTATTTTTTGGAGGAGACTGACAAGATCAATACAGAGGTTAAGAAAGTTGATACACTGTTTGTATACAGTACAGGGTTACAGCGGTGGGAGGTAGGGGGGCAAAGAGTCGAGGTTTCTGGAACGCAGGCGGGGGTAGCAAAGGGCCGGCATAGCTGTGAAATGTTGAGGTGGGTCTGCTTTACAGAATTCATCACCCAAGTTCATTTGCACATCACTGAACAACGGCAAAGCTAAAAACACTCTGGTTACAAGCAACAGGGCATATAAAAGAGAAGAATGATGGGTGCTTTCAAGTTTGTGATGGATTAAGCCATTTTACGTTGGGTGACTTAAAATTTGTAAAATACACGGTCTTCAGGATTGACAAAAGTAAAATCCCCCCATTTTTAGGCCTTGCTTTAATGGGACTTTCTACATTCCATCAGCCTGTTATCAAGCTGAAATGGAGGTGGCCCCACAGGCCTGCTGGAGTTCCAGCAGATTACAGGGATGTGAGTGGGGTAGGGGCAACTCTGGGTCCCTCGCCCACCCTTAAATGAGAATAGGTCAGATTTTGTAAAACTGCTTTTATTAGGATAGACTACAGCATTTCATGTGCATAACAGATTCCATAGATTGGAACATCTGAAGAGCCACTGATCTAGTCTAATCTCATCCCAAACAAGGAAGAAGCAGAGACAGGCCCTTCAGGGCTTTATTCAAGGTCACAGGGCCAGGCAGGCCACCTGAGGGGCATTTTTGTATAGCAGAGAAACTTCAACAAAATGAAAAGGCAACCTCCCAACCTGCAGCATGGGAGAAAACATTTACAAACCTATGTCTGCTAAGGGATTACTATCTAAAATCTAGAACTCATACAACTCGATAGCAAAACACCAAAAATACAATTAAGAAATTGGATCATCGGGGACAAACAAATCAAACCGTAATGAGATATCACCTCACACCTGTCAGAATGGTCGTCATCAAAATGACAAGACACAAGTGTTGGTGAGGATGTGGAGAAAAGAGAACCTTGTCTGCTGGTGGTGGGAAGGTTCATTGGCTCAGCTGCTATGGAAAACAGTATGGAGGCTCCTCAAAAAATTAAATGGAATTCCCATATGATCCAGCAATCTTACTTCTAGGAATATATCCAATAAAAATGAAATCATTATCTCAAAGAGATATCTGTGCGCCCATGTTTACTGCATCATTATTCACCGCAGCCAAGATACGGAAACACCAAAGTGCCCCTCAATGGACGAATGAATTGGAAAAAAAAGTATGTAATCATTTCCTTGGTATACACATACAGAATATTATTTACCCATAAAAAGGAACCCCTGCTATTTGTGACAACATGAATGAATGCAGAGGTATATTATGCTAAGTGAAATAAACCAGAAACAGAGAGACAAATCCTGTATGCCATCACTTATATGTAGAATCTAAAAAGGTCAAAATCGTAGAAGAAGAGAGTTGAATGGTGATTGCCAGGGGCTGGGGCATAGAGGAAACTGGGCACCTACTTCCAATTCTAAGATAAGTTTTGGCACTGTGAGGTGAAGTATGGTGACCACACTTAATAATGCTGTATTGCATACTTAAAATTTGCTAAGAGTAAATTTTAAGCGTTTTTGCTTAAAAATGTTGGGGGGTACAACTCCTGAGGTCAAGATGGAGGTGTTAACTGACCGGGTTGTGGTAATTATTTCACAATGCATACATACATTGGATTATCACATTGTACACCTTCGCACAATTTTGTCAATTTTATAGACAATTACGTTTGTTGATTTTACCTCAGTAAAGTTGGGGGTGAGGGAGAAGAATCGGGGCCACTGAGAACTCAGAAAACAAAATCATTTCATGGCCTTTGACAGCCGGGCTTCCCTCCAGGCCCGTTAATGTGCCTGCGGCAGAGCTGTTCCCTGGTGTCCTAAGTGGGCCAGCCCAGGCAGCCAAGGGCAGCCCTGGGGACACATGGGGCACACGTGGCCAGCCTGGGCCCAAGCAGCAGGAGCGGAAATGCCAGGAGCTGGCTTCAGAGGGAAGCCTCCCACCAACGAGTGAAAATTAAGCTGCTTAAGAAAAGGGTCTGCTCAATACTTTTCTCCAACTCATCCATTTTTCAGTATTTGCTTACTTCTCCTTTTCCTTCACTTTCGTCCCTTTTGAAGACCGACAAGGTCAACCCCCCACCCCCATCCTACAACAGAAAAACCACCGACCCACCAGCACCACCCAAAAAAGCCACCTTAAGAAAAAGAAGCTGCCAGTTTGGAATGTTCACTGTTGCCCAAGAATTATGATCCAGGAGCAGAGAATCATTAAACCCCCTGGCTTCCCTTGTACAGCAGCACATAACGTCGTTCCCGCGACTGCACTGGCCGCTGGATCAGGAAGTTTAGAGGGAGAAGGCCCAGCAGAGCCCCTAGTAAATCTGTCTCTCTGTATTCTAATCATAAAAAAGTATTCCCCTCACTTTCTCACACAGGGCCTAACGTCACCTTAACAGTGTTTATCAAGACAGACAAAGTGTCTTCACCAAAGCTAGAACATTTCTCTTCCTTGACAGCAAACACTGATTAAATCTTCCCAGAGAAAAGTTAGGCAGACCAGACCTTCTTGCCAGGTACAAAGGGACAGACTACAATTCTGGTGTGTCCTCTCCTTTTCTTCTTGTCAGGAAAAATAAATAAAGGTGATAGAATTTTGTAGGAAAGGTCTCCCGAAGATACAGCTGTCCCTGTTTTAACTTAGGTTCAACTATTTCTTACGAGTTTGGGGAATTATCTAACCTAACTAGAAGGACCCCTAAAGTAACTGCTACTAACTGTAAATTGAGGAAACCCCGAGTGTACCCAGATGATGTACAAACCAGAGGCGCTAAATGAGCCTCCCCTCGTGGGACCATTTCAGGGAGGATCCCCAGGGGATGGTGACTTTGCTTCCAAGGACATTAGTGGCAAACAGGGCTGTGAGGTATGAATGAACAGCTCTCTGTGGATTGATCACCATTTCCATATTCAGAATGCCCATTAAAAAAAAAGTAACAAATCCAACTCACCTTTCCAGGACTCCCCAACACTGCAAACAGAAACATCCGGTTGGAAATCTGGGGAAGAAAATCATGTCTGTGGCCTATGTGCTGATCTGGCAAGAAGGTCTATTGTGTGTGTATGTGTGTGTGTTCTAAATCACCCCTGTCAGAAATAGAAGATCTTAAAATATGTGACACAGCTCTCTGCTTCATGAGCAGTTCAACATGAAAGCTGCAGATCTTACAATGTAGTTATCGGCACCGTCAGCTCCCCGAGAGTCATTCAGCTGTTGGACTTGGTGAAATATCTCCTGTTGCCTTTGCAAGTCATCTGCATAATTGCAGAGCTTCCTAATCCCTGCAGAAGAGCTGTGCTTGTGCCAGGATAAAGTAAGGCTCTCTGCTCCCCGGCCTGGTAACTGGAGGCACACCCCTCCCATTCACTTATTCCTGAACTATGGCACTTAAGCTTAACTGTGGGAAAGGGAAGTGGGGCCACCGAGCATGCACTTCTCTCTTGCCTGCCACCAGTCGGTGATTCTGAATTCACCGGGCGCAGCTGGAACTCTCTTTCCTGACCTCCAACCTTGGGTATTTACCAACTGGCTAATGAAGGAACAGTAAGTAACCTCCTGACCACTGTATAGCCAGACAAGAATGAAAACGGATAGATGTACACTTTTATTCTAGAGCTGGATAAGAAAAGTAATTTCCATCCCACTGAGCTCTAAAGCGCTGCCTTTCATCCCATTGGGGAAGGTGTGAAGCGTGCTTTGTCCAGACTGGCCCGGCCTTTGATGGATTTATTGACCAGACCTACTGGCTGGAGGAAGTGCAGGGAGACACCTTTTGTTGAGAAAGAAGAATGCCCACCACCAGCAGGCTTCCAGGACCTCGTAAAACAATCGTTTGGCTTAGAAGATCAGGTCTACGATGTATTAGTATCAGGAGGAAAGCGTTAAGGGCATTTCTCAAGTTTAAAGGAAAACAGAATTTCAAAAGCTGCTAGTGTCTGAAATTGCAGGAGAGGCAGAGTCTGACTCTCACATACTGCTCTGTGAACAGGGCATAGCTTCTGCGTAACTTCATCAATTACGTTATTTGTCATGGGCTAAAGGACAGGACACACAGGGATACTGTGTAGTCTCATCTGGGAAGGGCAGGAGAGGGAAAAGTGAGCAGAAACCGTGAGTTCATTTTGCCCTGATCCCTAGATCACAGCAGTGACAAGATGCTGTCTTTCTACTATTTTACAATTCCAATAAAGCTCTGACATGCTACATGGCAATAAAGGGAAGAACAAGGAACCACTGCCTAGATGCTGCATTCTGTATTAAAAGGCTGTGCTGGAAGCCTAATTGCTTCTCAGCCGGAGAATTTAAGTCTCCAGCCCCAAGTGGAACACAAGTCATTCTCGAGGTGTGGTGTGTACTGGATTTAACTGGACTCCGTCAACTCTTCTTCAGATCCTGAGAGTAGGTTCTCATCACCACTGGTAGAAACCATTAACGTGAGCCAATGCTTAAGTCCTTAGAGGCTCCATTTCCTCACCTGTAAATCATGACAGTATAATTTAAATTTCAGGGCTGGAGTGAGGAGGAGTGAGAAGGAATGATGAACAGTGAAAATGAAGTGAATTAACTATAAAGTATGTTTCACAATGCCTGGCCTATAGTAAGCACTCAATAAATGCTAGTTCCCATGAGGGTTTTTTTTTCCCCACTTTTGATTACGGCAAAGAAATTCTTGGAGGAAGGAGACAGAGCCAGGTAGTATAAGAAGTTGTCACTCTTTGAGCTTTCTTGCTGGTGGGGCAGCAGACTTAGCTGAACCACGATCAGTCCTGTACACAGGCTCAGTGTGCCACCTGCTGAAGTCTCTCATTACAGGGAAGGCACGATAAAGTGCCCAACAAGCAAGACATTTGTTCAGAGCATTAGCCATCTATCCCAACCCCTTGTGCACCCCATAGCAAAGCTTCCTGCTACTGACTCCCCAAATGTCCCCCCTCTAAGCCAAAAAGCAAGGCATGAGCTGTTTCACTGCTGTTGATCATTTACATCCATTTCTGATATAAAAAGCAAGGCTGACTCCCAAAAAAACAAGGTGAAGAAGAGTAAGAGATAGGAGGAAATGGCCAGATGGAAGAACAGCTAAGGTGCCCAATTACAACAAACATCACTTTCCTGCCAGACGCCAACAACAGGACCCCAGCCAGCTTTGCAAGTTGCGACCTCAGCCAGTTGGCTACATATTTGATGGAAGGGGAGGCCCTACAGAAGAAAAACAAAAGCTCTTTCCCACCAAATGGGAGTGGTCAGAGATGCATGGGAAGAAGACCACATTGTGGTGTCCCAGATTTATGCTCTCCCCACAGCATGGAACGCACATCTACCGCTCACATGCTTGGGGGCCGTTTCTCTAACTACCGATGCTGCCAATTCCACCTGCAGTCTAAAAACCAGGCTGTACATCTGCTGCCTCATCTCTCCACGTGTAATAACCAAAACACTATTTTTCATGCTCCAGAAAAATGCAAACACAGCTCAACTGATCCACGTCAAATCCTCCCAAACAATTCAACTGAGGAGTCATTTCAAAGTGAAGAGTGTTGGATGTCTTGAGACATGGGGAGGGGGGTGTGTGCATAGGGGCAGGTCTCTTTAGTAGAGTTACTGCTGGTTTCAAGGACAGGTGCTACCCTAATTTTAAAGTTTGTCAGATATGAATCCTATAGGACTGCAGGTGACATCCTTTAGGGTTGTAATACTACTGCCTTCTCTAGAATCTACTGGATAGTGGTCATACTTGGATGTGGAGTCCTGTCAATTGCCTCCAGTCACCTGATTCGACTAAATGCCCCTCCAAAGCCAAAAATCAGACATAGTTTGTAAGTCTGTGAGTCAAATAATTAAGGTAAGGGCAAAAAAATCAATAGTTAACATGACCAAGTGCAAGTCACAGGCCCGGCAATCAGGAAGTTATGGTGGCAGGCAGAGGGGCCTAGGCACATGAGGGTCCAGAATCTAGGCACCAGCCACTTAACAATGGAGGCTTTATTTTTTTCTTTGAATGTTTTTCCATTCTTCCTAAAACTAATCATCAAATCCTTGAAGGAATCCTGAAGGTAAGGACTCTGCTGTCCCTTTCAATTCTCTGGTCTTTACTGGAGCTGATGGAGGAGGGAGCTGATGGGGGAGGGACCCGAGGGGCAGGAGACAGATCTCAGACCACTCGGTTGCACACTCAACACCATCACGTGCTGCATCAACTCAGACTTGACACAGCTCCCTGAGAAGAGCTTTGCCTCTTATGAATCTACACGTGGTCGAGTAGCTCTTGTGACGCACGATGACTGGTCTAAATATCCTGCTGTGAACACCTTAATGTAAGAAGCTATATGGAAAATGAGGCAGAGATGAGAAAAAGGGGAAAGACTAGAAAATCTGAGCTTGCGGCTATAAAGCAGGGAGCTGGGGTGCAGACCTGCAATTCAGGATGGAGAGGGGTAGTCACAGTGCTGTGGGCTCTCACACAGATCACTGGTTTTTATTGTAGACATGGGAGAGAAACCACAGAGCAGATTTCAGTCCTAGAGAATTTTCTTCTTAAACCAGTACAACCACTACTGTACCACCAATGGCTCTGCAATCCTTATACCTCTAAATAGTGGAGAATAGCTTTGAAAAAAATAGTGTTTTCTTAATTGAAAACCTTTCCCTGCAATTCACATGGCCTTTCTTGAGTCCCCCCTCTCCCCTCCCCGGTCTCCTCCTACCCCTGCCACACACACAACAGGCTTGAGGAATTAGAATCTACTCTCCCTTCCCCCACTGAAAAATCACATGGGTGTTGGGGGTGGGGAAGGCTTCACATAAGAAATGAGAAAAACAGGATTCCTTTCCTTGAGTTATAAAAACTGAAAGGTATGGGGAATTTAATAGACCCAGAAAATGATGAAATGAAGAGAAAGCATCAAGTCTACCCAAAAGGTTATAAAATATTTTATTTGTTTTTTGGTTGTGAAAAAGAAAATAAATCATTAAGATGACTGTCAGAAAGCCTCAAGGAGAAGGGCATCGAATAGGAGAGAGTAATAAAAGAGTTGGGTTTGTTTCCTTAGCATTTGTCTGGGTTGAGCTGTCCTGTTTCAACACAGGAATCAGAGGTAATGGTAAAAGTCCACCCGCCGTGGGGCGTGCATTATTGCCTTTCCACGCTGGCCCCGTCCAACAATCCCAGGGCAGCCGCGCCCACCTATACCCAGTTCCCACTACAGGACATGTTGTCAAACGCCAGGGCATTAGGATCACAATTTGCTTTATTTTCATGATTAGTGATTACTTCACTTACACCTGCTTATTAAACAGGGCTGGGGCAGGGCTGGGCTGGTGGGGGGAGGGGGGTGGAGGTTGTTATTATTTCTGTTGGTCCTAGGAATTCAAGATGAGGAAGGCAAGGTTCCTGCCCCAAGAAGCTCAGTCTAAAGGACTTTGGGTTAATTCTGATATTGTTTAATGATGTATTTCAAGTGTCTGAAAGACAGAGATAGGTGACGGAAAAGCTGTTTTTAAAGCAATTGTTGATTTTATTTAAACCTGGGAAGGATTAGTTATGAATTTGTAAAAGAGGTAGGATTTTCACCTAACCCACATACTTGCATTCAGCATTTTGCCTTGGATATGTTCTTCTTTACTAGATGTCAAGCTGTCCTATAAACATGTGATGGCTCAACTAAGCCTTAAAAGTTAAGACTCAAAACTAAGTTTCTTATATCTGTAAAGAATATAAATATTATAACCTCAGAAATAGAGGCACACGAGTAGTGGCTCAGCTCAGTCAGTTGGGTGTCCAACTTTGGCTCAGGTCATCACTGTTCATAAATTTGAGCCCTTCATCAGGCTCGCTGCTGTTAGCACAGAGCCAGCTTCAGATCCTCTGTCCCACTCTCTCTCTGTCCCTCCCTCCTTCACACTCCCTCAAAAGTAAATAAAAACATTAAAAAAAGAAAGGACTCAGAAATAAACTGAACTTTGGAAAGACCTAGAACAGTCAATATTGATCTCCACAGTTACCAATATAGCCAAATTTGATCAGGGACAATTCAGTCTCATGTTTGTCCTCCACATCATATACAACTGGACCCAAGAACACCACCACAAACAGCACCATGGGAGGCGACAAGTAGGACGTGTAAAATGGAGAGGACTCCAGCTGCCTTGCAGTGGGACCCCTCTATGATGGCACAGGTCTTCTTGAGTGTTGAGGTGCTCTCCCCACCATCACAAGGACAGGGCCTTAAAGTGGCTTCATGGAGATCACCACTGAACACTCCATGATCAACCTACAGGACCACTGAGCAGGCAGAGGTGCTCCACATCACCATTCCTTTCCACAGCTGTATCCTTGCCCTTGAGATCCCCACCCAGGCAGGCTAGAGGTCTGGGAACTCACATAATCATTCTACACTGACCATGAGAATGGCCAATTTTGACCATACCGGATGATACAAGGTCTCAAATAGACACATGGCTGAAACCTGCACCTAGAAGTATCTTTCCAGAATGAGACATGACTCCATGTCCGAAGTACGTTTATGTAACTGATATTACTAAACAGGTACCTTGGCCCTCGAGTCCACTGCCTGAAGACTCTTATTCATTTGGAACCAATATGAGCCAGCCTGGATGACTCAGGAGAATGGTAATGATGGGATGAGTAATCGTCCTCTTGAAGTCACTAGTTAGGAGAAAAGCAGTTGTTCATTACCTGACAAGACAGGTTCCTCAGGCTGGCCAAAAACAGGACAAATAAATCAATGTCACTTTCCTCCCTCACATTTTAAAACTCTGTATTTAAAGTCTGCATTTCGGCTCACAGTTCAAGGAAAACTATCTGCAGAACTTTCAAGCTGCTGGGGGAGAGGTGGCAGAGAGGACATCTGGAATCTTAGTGGGGCAAAGTCCTATAGGAACAGCACCTGGCTCTCTGCTCTTGGTCACTGCTTATGTTAAGAGTCCTTTATATAAAATTAACACAGTGCCTTCTCCTAACAAACACACACCAACACACGAAAGCCTCTGACATGGCAGGTCATTTTAAAGACTTGAAAATCTTTCTGAGTATAACCCATCTCAGGAGTAAATCCATGAATACACTAGGGATTCTCCTTTTCTAATGAATCTGCATGGCCCCACTATTTTCCATGTTGCTTTACTCTAATTTACCTGCAACTAGCAGACAAACACGTCCTGGGGAGATGATGCACAGTACAGTGAATACAGTGGTGTATTATAATCAAACTTACTAAAAGACTAAATCTTAATTATTCCAACCACTAAAAAGAAATGTTAATTATGTGACGTGATGCTAACTATCACTACAGTGGTGACCATATTATAATAAATCAATGTATCAAATCAACATGTTTTATACCTTTAAATTATATAATGTTATATGTCAAGTATATTTCAGTTACAGTGTGTTAAATACTGGTTAGTTACAAATCAAATGCTACTGAGTCTTCAGGCAAAAAATAAACTGATTTAATAGACGGCAAGTAACTCTATTATTCCCCTCATATTAGAGTTCCTTTGAATTTTTTTTAAATTTATTTTTGAGAGACAGAGACAGCACGAGCAGGGGAGGGTCAGAGAGAGAGGGAGACACAGAATCTGAAACAAGCTCCAGGCTCTGAGCTAGCTGTCAGCCCAGAGCCTGACACGGGGCTCGAGCCCACAAACCATGAGATCATGACCTGAGCCAAAGCCGGATGCTTAACTGACTGAGCCACCCAGGCACTCTTAGAGTTCCTTTGGATAAGAGCTGAGTAGGTTTGTACTATGTATGATTCTGGTAATAATCTGATTGGATATATTGCTGAGTCTACGAAGTAAAATTAAGTAAAAATGCTTAGCCATGCATCCAAAGTATCCCTGAAATTTAACAGCAAAAGAGAAGCTAGCCCCTGGGACTGAGTACATGTTGCAGGTAATAATATTCTGCAAACACATCTATTCATCAACCACCTGGCGGTGCCACACTGGGAGGTTAATGCAGATCCGCCACATAGGAGTAACCACCTTACTCTGCCTTTCCCTAGCAGGCACCCACATTTGGAGAAAGTCGGGGGAGAGGGGACATGGCTAATAAGTAGACAGGACTTGATGTTCACAGGATAAATGTGGAAAGTGCTCATGGTGAAAACAGGAGAACCATGCATGGGCTTGCCACGTTTAGACACAGAGGGAGTTTTCATCTTGCTTCCGGAAAGACTTCTTGAAGATGCAATTGCAAGAGCTGCCTAAGGTTAAATTTGAAATGCTCTGCTTTAGCTGGACTGCTATTAACAACCTTCCAAGAAGGAGCCACTGAGGATGATAGGAAAGTTGGTTAAGTGCCTGGTGCTATGGGTTAGAAGCTGAGGGATGCATGTACGGATGGGTAAACACATTCTAACCATTTTAAATGCCTTCTCCAGATAGATACCATATGTTTGCACTCATAGGTCTAACAGGAGAGACCTGGCAGGGGACCATGGGGAGAGGAAGGGGGAAAGAGAGCTGGGGAGAGTGAGGGACACAGATCATGGGAGACTTTTGAATACTGAAAACGAACCATAGACTGAAGGGGGGGGGAGAGAGAGGAAGGGGGGGAACGGTCATGGTGGGGGGCACGTGTGGGGAGAAGCACTGCGTGTTATATGGAAACCAATTTGATAATAAACTATTAAAAATAAATAAATAAATAAATAAATAAATACAATGCCTTCTCCAGCTCAGACTCCCTCACCAAGAGCCAGCCTAGAGCGAAGTCCTTTCCACCTCTCGCTCTCTATTTTTTTAAACTTCCTTTCTGTGTTTACTATTAAGCAACCATCTTCACTGCTAAGGGGAGAAAAAGGGAGACGCCTATACAAACTTTCAGCTATTGTCTTCCTACAACATTGGTCATAAAACCAATGAGAAAGAGGAACAATGAAACCAGCAATCCCAGGGTGAGTGGATTCAGGTAAATACCATGTCTGAAATGTCCTCTGTGGGCATAAGGTGACTCAGCCTCCCCTTCAGGAAACAGGAGGACTTTTGGTGTGCACTCAAGGACCCCCTGGCGGACCCGTTCTCTAAGCACACGACATCATCCTATCCACTGCTGATGCAGAAGGCCCACCTGCCCTCGCCCACCGCTCTGTCCTCTGTGCTCACACTCCTCTCCTGGGCATCACCAGCCTCCCCAAACAGGTGGTGTTAGCCAGAGCCAAAGGAAAACTAATATGCATCAACCAAGCCTATAGGAAAACAAAGGTGCAGGCTTTGGTAGTCCTGGTTGGCCAAACAGGTAGGAGCTAAAGAGGTACTGGTCTGCTGGACAGATCCATCCCAGGAAGCAATTAAGTTTATAGCCAGGAAAGAACAGCCCCAAAGGCCTTGGAAACAAAAGCAGCTTCCTGCTGGTGTTCTGTTCTCTCACTCTGTCATAAAGGCGGGCTGGACTATTCAGTGGCAACCACAGACAGCAAGGCACTGTTGGCAGCATGTCTGCGGTGGAGACCTGCCTGTCAGGTTTTCATTCCCATGTGGTGGGATAAACTGTCCCAGCTGGTTCAGATCAGAAAAAAGGAAGCAAGTATCCAAAAAGGAAAAAGTATTTGATGCAGGACATGATTATAAACTCTCTTCAAGACTAGCTGAAGGAGGGGCGCCTG
The DNA here is from genome assembly GCF_006229205.1 of Suricata suricatta. Lineage (NCBI taxonomy): Eukaryota > Metazoa > Chordata > Mammalia > Carnivora > Herpestidae > Suricata > Suricata suricatta. The sequence goes on from NC_043702.1 coordinate 78,169,468, forward strand.
CGTGGCTCAGTTGGTTAAGCCTCTGACTTGGCTCAGGTCATGATTTCATGGTTCGTGACTTCGAGCCCCGTGTCAGGCTCTGGACTGACAGCTCAGAGCCTGGAACTTGCTTCAGATTCTTTCTCCACCTCTCTCTCTGCCCTTCCCTGCTCATGCTCACTTGTGTGTTCTCTCTCTCTCCCTCTCCTATTAACAAACATTTTAAAAAATTAAAAAAAGATTAGCTGAAAGAAAAGATCACAAATGTACTAATTTCCACCAATATAGTTAGAGCATCACTAAGATTTCTTGCTTGACAGTCAAGAGATGTGGCCTTCAGGGAAGTTCCTGCTGTGGGAAGGTGAGAGGTGGGGGGAGGGGGGCAGCCAGCAGCATCCTCCCAACCATCCCTACCCCACCTTTGCCCTCCCTGGTGGGGCTGTGCACGTTCAGACCGCCTATCATCCAGCTCAGATTCCAGATGCAGTCCGTATTAGGGTGACCATGCAAGTTCTCACACATGCAGAAGTTGTGGTGAACATGGTCCTAGCAAGGGGAACAGTCAGTGATGCTAACCTGAGTCAAAGCAGGAGGACAAGGACATCAGAAGGAGGTGGCGAGTTATGGAGCCAAGAGGCAACAGTGAGAAGATGCTAGGTGCCTGGAATAACTGGCCTCAAGTCTTAGCCTGGGAGTGTCTCCCCATTCTAGTGCTAACTGCAAAGTCCTGGTCCCTAAATGTGTTCCAAGCCTGTCAAACTAAGGAAGGGGCCATGGGCCACTTCCCCCACGGTGACAAGGGTAATCTTAAAAAGGTCAGTGAAATTTGTCACTTTCCTTACACAAACCACCTGAGACTACCTAGAGATTAGACTGAATGTAGTTCCACAAATACTATAAAAAAGTGACTGTCAACCCACTCTTTCCCTGGGGTCATCTTCAAACAAGAAGATAAATACATTCTTTTATTTTGAGCTTAGGCTCTCTGATTACCTGAAGCCAAGGGGAAGAGGCTATCTGGAAGGCTATGGAGGACATTATTAAATATTCTCATCCTTCAAACATCTCCCCAGAAAATGAGCAGAGTAATCCCATGACCATGATCACCACCGTCATCAGATACCTACACTCACACACACTCAGAAGAGTTACTCTCCACTCCACAGGACAAGTGTCTTTACTATCTCCAATTAGGGACTCCTACAATGTGACCAGATCCATTTTGGGCCACATGTATATACCCAGAAAGGTTATGCCTCTCTCCAAATAGCTAATGTCCCTGCTTCTGGAAAAACTACATGTGCAAGAGAGAACTCTGCTAAGAGTCAAGAAGATTTCATTTCCATTAACTTGAGAAACACTTGGGGTTAATGCAGACTCTGGAGCCACTTCTGCCACTTGGTAGCTTTATGACATTAAGGGAAGTTACTTAACCACTCTGTGTCTTGGTTTTCTCACCTATAAAATGGGGATAACAAAATAGTACCGACTCATAAGACTATAGAATGATCAAATGCATTATGCTATGTCAAGGACTTAAAGCAGTCCTTTTGACATATAGTTAAGAACAAAGTAACATTTGATGTCACTATCTCTATCGTTAGATATCTAATGCTATCTAATATCATTAGATGTATCATTATCATTATTATACTCTTGAGTATGCTACACAGCAGACCTCCGTTTTCCAGACTTCTCTCAGATGGGCTGACAATACCGTCCCTGCTCCAGGTTAGTTTAAGGCAAAATAAAAAACTTCAGATTGCTTTCCTATCAAAGCTAAGAACCTATGATACCTTTTACATGGCCATGAATTCTTCGCAGCGATTACATTAAGAAGTGAAGTGTATTTTCAACTGCCTCAGAAGCACCAGCTGGGTAGGATGGCATAGGGATCGCAGGCAACGCTAGTCAGAAGCTAGCCCAAACTGCTGACCCACAGTATCGTGAGCAAATAAACGGCTGTTGTTCTCAGCCATTAACTTTCTGGTGGTTTCTTATTATGCAATAGATAACTGATACAGAGCCCCAAACAAATGAGGCTTTACTATCGATAGCATTTCAGACGCCAACATTCACATGAAGCCAGGCCACTGTGTCTGTCAGCAGGGTAACCAACCAGCACAGGGGGCTTCCACGCTCTCAGCCCACCCACCCAAGGCCAGCAGGGCCACCACAGTCAGCACATTAACTTGGGAAAAGCTAAGACCAATTCATGAGCAGACCTGGAGAGAGAGAGGCAAGCTTTCTGTGCCAAGGAAAGGGCCAAATTAGGCCTTTGCAGGGACGAGGTGAGTGGTATAAAAACACAGGATTTTGTTCCCTTTAGTCCACTATACAATTCAGGGCCCAAAACGGCAAGATATGGCTTCTTTGGAAGTAAATTTATACCACGTGTCTTAAATATTGCATGATGGAGTGAGTAGATGCCTTCAAAGCACAAGCAAACCAATTCAAGGTCAGCATCACCAAGTGAGAATGAGTAGGAGGGAGAGCGGCCAGAATCAACCACGTAATCCCCATGGTCCAGATACGCGGCTCCAAGAACACAGGGAGCCCAGAACACCTTCATTTGTTCTGCTGGTCACAGCAAGGGAATGATTACACTCCAGGCTTTGATTTTGCTGTGACCTAAGCAAAAAAACCTATCCTATCCCACAATACAAAAGCAAAAAAAAAAAAAAAAAAAAAGCCAAGTTCCATAGATCAGTGTTCTGTCATCTGTAACATGTGGGAAGAACTGATAATCTACTTTGTAGGAGAATCACTCTGAAATACATTAGGAGAGACTTGGGAAGTTTAAGTTCCTGTCTGTTATGAGCAAGGCCATCCCCTCTAAATGAAAGCAATCTTATTAATCTGGTAAGTTGGGTGACCCATGGCACTCAAGTTTCTCAGGTGAAGACCAGTAGCATTTATCTGTCTGTGTATTTGTTTACTCATCCCATATTTGTTGAGCACATACTTTGTACCATACGGTTCTGTGGGTGTCCAGGCATGAGCAAGTTGAGGCAGGAGGAAAGCACAGGGGTGAAGATATCAAGGATGGTATAAAAGTAGCTAAGCACTCCACATGCCAAGAGCTTACAGGGCTGGTTATCTTGAAACACAAAATTTCCTGCTTGAAGCAATTCAGAGTAACGAAGCCAAGCCATGACCAAATTGCTGCACCGATTGGAACTGATCATGTTATAAATCAAGGGAGTTCAGAAAACTCCCGATTTCATGGAATCACAGAGCTGAGTGCATGTAACTGGTCTGCATATGAAGATACTAAAGTGAAGTAATTTACCTGAGAACTCACAACTGGTTTCAAATCCGGGTCTCCTGGTCTCAGTCCAAAAGGACTTCCACCAACCCCATGGAGATCCGTTTCAGCATACAAGGCATTTACAGTGTGAGGGTGCAGAGACACCCCACAAATCAAACCTGTCTTGCAGTGGACAGACACTAGCTATCCGATAAAGTGAGCAGAAACTCTGTACTTGTCACATAGGGAGGAACCCAAGGATACAACCTCTTGTGACATAAACTGAAGAGCCTCTAACTCCACTCTTGAATGCTCAGCAGCCATTAAAACAGGCTTCTGAGACAACAGCACAAGAAAATACTTGTTAGATTTAAATTTCAAAGCTTAAATATGTAGTAACTGTGTGAACAAACTATACACAAAGGCAAAACCAGCAGCAAAACACATAACATGGTCATGACTGTAACATGGGAATCTTTTAAAACTGGATGAATTCATTCTTTCTCCGGTTCCCTACAGACCAAATATTCTTTAACATTCTTTTTTTTTAATTTTTTAAAATGTTTATTCAGTTTTTGAGAAAGAGAAGAGAAAGAAAGTAAGCAGGGGATGGGCAGAGAGAGAGAGGGAGAGAGAGAGAGGATTTGAGGTGGGCTCTGCACTGAAAGCAGAAAGCCCGACAGGGGGCTTGAACTCACAAGCCATGACATCATGACCCGAGCCTAAGTTGGATGCTCAACCGACTGAGCCACCCAGGGGCCCCTGACATTCCTGAACTACTTATATATTTTTTTAATGTCTTCGCCAATTCACTGAGAAGAGACACATTGTCAATGATAGGTGGTGGTCAGCAGGCAAAGGGCATGTGAGCAGCGGCAAGTGTGAAAGTCAGGTAGAGGGCCAGCCCTGAAATATCTGCGTGCAGGTCAAAGCCTCAACGTGCTTGGACCCTGCTCTGTGCTGTTCAGTCAGTTATAGTCCTTATTTGCCACTTCTGGCTTGGCTGTCTAACTTTAGGCAACTCACCTACTTTATTTAAACCTCCATTTCCTCAACTGCAAAAGGTGGGTATCAATAGGGCCTTCTTCATAGGAATGCTGTGCATATAGAAAAAGAAAAGAAAATGCTTAGTCTAGTGCCTGGCAGAAAGTAGGAGCCAGCAAATGTTAGCTGTCATGATGATGATGATGACAGAGATGCTAATAGAGTTATTATTTTTTATTGCCATTGTTATCATTATTATTATGATTATCAGTATTATGATGTTCCTAATACCGTTTAACACTGTAACTAAAAAGACATTAGGTTTCCTTGCTTTGGAAGATAGCCCAAAGCTCTCCATATACCTCACTGCTGGACCATCCTTTCTCTTGATCTTCGGGTTTATTACTAGTAGACTCTTACGTCGAAGTAATGGCTTGCACACCTAATAATGCCCTGGGGGAAACAATGATAACATACAGATTCCTGCTTGTTTTCTTGGGCCTAATTAGGATAGTACAATGTCATCCTTTTAAAAAAGGCAAGGAACAAACCATCTTAGCACATATTCTCCAGAATTCTGCTTTGTACTTGAAACATGTAATTATCATTAACAAACATAGGTGTTACTAATTCCATCTGCTCTTTAGACAAGAAACAGGAAGATTTCTGGCCCCATCCACTCTCAGTCTCAGACAACCTCCTTTGGAAGCTGCCTCTGTCACCCAACAGATGCCAGGTGGGAAGTCTGTTTACAAGGCAGAAGGTTTCTGGGCTGGGAGCTAAGGGCCCACACCAAGAAGACTCCTCAGTAGACCAGGTTCAGGTTCCTGAAGCCTCAAAAAGACATTCTGTGGCCTTGGAAGCCTGACATCAGAAAACCCGACCTCAGATTCAGTGTTTTTTTTCACTGAGAAAGGAGAGGCCTACCAACTAAACCTCTCAACCTGTGGATTAAACACCATACTGAAAACCACAAGGGCAAAATGAATGAAATCAATCAAAAGCAGTCGTTAAACATGTTAAACATGCCCAAATATACACTCTTGCCTCTTCTTTGTTGGGGTAACACCTTCATCCTCTTTTGCATCCGGAAATATTTTCTAATCCTTAACATTTAAATTTTCTATAATTACAAATGCTCAGTAATTATGCCTGTAGTTAACTAAGTAGAGTTAGCAATGTATTTCACTTGATACAGACATTTCTGAGCATCACTCCTGATCCCCCACATATTCTTGGCCCCCACTGCTGGGACAGTAACTGTAGAAGATGCTCCTGTAATTGACCAAATTAGGGTATTACGTGGGAAACAGAGAAATCCACCATCCACTAACCATTCCCTGCACATGGGGACTCCCTCCTCGGGTTCACCAGAAATAGGACTTAAGCCAAAATCTGCCTTCCAAATCCCAGGCCCACAGTGAGTATCACATGGGTAGGATGGGCTAGAGAACGTGGCAAATCACCCAGAAGACAGGCAAAAGATAGAGTCCCAAGATGTTCCAGAGCCCATGTGGCTCCCTGATCATCTAACCCTGAGCTCCCAAATGAAAAGCCAATGATTGTCTGCAATCATTTCCATTCTTACCTCAGAGAGAACACGGCTGTCAGGCTCCTCTCTCCAACGGTGAGGAGGTCTGTGCCCAAACAAAGTAACCAGCCTACCAAAGATAAAAAGATAAGGTAAGAACTACTGCTGGCAAGGAGTTACATTCCTCCACATCTGGAAGGTTTTCTAACAAAAAGCAGGTCTCCGGATGTTTGAAGACCTTTCAGACTACAACAGCAGCAACATAATCAATTGAACAATATCAAATGCATGAAATCCCTGGAATCAAGTCAGGTGGGACTGTTGAAGTTACAGAGTGAGCTAACGTTTTATTAGCACACACGTGGGGCCTCATTGGGAATGGTAATAATTGGTGAAATCATATACCTCATCACGTCCCTCCACAAAAATGGCTGTTTACCAAGGAGCTGGCAGAACTTTGTATAACACTTACATGTATCAGAGTGTGTTGGCAGGTCAGAGCATTCACACACTCAACACGTCTGCACACAATGGAGACTCTATGCCATGGAACTAACCCTGCTTTGGAAGACAGCCCTACTGGCTGATGAAATAATGACAGCATGAGACTTGAACCCAAATGAGGGGGTGGGTGGGAAATGCAATCTCCTTCCACAAGCACTCAAATCAGCAAATGTAAAAGGCAACAATCATGCCCAATTCTAAGGAAATCCTATCATATATTTATATCCCTCATCTGTGATGCTAATTTCATGTGTCTAATCAACTTGACTGGGGTATGGTACCCAGTTGTTTGGTCAAACACAAGTGTAGATATTGTTGTAGAGATAATTTTTAGATGTGATTAAGTTACATCAGTAGACTTTAAATAAAGCAGATTATCCCTCATGGTATGGGTGAGCCTCATCTAACCAGTTGAGGCCTTAAGAGAAAAGACTGAGGTTCCTTTAGGAAGAGGGAACTCTGCCTCTAGTAGTCTTTGGACTTGAGATTATGACATGAACTCTTTCCTGTGTCTCCAGCCTGCTAGACTGCCCTGCAAACTTTGGACTTGCCAACCTCCATAATCATGGGAGTCAATTCCTAAAAATCCATCTATCTATTGATCAGTTGCTACACACACACACACACACACACACACACACACGTGCACACCTTATTGCTCAGGTTTCTCTTCAGAACTCTAAGATACGATCTAATGTTGAAAAAAATGCATTAACTTATACATATAAATGCGAGGACAACAACACACAAAAGAGGCTAGAGCATGAGGAAAGTTAGTCCATAGAAATGTATTTTGTAAGGTATTAAACTATTACTTGATGTGGTTGATAAATTAGGTTCTGAGCATCCTAGTGGCCAATGCAATGAAGAAAAGCTTACAAGATAATCATGTGGACTTTAAGATAAAATACAATGTAAACCCTTCAAGACTGTTAGCCTTTTTTTGTTGTTGTTATTAGGAAATTTCTCCCAAGCTGGGTGCCTCGGTGGCTCAGTGGGTTAAGCATCTGACTCTTGGTTTCACCTCAGGTCATAATCTCATAGTTTGAGTTTGAGCCCCATGTTGGGCTCTGCACTGACAGGATGAGCCTACTTGGGATTCTGTCTCCCTCTCTTTGGATTCTCTGCCCTCCCAACCTCTCAATATAAAAAACTAACATTAGAAAAAAGAAGAAGAAAATTCTCCCAAGGTGTTAAGTTTTCCCTCCTGGGGTAAATTCTTCAAGTATCCTTTAACACCCACACTGAAGGGTCGGGAGGGAACGGCTTAGACGTGCCTATCCATACACATAGTAGGGAGCCTCCTGTAATGCCTCTTCCTATATCCCTCATGAGATACGATGCCAAAGCACAATTCACTGAAGTGATTTAACAAGGCCAAAAAGAAGCCCAAACACACAGCAATCTGACCATCTGGCTTGACCCAGGGATAAAAATGAGAATTTCTGGGAGAATTAATAAACCCCCGTATCCTTTGAGATACTTCCCAGAAATATTATTTCTCCCAGTGCAAAGCTGGTGGGAAGTGGGCTACACTGCCTGAGGCCTGTGTTCCTGGCAACCACCTAGAGTCAAGGTTTTCCCTATCTCTGATCAGGGGCAGAGCCACAGAAAAACTGCCTTTGGACGGGTTTGCAAGTTCTGGCAATACATGCCTAAGAAAGGTAAGGTTTGGGGCGCCTGGGTGGCTCAGTCGGTTAAGCTTCCGACTTCGGCTCAGGTCAGATCTCACTTTCATGGGTTCGAGCCCCGCGTCGGGCTCTGTGCTGACAGCTAGCTAAGAGCCTGGAGCCTGCTTCCAGTTCTGTGTCTCCTTCTTTCTCTGCCCCTTCCCCTCTCATGCTCTGTCTCTCTCTCTGTATCAAACATAAATAAAACATTAAAAAAAAAAAGAAAGAAAGGTAAGGTTTAACTTTTATATGCTTGAATTTGTAGAAGTCTTATATACCTTCCTGTGCTGGAATCAGTTTTTAATTTTTTTATTGTGGTAAAATATATATAATAAAAAATTTACTATTTTAACTATTTTTTAAGTTTATTTGAGAGAGAGAGAGGGAGAGAGCACATGCAGGCACATGAGGGTCAGAGAGAGGGAGAGAGAGAATCCCAACCAGGCTCTGCACTGTCCACACAGCTCGTGTGGGGTTAGAACCCACAAACCGTGAGATCACGACCTGAGCCCAAATCAGGAGGCAGACGCTTAATCGAGCCACCCAGGTCCCCCATTTTAACTATTTCTAAGTATACAACTATGTGGCACTAAGTATATTTCCAATATTGTGCAACCATCACCACCATGCATTTCCAGAACTTTTTCATTATCCCAAATAGAATCTTGGTACCCATTTAACAAGGGTTAAATGCCCACAGCCCCCTCCTACAGCCTCTAACAACCCCTATTTACTTTCTGTCCCTAAGTGTGCCTATTTGGTACCCCACACAAGGAAGCAATGTAATATTTGCCCATTTGAGTATTTCATGTAGCATAATGTGTGCAAGGTCCATCCGTGTTGTACCATGTACCAGAATTCCATTTTTTATGGCTGAATAATATTCCATTGCTAGTATATACCATGTTTTGTTTACCCTGGAATGATTTTTTAGATATAATTAATTCAACAATTATTGAATATTTACAATGTGAGAAGTTTTATTTTTTTTTTGAACATTAACTTCATTCTAAGTTATATGAGCACCAGTATATGAGCACCAGAAGTGCTATTCCACGAGGAACCAATTAATCATACGAATCCTAGTTTCAGAACCAGTAGCAGCTGCAAGAAAACAAAAGTCTAAGTAGTTTTCCTTCCCTAAGGGTTAGGTAAATCTCCCACAATCTTAATTAACGTTCTTCATGTTTAAAGCTGAAGAGAGACGAGAAAATCCCCACCATGCAGTCAGCGGGCTCTGTAATACTGCCGATCATGGTGCCTATGGCTTACACAGGGTTGTTCCTGACCCCCGACCCAGTGGTAATGAGCTTCTAGCTAAACAGCTGATGTCAAGAAGTCAGAAACTTCCATCCCTGCAGATAAAATACCCTGACAGAACCAACGAGAAAAGCACATCTTCCTGTAACTGGCTTGCCATCCATCAGCTTTGCATTTCTAGGCATATTCATAGGGGAACAAGTCTTCTGTGTGGAAACCTGGGGATTTCCACAGCACCTCGCCAGCAAGACAACTTAATAGTTGAAAGAGAAAGCAGGAACCTGCACTCCCTCCCGTTTTCACCTTTAGAGGGTATAAAAGAGCAGATGGTGCACCAAGGGGGGTGCCGCCACACACCTGAATTCACAAAAGTGGCCCGGTGTGAGTCATCAAAAGATATCCGCGGGTAACTGATGAAAAACCACCATTTCTGCACACTGACACGGGAATTGCTGGCAAAATCAAGAACCATAGAGGATTTAGGCCACTTTGTTCAGTGTAAACTTCTCAGCTGGGAGATCTGCTGTCATTCCAGATTGTTAACAACTGGCTGAGCTGAAGTTCATTACTACTTTTGTGTTCAGTTCAAGGGGAATATGTCATTCGACCAACAAAAGTGGTTTTTACAAAACTATAGAGAATTTAGCCTGGAGGTCCTCCTGTATGTTTTTTTTAATGTTTTATTTATTTTAAGGGGCAGCTGGGTGGCTCAGTCATTAAGTGTCCAACTTCGCACTCCCTCTCAAAAATGAATAAACATTTAAAACAAATTTTTTATTAAAAAAGATTTAAATACTTATTTTGAGAGCATGCAAATGGGGGAGGGACACAGAGAGAGTGACAGAGGATCTGAAGCAGGATCTGTGCTGATAGCCCCAAGCCCGATGTGGGGTTCAAATTCATGAAATGCCAGATCATGACCTGAGCCGAAGTCAGACACTGAGCCAACTGAACCACCCATGTGCCCCTCTCCTGTAGGTTAAGACTGACTGATAAAAACAAAATGAACACTGTTAAGATTGTTCCTTTTAGTATGTAGGTAGAGTCCATTGCCTCTGAAACAAGAGAGATTTTCTACGGGTTGTAGAAGCTGGCCCCAAACAGGCTGAAAGTAGAACGCTATAATACAAATGATCTCAAACTAGTCTAATCAGGAAATCCCAGCATGAGAAGGCACTCAGTTCTCTGTCACAAGTAATTACTCTACCCTTCCTCCAAGGGCATCAATGATTCACATTTTGGAAGTAGATGAGGGACACAACTTGAGTATGAAAATTTCATCTGTGATCATCATTCTGATCCTCCAACTTTTGTTAAGTACATTCAAACCTTTCTCATACATAAACACAGACATCCTCAAGAATATTGTCCTGTGGCCTGGATCCATTTTCAAAGATAACCCAATAAGGCAATCAGGGTTCATCAGAAGATATAAAATTAAACTTGAACTTGGTAGGGGTACATGGATGGCTCAGTCAGTTAAGCGTCTGACTTTGGCTCAGGTCTGATCTCATCATTCATGAGTTTGAGCCCTGTGTTGGCCTCTGTGCTGACAGCTAGCTCAGAGCCTGAAGCCTGCTTCAGATTCTGTGTCTCCCTCTCTCTCTGACCCTCTCCCGCTCACACACTATGTCTCTCTGTCTCAGAAATAAATAAACATTAAAAAAACTTTTTTTAAACTTGAACTTGGAAGAATTCCAGTTCCTTTCTGTTATGGGCTGAGTTATATCCTCTTCCCTCCAAAATTCATATATTGAAGTCCTAACCCCCCTGGGTATCACAGAATGTGACTATACTTAGAGACAAGGTCTTTAAAGAGATGATTAAGTTAAAATGAGGTCCGTAGGGTGGGCTCTAACCCGATATAGCTGCTATCCTTATAAGAAATTTAGACACAGACCTGTGCAGAGGGAAGACCGTGTGAGGATGCAGGGAGAGGATGACCATGGGAAGTGAAGGAAAGAGACCTCAGAAGAAACCAAGCCTGTCCACACCTTGACCTCAGACTTCTAGGCTCCAGAACTGTGAGATAAGAGATTTCTGTTGATTGTGCCACTGAGCCTGTGGTACTTATAGCAGCCCTAGATAACTAACACCCCTTCCCCTTTCCTTTCTCCTCTGATTTCCAGGGAGGTGACTGAACAGGTGGCAAGGTCACTCTGTCTCCTACTCCTCTCAAGGGCCTCTCTGTCATTCACTTCCTTATCCCCAACCAGGGCAATCTCTAAATTCAAAGCAAATGATGAGTAAGAATACCTCACAAATACCCTGAGGACCCCAACTCTAAAGCAGGGGACCAATGCCTGCTCCAAGACCTCTGACCTCCAAAACTATAGGAACTTTCTCTGCCTTTCCCAAATGCTCTCTCCTAACCAGAAGTTAGCTTGCAAACAATCTTTGGGATACTGTTCCCAGAAACCATGTCTTCATTTCTCTTGCCCTAATACCCAAGGCTGAGTGGCTCAGATGCCTTCACCCACCTTAGTTCCCTTTCTTTTTAGTTTTTTTTTTAAATTTATTTTTGAGAGACAGCGAGAGACAACGTGAGCAGGGGAGGTCAGAGAGAGAGAGACACACACAGAATCTGAAGCAGGCTCCAGGCTCCAGTCTAGCTGTCAGCACAGAGCCCGATGTGGGGCTCGAACCCATGAACCGTGAGATCATGACCTGAGCTGAAGCTGGACGCTTAACCGACTGAGCCACCCAGGCACCCCCCTCTCTTTAAAAGGAAAGGAGAGGTTGGAGACCAAAGAGCCTTGCACATTACAGAAACGAGTCCAGAGCAAGAGATTATCAGGGACCAGAGGACTCTCAGTTGCCTCAAGACGATTCACAAGTAATTACTTTCTCCTTCACTGTAGAAGTTCATACAGGACAGCTGATGTCCTTTGTTAGTGCTGGCAGCCATGAACACCATAGCTTAATTTTCACTCTCCACAGATAATGTAGGCATTGGATCTGGCTCCAGGTACTGCGGCTTGAAGAAGACTGCATCACACTCAGGGGAGGAACCATGGACTGAACCACAGACTAGACCGTTGGCGGTAAGTCACCAGGGACAGAGGAAGCACAAGGGAGCACCTAGCCTACACTCACGTTCCAGCTCCGCTAGTTTCCACCAGCTCTCGGTCTTGCTCTGCAACCGCCCCCCCCCCCAAGTCAACACAAGCTTGACATGACTTTGCCTGGAGTGTCCTGAAACAGACATGAAATCTATTACAAGTAATGCCCCCAGGCACTCCTGAGGTCAGCAAACAAGGCTCCTGGGTCCTCTCTGGACCACAGTCATGGGATGGGGCCTCCGGTCCAGGGTGCATTCCAGTGCAGGGGACCGCTAACACTCTCGCTAACATTCACGCCTGCCAAGTCCCAGCCCCTTGGAAGAAAAAGGAGAACAGACTGATGCAATTAGCCAGGCAAATGGGAACTTGTCAAACCATTTAGATAAGACAGTACTTGAATTTATTCAGTTCCCATCACCGGAGGGTGATTGTGTTTCCACCCCTGCTGATTCTGCGGGCTGCACCGCATTTTCCTAGCACGGAAGTGAGAAAAGGAAGGATGATTTCTCAGCCTACAAATTCCTGGGCTCTGCTGTTAAATCAGCATGCATCATGCCTTCAACCAAGGGGTAATCTGACCTTAATGAAATCAAGGGACACATACTGTTGAGTGACTTTGTCACAGAATCTGGAGCTCAGTGATGAAAATTTAAGTATCCAATTAATAAAAATAAAGTAAGGTTCCTTATCCAGTTCAATCTTCTTTATACCTCTTAATGACTGACTCCACGTTCACCTTCCTAATGGTTCTGTTTCAAGCACAGAGCTGTGAGCACCTCAAGAGTCCATATAGATTCTTATTCTTAAATCCTTTTCGGGGCTGAGCATAGTGTTGGACGCAAAATACAAACTCGGTAAGGGTTCATTAATGGATTGCTTCTTGCTTTTGAAATAGTTTACCCTGAGAGGAAGAAAATCCACTCTACCTCCTTTAATAAAACACACAACTCCCTCCTCTCCCTGACCCCCACCCCCTCACCAAACTAACAACAGCAACAGCAACAGGATCTTCACAATGAATATCCACAGAGGACCAGTGGGCAAACGAGACAACACAGTTACAGATGAGCTTCAAGGTTGGTAAATGCTTGTCCAGTTTTAAAATCTGAGCCTATCTGTATGTTTCCTAGGACTGCTGTAACAAAATACCACAAATTCAGTGACTTAAAACAACAGATGTTTATTCTCTCACAGTTCTGAAGGCTGGAAGTCCAAAATCAAGGTGTCAGCAGGGCCAATGCCCTAGGGAAACTCAGAGCCATGTCCCTTCTATTCTCTGGTGGCTGCTGACACTCCTTTGTGTGTATCTATATAACTGTACCTACAATCTGTACCTGTCTGCTCATGCCCTTTTCCTGGGGTTCTGGTCAAATCTCCCTAAGGGCACCTGTTACTGGACCTAGGACTCATCCAAAAGCCAGCATGAACTTGTCCTAAAATCCTTAACTTGTTTACATCTGCAAAGTCCCTTTTGTTTTTTGAGACAGAGAGAGAGAAAGAGAATGCAGGCTAGTGCATGAGAAGAGGAGGAGCAAAGAGAAGGAGGGAAGAAGGAAGGGAGGGGGAGAGGGAGAGAGAGGGAGAGAGAGACTGAGACAGAGAGAGACAGAGACAGAGAGAGAATGAATGACTATCTTAAGGAGCATCCATGCCCAGCACAGAGCCTGACATGGAGCTCAACTCAGGGCTCTAGCTCATGACAGAGATATCGTGACCCAAACCAAAATCAAGAGTCAGCCACATTAATGACTGAACCACCCAAGCACCTCCAAAGATCCGATTTCCAAATGAGGCCACATCCACAGATCCTGGGGGTCAGGACTTAGATACATCTAGTTTGGGGGATACTATTAAACTCACTAAAATTCAAAATGAGAACAGATCATCTGTACCAGAAGATCCCATCTTCTTCCCAATACTCTTCCTCATATTAATGGACTCATTTCCTACTCAGGACCCAGGCTGAACTCTCTGAGTTATGTTCAAGGGCCTTCACCCACTTGCTCCCCAGTTCCAATCAGCTCCATAATTCACACTGATGAAGTACAGTTCAATCCGTTTTATCCTACAAAAGCACTTATGACTGTCCCCTCTTTTTTGTGCCTGATGCTCAACCAGTCTGAACCCCAGCTTGATTCTCTTGTCTCCTACCTGCTCCACCAGCTTCCTTTACTACCATGCCCTATGTCAATGCTTTAAACAGAGCCCAAGCATGCCACAACCCTGTCCCCAAACTTCCAGTGGCATCTAACTAAATGAAGCCCAATTTCTGTATAGTCTACCATCCAGATCCAGTAGAATGAGCCCAAACCCACTCTCAGACTTATTTTCTACTGCTCTCCTCCATCTGGTCCAGGAGCAGTGAAAGTAAACCATTGAGTGTTCTTAAGTAGATCCTCAAAGTTCCTCTAAGACTTTCAAGTCCCTCTGCTTAAGATTTATTCATTTTCAACAAGCTTCTATCTTGACTTTTGTCCCCTTGCCCATGTCTTACACAGAACAGCCCAACTCAAAAGACAACTCATCCATGAGTCTTTGAAGAGCTTCATCAACCCCTGGATTCCTCTTTTAAAATGTAAAAGTCTGCCAGACAGATAAGGCATATTCTCTCCCCACTGTAGAGACATGAACACTTGTCACAAAACTCATGACAGAGTCTGGGTGGAACTCTGCTTTACTCATGTCCATCCCCCACAATCTAGCACCTTTCATGTTGCATGTGCTCAGAAATATCTGAGCAATACAAGTTATACTGAGGAGCGCCTGGGTGGCCCAGTGGGTTAAGTGTCCAAGTCTTGATTTTGGCCCAGTCATCATCTCATGGTTTGTGGGCACTAGCCCTCCATCTGGCTCTACACTGCCAGTGCAGAACCTGCTTAGGATCCTCTCTCTCTGCCCCCTCTGGCTTGTGCTCTCTCAAAATAAATACATCTTTAAAAATGTATATCATTTGAGGTAACACTTGTTATATGTGAGGAGAGGGGAGGCTGGGATAAGAACAAAGGTGATAATAATCACTAAAATAATATTCTACATATCATAGAAGAAACATAGAGGAAATTCTGTGGGGAAATACAAAAAAAGGAAGTTTTGAAAAGGAAAAGAATTTCCCGGAAGAAGTAAAACTTAAGAGAGATCTTGAAGAATAAACAATGAGCAAAAAGTGTTAAGTCAGGGAAAAGAATGAGGTACAGACACAGCAGCATCTGTAGAAAAGCCCAGTGAAGGCACACAGCATTTCTGGCTTCCAGGAAGAACAGAGCTTTCTGGCCCACGGATTGAGTGAATGGTGAGTAATGGAAGACAAGGCTGAAAAGGTAGGCCAGCATCTCGAATACTATGCCAAAAAATTTGAAATGGACTCTGTAGGAGATGGGAGTCATGGAAGCCATTCAAACAGGTGTGATGTGGTCACATCTGCATCTTTAGATGACCACTTATACAGCACTGCAGGACCTAAATCTGGATCTGTATTGGAATCATCTGTAGAGTTCCAAAATTGCTTAATATAAAAGGAAAAGTACAAGTAATATAACAATTCTCCATTCACAATAAAATTGTGTTGATGCTTTGCCATTTGGCTTTAGAATTTTTAAGAGCAATAAGAGAAATATTCTTGAGCTCCTTTTTGGTCCCTTCTCCAGAAATGAACACTTCCATGCAGTAAATATCCTTCTGGTCCATGTTTATACAGAGAAAGAAATATGCAGATACACATGTATGTCCATAAAAACTATATAGCATCACTTTTTGTGTTAAAATCACAAATAAGACATCTAGCAAATATTGCTCTAAATTTGCCTTACTCACTGGAAGAATCTTGAAAAATTCAGATTCCTGCATCCCACCTAGATCTAATGAATCACAATCCCTGAGCGGAGGGTGTCCAGAAATATGAAGTTTTTAAAAACTCCCTGTTCATGGTGATGTCACCAGACCTGCACTGGGGAGTCACAGGAACAGAAGATGAACCAGAGAGAAGACCAAGCAGAGGCAGGGAGAACAGGAAGAATGAGAATTCAAGCAGGGGTGATGCGGTCCTAAGCAAGGGCAACACACATGTTAACAAAAGACAGGGGACACAGAACTACCCTACGACCCAGCAACTGCACTACTAGATATTTATCCGAAGGATACAGGAGTGCTGATTCAAAAAGGCACATGTGCTATGTTTATAGCAGCACTATCAACAATAGCTAAAATATGAAAAGAGCTCAAATGTCTATCGACTGATGAATGGATAAAGAAGATATAGTATATATACACAACAGAATACTACTCAGCAATGAAAAAAATGAAATTTTGCCATTTGCAACAACATGGATGGAACTAGAAGGTATTACGTTAAGCAAAACAAATCTGGCAGAGGACAAGTATCACACAATTTTATTTATAAGTGGAATTCTAAAAACACAACAGATGAATATAGCGGCAGGTAAGGGAAAAAAATAAGAACTGAGGGAGGCAAAGCATAGGAGACTCTTAAATACAGAGAACTGAGGGTTGCTGGAGGGAAGGGGAGTGAGGGGATGGGTTAAACGGGTGATGGGCGCTCAGGAGGGCACTTTTTGGGATGAGCACTGAGTGCTGTATCTAAGAAATCAATCACTGGGTTCTACTCCTAAAGCCAAGACAACACTGTATGTCGATTAACTTGAATTAAAAAAGACAGGGGACAGATTCTGATGCCCTGTGAAGGTAAAAGCAATAGGACTTTGCAATGAATTAGAATCTGGGGTGAGAAGTTTTAAGTAATAAATGGCCCTAAGGATTTTAACTTGAATGAGTTGGAAAACAGTGACCCCCTTAACAAAAATGGAAAACACAGAAACCGAAGAGCTGCCTGTGAGAGAAAAGATGGATTTGGTTTCAGACATGTGGATCTGAGATTTCTGTAGGCTCTTCACCCAAGTCTCTCTAACCAGCATTTATATGAGCTAGATTAAATCAAGGGAGAAGGTTGGGGATCGTAACACAGATCCAGGATCCCTAAAGGTCACAGCCATGCACTTGGAACTGGATATGTGGTTTCAGAAGAGGAGCCCTTGGGCAGGTCCTTCAGTGATGCATATATTTAGGGCAGAGCACATGAAGAAGAACAAGCTCACGAGACAGAGGCGTGGCCAGGAGTAGAAGGGCCACTGGGATCAGGAAGCCACTGGAGGTCAAGAATCCATCAGGACCTGAGTGTGATAGAGACGGGGACTGAGAGAGACTGCAAGATTGGACAATGAGGACCTTCCAAGGAGTAGTAGCGATCGTGGCAGGAAAGGTCACAGCGTGGCGTGATGTGGCCTGAAAAATACCAGAAGCAGCAACATTAAGCTACCTCTCAGTGTTGAAACTCGCAGCCTAAATAAATAAATAAATAAATAAATAAATAAATAAATAAATAGTGGAGGGATAATTATTTTAGGGCTTACAACAGGAAATCTGAGAATGGGAGAAAGGAACCAGCAGTAAAAAACAAAACAAAACAAAACAAAAAACCTGAAAAATACTTAATTCTGTCAAATTCTTGAGAGATTCAGCACCTGATCAAGTATCAAGAAGGCAGAGGTCGACCCCAAGCTGCAAACAGCAATTATTTAGAAGCAGACCAATCAATGTAGACCCTCGGAGCCTCTCCTCATCTCCTACAGCAGACTAGGGCTTTGTTCTTTGGAAAAATGTAACAAGAAGATTCTCTGGATTCAAAAGTGTTGAGCACAGCGAAGGAGTGGGATGAAGAATAAAACTGAAAATGGAGAGATTAGCAATAATCTATACACTAAGTCAGCTGCTCCTGCAATGGTAGTCTCCGACTATAGGAAGGCATGCGTTCTCCCTCCAGGGCTCCCTTCATGTCCCTCCCCACTCCTCCCTCCCTTGTTGACTGACTCATTCTTCTCTGAAAAAGAGAAGCATCTGTACATACTCCCCACCCATTCACACTGAAATTTCAGCCAAGGATCACCAGACCTTTGAGGAAAGCTTCCCACACAAAGTGAAGCCAAACAAACCAAACAGGTAAACACATCACATGGAACTCAGAGACCCTAAGGAAGATGAAGATTCTAGAACTATCTAGAAACTACAGTGGCCTGGAGAGATCTTAATTTGGCCACAGTTTTTTCATTAAAAAAAATGAATTCAAAAAACACAAGAATCTGTATTTCTCACTTATCTTACAAAATCAAAAGGTCTGGCAATTCCAGACTCACATGGACCCTGAAGCTAAGAGCAAGAAAGAGACAAGCCAAGAGAGTGTGAGCCTCGACATTCTTTTGAGGAGAGCACTCAGAGGTATTACCAGATTCACAAAGGGGTCCACGACCCAAAAAGAAGGTAAGAGCCTTGAAATAGGCCCTCTTCCGCTCTCGACATCTTCCAGGGAAAATGTAACAGTTTAGAGTGCACCTAAAAGCTTTTTAGAAAGAATATCCAAGATGTGATGCGTTAAATCAACTTCTCACACACAGCTGCCCAGTTCAAAACAGAAAAAATGCAGAGCACTCCAGGGAATGGGAGGAATTGGGACTTGCATATAGATATTACCTTAGCACCGCTTGTGCACTGAAACTACATAGATTAACGGGTCAGGAGAGGTCTGCTCTTGCAGCCATCTAGAAATATCCTGAAGGAAAAAGGAATCGAAAGTACTCACAGCTCAAATACATGACTACTAACATCGCTGACTTGATTAGAAAAGAAAACACACACACACTCATACGCATACATTTGTAATCAGCCAAACCTGCTGTACCCAATCCCAAGGTTTCCTGTAGTCAGACAATTTTTTCTGACTGGAAGTAATCACAATACATAAATAAGCTCCTGCCAAATAAGAATTAATTTAAATTCTGTTGAACGCTTTTCAAGAGATAGAAAGGCTGCCCTTCAGAGATACCTTCTCCTGGGCTAATGAGTTGAATTACTCTGTTTATCACAAGCCGAAGGTAACTTGGTAGTTAGACTGATAAAAGTTCTTCTCAAATTGCTTCACCGTGGGTTTCTGCTTTGCTTTGTCTTGAATGTGCAGAGTTTGGGGCCACACAACGATCCCCAGAGCTCCTAGAAGCAGAGCAGGTGTTGGTGGCTTGGGTGCAGTAATTTTCAAACAGAATTTGGGTCAATGCTCTGGAGAAACCATTAAGAGCCCAGGATTGTTTACCTTCCCCTGTAGAGTCCTAGTCTCAGACTGCATGGGAGAAGCCCTTCATTTGCCCATCACTCAGCATTACCACTGGTGGATGGGGCCTCACAAAGAGGTCTGTAGTCCATTCAGTTCTAGAACTTTCCATGTGGGCAGCCCCAGTTTCTCTCCCTGCTAGGCAATGTTGCTAGGAAGTCTAAGAGATAACAAACAAACAAAAACAAGTTCTGTGTCACTTTGGAAAATGTGTCTTAGGGCCAGCAATCAAGTATGAGGGTCTCTCACAGCCACCAGTCCAAAAGTCTCTAATGCTGCTTGTTTGTTACTTCAGGGATTTTCCTGGAATTGCTTTTCCTTCACATATCCTTGGGGTTGTTAATATTTGGGTTTCTCAGCAATGGTTCCAAAAGCCATAGTTCTCATATGACAGTCCCAAGCTTAAGGGTCTACAATATCTGGGGGTCCTCTTGTCTAGGTTTTCCAAATTACCCATAACATGATTATAACACTTGACTTCTATTTCTCTAGTGATTTTCTACTGCTCCTCAAAGAAAGGAGAAACTCCTTTCACACAGCCTGGCATGGCCCAGCCCCGAACACCCGACCACCTCCCCAGCCATTCCCCTTGGTGCTCTATCTGGTCTGGTCACACTGGCCTCCTCTCAGACCTTCACCTTTTCCATGTTACACTCATGTCACAAAGCCTTTGGACATGGTGTCCCCCCACCTAGAGAGCTCTCCCATCTCTTCCTCTTGCCCTTAACTCTTACTAGTCCTTTCTGTTTCAGTTCGTGAGACACTCTGTTTGGAAAGCCTTCTCTGACCTCACTCACTGTGCTCAACTCTGTCTAGTAAAGGCTCTCAAAGAAGTCTACTTTTCATTCTCCTGGAAGTGCTTAACACAGTTGCAATTTTACATTTGCTAGTATGATGAAGTGATGATTATCTGTCTCTGGCTCTGGATTTTAAGTTCTGTGAGAGAAAAGACCATGTCTGTTCTTGTTCACCCACTGTACCCCCCTGGCACAGACTAAAGGCTTAATAAATATCACATGGATGCAGAGAAGGAGGAACTTGCCTCTCTACTCTCTTACTTTTTACCTTTGGTCATAGGTTTCCTCTGCCCAGAAGTTTCTGCCCCCCATTCCACCTGCTGCCTCTCCAGAGGCCGCCTCTTCTGTTACTAGAAATGAAGCCTTGTGCACCTTCTCTGATTCCATCAAGTACACCCCCAATTTCTCTTTGTTGTGACTTTCCTCTCCACTTCCACTGGTCACCTCTCCACTTTTGGACTAGACTGCCACACAGTGAGTGCAGTGCCCAGCCTCCTGACCAGATCATGAGGCGGTGGAGGATGCCAGCTGCAGACAAAGCGGAGAGGGCACCTCACGGGACAAAGTCACTGACGTGAAAAGGGCACAGGAGGGAGGCCAGCAGATAAACCCATCCTACTCTCTCTCCCCTAGGAACCATTTGGAGGCACAGCCCCTCCTGACAACCTCCTGGAGCAGTGCTGAGTCAGGTGAATGAGCTACTGGGAGACACATGCGGTCCTTCATGGCTTGTGGAAAGGTGCCAGTCAGCACATGGAGCAGCGCCTCTCTCCCTGTCCACTTCTGTCACACTCACCTGGAGCTTGCACCTTCCAAATAAATTATTGGCACCTTAATCCATCTCCATCCTGCTTTCTTGAACATCCAGGCTGATGTCCTGTGATAACCCCTGTGTCCTCTAAAGACAGAACTGCACCTACAGCCCAAGAGCACAGCACTTTGAGAGGAGCTTCTCACTACACGTCAAATGAGAGAACTGTGATCTCAGCCTGGATTAACAGAAGGCAATTCACAGTCCTTCCGCTTGATTCTGCACTGGTCAGACCCCGCATCAGCAGGGACTGGCTGTGGTTTTGAGAAATCCATTTTAAAAAGGTTTCTCAAAATTTTGGAACGAGGGACCTCTTAGAGATTCCCATGACAGGTTCATGAACTTTCTGCCCAGGTAAACACAGGTGCAGTGGTTTGCTTTCACTTTAAAGGCTCTCAGAACCCCTGAAGCCCCAGCCATAGATTTCATGTGTAAGACACCCTGCTTTAGAGAAGCAGACGAGGAATACAATCAATACACAGTGACAAGAAAAACAACTGAAGCCATGCTTTCTAAGATGAAAGAATACGTCTTAAAAGGGAAAAAAATCAAAGGAAGATGAGAGGAAAGCTGGTATATTTGAAGGCATATCAAATGGAAAGGACTCAGATGTCTGTTCCCACAATTCCTCATCCAGGGGTTACTTCGCTGACATCCCTGGACTAGCGGTGTCCCTGTAACCATGAGTATGCTGCAGTTCCAACCCATAAACACTAGGCCATTATCTAAAGGGACAGATAGGGGCGCTGCCTTGGCCAGAAGCACCCCCCAAGAAAGCAGTAGTGGGGGACCCCATACACATCTCAGTATTCTCTTTGCTTTATAAAAATCAGGCTCAGCTCATGGGCCACTAAAACACAGGTGGTAGGATGGCTTGGGTTCCACAGGCGATAGTTGGTCAGCCCCTGCACTCGGTTGCAGCTACTGATGCATCAGTGCCCCCCAGACTGGGAGCTCCCCAGGGAGAAAAGCATAACCTATTTCGCCCAGGGGCCCCAGTCCTAACAGTGATGGGCACACAATGCAAACTCAATACACACATACCAGATGTAAACCCCTGCTCATCGACCAAGCTCAGGTGGGACCTCCACAGAGACAAGCCTTCTCCTCCAGTTTGAAGGGGTCTGGCCTCACCGGGCAGTGCCTACTGACGTCACTCAGACCCCTACCTAGGCTGCGTATTGTGACTGTCCACCAGTCAAAGAGATCGAAGATGAGCAGCTTAGGCAGAAAAACCAGAGAATTCTGCTTTTGCCAATTCTCAGGTAGGTTTCTCACTTTCTTACGTGAGATATAAAATAATCACTTACTATGTGTTTCCATAAAGTAGCCTTTTTAAAAGTCCCATCAGGGAGCACCTGGGTGGCTCTGTCGGTTAAGCGTCCAGCTTCAGCTCAGGTCATGATCTCACTGTTCATGGGTTCAAGCCCTGCATCGGGCTCTGTGCTGACAGCTCAGAGTCAGGAGCCTGCTTTGGATTCTGTATCTCCCTCCCTCTCTCTGACCCTCCCCTGCTCCCAATGTCTCTCTCTGTCTCTCAAAAAAACAAATAAATAAATAACATTAAAAAATTTTTCAAAAGTCTCAAATGGGAATGGCTCCAAGAAATCTGTTAAATAGTCTTGTGCACCTTTTCACATCTCAGCATTTAATTTGTTATAATTGCAATTTTAAAAACAATTAAACTCTGTGGGTGTTATTTACTGCATCTCATGATGATGCTGTCTTTATGCTCAAGAGAGAGAATCAGACAGAGATATCAGGGTCTAGAAACTACCAGGATGGAAATGGCAAGTGTTTGTCACATACAGTTAATTTCCTTTGCCATTCTTGTGGGGGGATTTGAGAAAACATCATTTTGCAATTTCATAAGACAAATTTCTAAAGTCATCAACTAGGATAGCCAAAACTTGGTTGGTGTAGACTTGTGGTTTGGTCTGATGTCCTCAGTACAAGAAGACCAAGAACAGCTGTTTCCCACCAAACATCCTTCCTCTGAGTAAAAACTCAAGGCATTTATTTATGTTCTGGAAAAATGAATTGGAGCCCAAATTTACATAACAATAGCCAAGAAGTTGAGATGGAAAAACCAAGGGGAGTTGTTGATGTTCTATCAGAAAGAAAGATACGAGGGTCACCTGGGTAGCTCAGTCAGTTGAACGTCCAACTTCAGCTCAGGTTCATGGGTTTGAGCCCCACATTGGGCCTTGTGCTTACAGCTCAGAGCCTGGAGCCTGCTTTGGATTCTGTGTCTCCCTCTCTTTCTGCCCCTCCCCTGCTCACACACTATCTCTGTCTCTCAAAAATAAATAAATGTAAAAAAAAAAATTTAAGAAAGCTACTAAATGATTTTATGAATAACTTTTTAAAAATCAGAAATAGTCTATAAATGTAATGTGGTATCCTATATGGAGTCCTGGGATAGATAAAAGACATTAAGTAAAAACTAAGGAAATGTGCATAAATACGGACTTTAATTATAACTTACCATCATTGGCTCATTAATTTGGATGGATGTACCGCGTTAAAGTAAGAAGGTAATAATAGCAGGAAGGGGGTACTAGGTACATGGGAACTCGCGGTATTATCTTTTCCACTTTTCTAGAAATCTAGAACTTAAAGTAAAATGTGAATTTTCAAAAATGGAGAATACCTAAAGCAAACAATTAAGATCTGTAACTTATAACCAATCAGGTAGAGAGGGAAAGGGTAAATTTGAGAGTTCTAGTCCAAGAAAGTGCAGGAAACAAGGAAAGTAGATCAACAGGGTGCACAGATGGGGAAGTGTATCATGCAGCAAACAGAAAAGTGGCAAAAATAAGGAATCTTACGGACACAGTATCTCTTAGTCCCCTGATTAAATGCCGGGGTGCACCTCCAACTCCCTTCACCCTAACTTTTTTCACTCACATTCCAGGCAGCTGATTAGTGATCTGTGATTAGGTCAAGCAAGTAAGAAACGTTAACAGAGCCTCAGGTAGGACACCCTCAGAGAATGTGATGGGACCTCATTCCCAGAAAAAGCAAGGACCTTCCTCAGCTGTGCGCCCACAGACCTAGCACAGGACCCATGGACGGCAGGTGTCTCACAAACATGTGCAGAGATGGGTGAGGCAATGCCCTGGCTGGCCAGTGAACTCACCTGAGGAGCTCCTAATGAAGACCAACGCCCAGAGACACACCAACAGATTCTGATTGAATTGTTTTAAGTGAGGGCTAAAATGTTGGTATTTTTTAAGAAGCTTCCCAGGAAGTTCTAACATGCATCAGGCTTGAGGAAGGAGGGTAAGTCTGTAAGATGAACAAGAGCAGAGCAAGTCTGGGTATTAAGAGATCAGTTAACTTTTTATTACAGCAGTATGGATGTGGAAATTTCAAGTCATTACTGTTTTCTCTTCCTCCAGCAGCTATAATTCACTATGCTTCCCTCCAGCAGCTGACATGTGTCATCTGCTTCAAGTTAAGGGTGTAAGGAGGGGATGCTAGGGTCACATAACCCCCAAAGTCTACTGGACGGTCAGATAAGAAATGCTCCTTATAATGTTTTCTTTTTAATTTATCTTTGAGAGAGAGAGAGAGGCAGCATGAGCAAGGGAGGGTCAGAGAGAGAGAGGGAGACACAGAATTTGAAGACAGGCTCCAGGCTCTGAGCTAGCCATCAGCACAGAACCCCACACAGGGCTGGAACCCATGAACTGTGAGATCATGACCTGAGCCGAAGTTGGAGGCTTAACCAACTGAGCCATCCAGGAGCCCCAGAAATGCTCCTTATAAATTCAGGTACTATTTTAGTCCTCAGAGGAGAAATACATTCTGGGGAAAAATACTTTTAAAAATGCGCTGACCTTCTCTCCACAACTGATAGAGCAACTAGACAAAATATCAGTGAGGATACAGAGGAATGTAAAAGGACAGTATCATCAACAAACAGAATCTAACAGACATTTATAGAACATTCCACCCCAAAACAGCAGAATTCTTTTCAAATGCTCATGAAGTACAGACCAAGAGAGACCAGATCATGGACTATGAAACAAGCTTCTGCAAATTTTTAAGACTTTATATCATAACCGCAATGAATCAAATTAGACACCAGTAACAGAAAGATAGGAAAATCTTCAAAGAATTGAACACTAAATAACATACTTTTAGATAATCCACTGGTCAGAGGCACCTGGGTGGCTCAGTCAGTTGAGCATCTTACTTGAGCTCAGATCATGATCTCATCTCATGACTCATGAGTTCAAGCCCTGCATCAGGCTCTGGGCTGACAGCTCAGGGCCTGGAGAATGCTTCAAATTCTGTGTCTCCCTCTCTCTGCCCCTCCTCTACTCATGCTCTGTCTCTCCTTCTTTCTCAAAAATAAACAAACATTAAAATACGTAAATAGATAATCCACTGGTCAAAGACAAAGGAAATTTTAAAATATATTTAATGAATGAAGATGAAAATACAATGTATCAAAATAAGTACAACAGTTAAAGCAATTCAGAAGGGAAAATTCATAGCATTAAATACAAATATTAGAAAAGGTCTCAAATCACTCTAAGCTCCCATCTCAAGAATCTAATGCAATATAAACCCAGAGAAAGCAGCGAGAAGGAAATCAGAAACTAAGAGCAGAAATCACTCAGGGCCCATAGGGGAACATAAAGTGACCTGGAAGGCAGGGATTGGAGCAACGCAGCTGCAAACCAAGGAACACCAACAACTGCCAGGAAACTACCAGAAGAAAGGATTCTGCTGACACCTTGATTTCAGACTTGTAGCTTCCAGAACTGTGAGAGAATAAATTTCTAGGGTTTTGAGCCACCCAGTTGCTGACACGTTGTTACAGCGCCCTAAAAAACGAAATGAACTTCTAAGTGGTGGGGGGGAGGGATAAGAGAAGATTGCATTAATCCAGCAAAAGCTAGAAACTATTTTTTAAGTAGCAAAAGGGAAAAAATGGTTTTATATAACAGATACAAAATATAGCAGAAAATATTCAATATATCAGTAATTCATAAATCATGGCCATATTAAAGTCATTTATCAGAATACAAAATGCTAAGTGGGTTTACAAATGTGATTCATTTACAGTCTTCAAGGGATATTTCTAGAATATCAGAACAAAGTGATAGAAAATATATAAGAATATGAAAAAAGATATACCAAAACCACCTGAAAAGAGAAAAAACTGGTGTAACAATATTAATATCTAAGACAAAAAGGAACAATACACCAAGAATGTTCCTAAACTATATAGCCTACAAAAATATCCATTGAAAGCTGACAACCATAAGGACAAGTGGAAAAATGCACGGAGTGGTAGATGTTCTCTTCTGAAAGAAGTAATCTGAGAATATACAGGAAACAACTAGTAGGGTTACAGATTTCGTGAACAACTTCGCCAGTAAGATTAATCTAAAAATGTGCTCAAAACCCTATTCCCAACAAAACGAATTCACTTTTCTCTTTAAAGCACAAGGGAGCATTTGTAAAATTATCCATATACTAGGTTTCCAAGAAGTCTCAACAGACTTCAAAGAATCCTGGTCATACAAACATTCCCTGACCAAAATACAGTATCGTTTATCCCTGAGGCACCTGGCTGGCTCAGCCGTTAGAGCATGCAACTGCCGATCTTAGGGTTCTAAACTGCAGCCCCACATGGGATGCAGAGATTACTTAAAATATTGACAAAAACAAAACCACAATATCGTTTATCTCTGAATTCAACTTCACTCTAAGAGAAATGCAAATTAAACTACTATAAAATAGCACTTTCTGCCTACATTGGAAACACAAATTAGGGCAATACAATGAGTCGGTTAGGATGTAAGAAAACGTGGACTCTCAGCCAGCCTGAGAATGAAAGTTGATGCAATTTGAGGATATAATTTAAAATACAAATTTCCCCTTTGCCCACCAATCCATTAAGACTTTTTTTGTATAGATACTTACAAATGTGCAAAGAGCGAAGAATGTGCAAGGATTTTCATCATGGTATTGACTGTTACCACAAAAGACATGGAAACCTTAATGTCCATCAATGTGGAAGGACTATGGTCTCGTCAGATAACTGAGTATTAACAAGAATGAGGCAACGTGACTTTTATGGTATGGAAGAGCTCCAATACCTGCACGATGTGAAACTGTGTACAGACACATCATTAAATCTCTCTTTTTTTTTTTTTATAGAGGGAAAGGGTATTTGTTAGAAGGTGGAGGACAGTCGGTAATGTATCTTCCAGACTGAGAAGGTACTTTAAAGCCAAAAAATGAAGCAAGCCATTAGGGGCAATACGGTGGGGGGATGGGAAGGCAGGCGGGCAGACCATGAAGGCACTACTATATGGCTAGTCTCAGCCCCTATTCTCAACACCTTCAACTTCTACAGAGCTAGGGACATGATGGTGAGGTCACAGGGTAGTTATCTAAAGTGGCACCCTCTGCGCATCAGATGCGAGAATAAGACGGAGGACCAAAGATCGAGTCAGTGTGGTCAGCACTACTACAGTCTTTACATTCTAGAAACACACCCCACTAACACAATCCACTCACAGTAGTTGTTTCTGCCAGCACTGAGAGACAGGGAAGACTTATTTCTACTAAAAGACAGTACCTGCATTTTTATGATGTTCATAGTACTATTCTAATAAATAGGCAGAAAGCATTTAGTCACATTTTGCATTTAAAATACAGCACCCAGGGGCACCTGGGTGGCTCAATCAATTAAGTGTCTTGACTCTTGATCTCAGCTCAGGTAGTGATCTCGCGATTCCAGAGGTTAGCCCCACATCTGGCTGCTCACTAATGGCACAGAGCCTGCTTGGGATTCTGTCTTTCCCTCTCTCTGCCCCTCCCCTGCTAGCTTACACTCTCCCTCTCTCCCTCTCTCAAAGTAAATAAGCTTTAAAAAAAAAATACAGCATCTAAATAAAATCAAGTCTCTAGTGATAATCCTAATAAACTGCAGAAATTCCAAATTCCTTTGCACATTCCCCTTAAATTCCTTTTTTGATGAACTGTCAGGGCTAACATGTCCATGCAATTAAACCAGCAAGCACGTTCAACAGGGCTTCCAAGAGGTTCATTATCTGACTGGTATATGTAAAGGTGTTCAGTCAAAAACTGCAAAGCAGAACCAGTACAAACACATGGAAGACTGCTTCCTTTCATTGTAAACCAACCTGATGAGTCCTGGCTACCTCTCTGATCTCTCTCCCCTGCCTACTCCTAAAAAACATATCAACTACTTTCTGGCACTGCCTCAGGACCTTTGCATGTGCTATCCTGTTTTCTGGAATGATCCTATCCCCTCACACCCCAACCAAAGAGCTATTTCTTGGATAACCAAGGCTTATTCCTTGGATTCACTGAGATCTCTGCTCCAATGTCACCTATTCAGAAAGGCCTCCCATGACCAGCTGACCTAAGACAGTACTACCTTCCCACACCCTCTGTTTCTCCCTACCAGCTTTATTTCTTTGTTCCTTACTTATCACTACCTGACATGATTTCATGACTTGTTTGCTTCCCACACTAAAAGATAAGCCCCATGAAGGCAGGATTAACTGCTATCCACAAATGCCTTGTAGCATACAGTAAGCACTAAATAAAAGTCACATAAATAAAATGTACAGATGGTAGACCTATAGCATAATTTTATGTTCTGGCTGTAAGTTTCACATTTCTCTCACATAAATTTATTTTTTCCCACTGCAGCTTTTTCTCCTTCTAGGTCTAGTCAATGATCAAAACGAGGGCAAACAGAGAAAACTCTGTGGAGAAAAAGCAGTTCTCCAGAGAGAAAGAACTTGTACCATGATGCTGTATTTTGTTGAAAGTCACCAGGCTAACATGTTACAAGTTTAGAATCAGCATTTATTTTCCCAGTCATCCAATCATAACAGTTAGGGAAATCCTTTTCAGACGGTATGAGGAATAAAAAACCCAACGCTACAGAAGTATTCTCAAAGAAGGATAAATTTGAAGAAGTTGTTTGCATCTAAGCATGTGAAAGGACCTTGACCTTTGTGGTCCAACAGGTGAGTCAGATCTGGCTAATGTCCTGAGAGTCAAGGATTCAGCTCCTGTCCCCTGAAGGACAACCCCCAATCCCTATCAAATTTCATTCTTAATTAGGTTTCTCCCATTTACCGTCTCTGGGTTTCACTTATCAGAGAAATGGCACTAATCTAGGTCTGAATCCAGACAGAAAAGTCTCTCTACCCAGCTGCTTCCAGACAGGTCTGCTCAGAGGCAGCCCCCGTCCTTGGTTCCTTAGCAGCTTCCCTCATCCTCTTAAGCACGGAGTCACAAGCTCATCCACTACCCGGTCTCCAAGCTCCGACCCAAAGAGAAGATGGTGTTAGCTTTATGGCACTGAGCCAACTGTCACCTGTCCCCAGCCCTTCCCACTACATCCTTGTTACCCACTAAACAGAGAATGACCACCCCAATTCCCACCCCACCCATGAGGTTCTCTGAGAACAGATTATATACTTTGAATTAGCACACAGCCTGGTATCAACCCCCCAAACTGCCTCTGGAACCCAATTCCCATCGAGAAAGTAACTGCTTACTATAAAAAACCAAAAATAAGTAAGGAATAGTTGAGCCTGCACAACTCCCTACCCACAGACTTCTTTAATCTCTAGTCAGCTAGCTCTCAGCCTAATCTAATTCCTCCTTGGAATGGTAGAAGACTTACATTTCTCCTGTTTTCACAGGAGAGTTCATAATTATTGCCTTTCTTAGATATCTTCAAATACTTGAGGGCCCCTTTCTGCCTTCTCTTCTCTAAAATGAAAGAGTTCTCCTCTGCAAGACCATGGCAATCAACCAATTTCCTTTGCCATCCCCTTGATCTTGAAAAAGTGCAAGTGTAAATCTGAGATAAAAAGTTCTGTGGCTCCAAGTTCTGCTCCTCTAATATTTAAACCTGCCCAATTATTATACCTCTTGGCTTGCTATTCTTTAAAGAGCAGAGAATGAGAAAACAATTGCTTTTTCGAGCATCTGCTGCCACTGACCCTGGGTTACCTCAGCAGCGCATGCTCACAGCACTTACCTAAGATTATTAAGTGCTCCAGTGACATTATTACAAGAGGGGGCAGGAACAGTGTCAACCTAATGAGGTGGCAGATTATATCTGATGGTCTCCATCTGAACATCAGCACAGTCCAGGCTGTGTGCTAATCAACTCACGAAGGGCCTTCCACCCTAGGACAATGGCAGCCTTTGTCTACACCTGAGAGGAAAATGAGCTGCCTCCTTTCTAGTGCTAATAAGTTTAGTGGAGAGAGGGGTTATGTTCCATGGGAAAAGCTGGGCTCTCCCCTTCCAGGGCAAGCATCCAAAGCAAGGCTCAAGGAGGCGAGGCATTCCTTCCCAAGTTGGAACTCGAACCCCCTTGCTGGAAGGCGGATGCTGTGTCCTGGAGCTCATAATCACGAGCACTTTTTGAGTGCCTGGCATGTAACCGGGGCTCCATGGACATTTACTGAAGAAATGCATGAATGGGTCATTAAGATTTACCTTTGGTTCAGAACTTCCCAGTAACCAAAGCAAAAATGGAATGCACTGGTTTGCACAGTGTTCATGTGTGAATAAGAGAAGAGAATGCTACTCCAGAAGATAAAGTACGGCTAACATTGTTCTGAAGAATGTCGAGCACAAGTTTCTGTGAGTTCTTTAAAATCCTCTGTCAGAAGCCCGTGAAAAAGGCCAAAAGTCTGTGCTCTTTACAGGATTTGCTAGGTGGGAGGATCTGTTGGTTTCACATATATTTTCCCATCCACACTTGCTTATGAGACAAATATCAAGGTCAGGCATCCTTAATGGCCAAGGGGAATGTCCTATGACATCTCATTCATTCTCGCTGGCTGGCTGGGCTGAGACAGAGCAGCACCGGCTCCCAAAGACAGATCGTTCCCCGGCTTAGAAATGCATCCAGTTTCTCAGAAAGTGGGGAGATTCCACTTGGTAATGACACATGGCGAACTCTAGACCAACGGCAAGAGACAAAGTCCATGTTTTCATGTTTTCAAACAAGAGGGGCAGAGAGTAATAAAAAGAATACAACCCACGGTTTAAAAAAGTAACTAATTTCATTGAATAATATCATCACACATACTCTCAACCCAGCAGGAAAACAAGCTATACTAGACTGTCCTGAGCTTCTAAAGAGGACAAATAGAAACTTAGATGAAGCATGAAGCCTTCCAAATTTTGGAATTTAAGGATACTGTAAAAGAACAAAAAGTGAATGAGCTCAGTGAAACCAGCTTTCTGAACATCCATCCAAATGAGATCTGTGCTATATTTTCAAACATGAAAGCTCTACAGTAAAAGTTATTTGAAACGTGGGTCGCTGCCTTTGGAGTAAATGATCAGAGAACATTTCATGTAAGTTCAGGTGGGGAATTTTTGAGTTATGTCCACATTCAAGTGGAGATCAAAGAAACCTAACTGAAAGCACTGTGCACTGACTGACAATGACGACTGTGGTTTGAGCAAAAGTTCTTTCAGAAGGACTATCTTAAAGATTGGGACTCAGACTTTGGAGGAACTAAGGTGATTGGCTGTGGGAGGAAACACCAGTGAAAGTCCTTAAATAAAAACTTATTGACTTTAAAAAAACCACACGTACATGAATAAGAACGAAAAGCCTGAGAGCCCCTGATGTCAGCCGGATTGGGTGACATAGGTCATCTGACACGTTGCAGGAGGTGGTGTCCTTGACACAGTGTGCCAAACTGCCCCCAAAAAGGTTGTATCAGGACCTAAAATATGTATTCCTTTGACCCAGCAATTCCACTCCCAGGAGTCAATTATAATGAAATAGAATGTTTATCAAGTGCAAAGATGTATATAAAGGACTTAACTGTAGCATGTATCAGTATTGCTTACGGAAGAAAACATGGAAACAACCTAAATGTTTATTAACACAAAGTTGACTCAAATAAAGCATGGCATATGGGGCGCCTGGGTGGCTCAGTCTGTTTAAGTGTCTGATTCTTGATTTGGGCTCCAGTTTGGTTCGTGTGTTTGAACCCTGTGCCCAGCTCCACATGGACAACATGGAGCCTGCTTGGGAGTCTGCGTTGGGCTCTGGGCTGACAGCTCAGGGCCCAGAGCTTGCTTTGGAATCTGTGTCTCCTTCTCTCTCTCTCCCTCTCTGCCCCTCCCCCGTTGGTGCCCAACCTCTCTCTCAAATATAAACAAACACTGAAAAATTTTTAAAAATACGTCATTGAGCAGATATCCTGTAGCTTATTCTCACCTGTCTTCTGCTCGGCACGTGTGTCTCCACGAACAGTCCTTTCTGCAGAAAGCCTATAAGTCAGCAAGCGCAGTTCGTCCACAGAAACAGGAGGACCCACACCCGGCCAGAGCAGCCTGCAAGCCCTAAACTGACTACAGCCATCTCACGATTTACTTCTTTTGGATGTTTTCCCTTCATTCACACACTTCACTTAATGCCTCAGACTACAAGCACAATAAAATTTTTCAGTAGAATATCTATTAGTTAGTTGCAATCATGAAAATAAAATGGCCCCACTGCCACTGGGAAAAGGGTATTCTGACGGGGAATCTGGTTCGAAGCCAAAGAAGACCCAGATTCTCTAGGTGCCAGAGTTGGCCTCCAGCTGTAAGGTACTACCAAAAGAGCTTACGTGAATTCTTTCATTTACTCCAGGGCCGGGTAGCTTATTGGATACTGAAAATGACATTTCTTGAAACTCACTGCCTTTATACCATGTTCCATCAGATAAATACTTTCAGGAACTTAACACCAAGAAAAAAAGAATTTTATCTTCTGAAGTAATGCTCTACTTAATCTTCTTTGCCTAGGTCAACTGGACAATCAATATATTTTTCTCTTCACTTTGGTTACCAGGAAATTCAGAACCAGATATGTATCTTAGCTCATTCGTTCATGCATCTATTCAGTAAACATATATAGAGCCCCTTTTCATGTCAAGTATCATACAAAGTGCTGGCAATTCTGACCTCAAGGACACAATCAGTTTTTCAGAAAGCCTTGGGACAGATATGGAATTAACATGTGGCCAGGGGTGCCTGGGTAGCTCAGTCGGGTAAGCATCTGAATACAGCTCAGGTCATGATTTTGTAGTGCATGAGTTTGAGTCCTGTGTTGGGCTGTGTGCTGACAGCTCAGAGCCTGGAGCCTGCTTCAGATTCGGTGTCTCCCTCTCTCTCTGCTCTTCCCCCAATTGTGTTCTTTCTCTCAAAAGCAAATAAAAATTTTTTTAAAAAGTGGCCATTACTATGATTGAGATATACATAGTAACCTCTGAGAACTCAGGGGAACGGCCTCTCATAAAGCCTGGTGGAGGGTGTGGGGGTGCATAGGACATGGAAAGGAAAAGTCCAGAAAGGTACCATTAAAAATGCTATCCTGGTAAATTAGCTCTCATTTGATTTCTGATGTTTCTGAATCTCTCTCTCAAAGTGTTTTAAACTTTTATAGAAATAGATTGAAAGTGCATATTTATTCATTCATAAGTGTATTTAAATACACACACTAAACAATGTCCTTTTAGGGGCACCTGGGTAGCTCAGTTGGTGAAGCATCCAACTTTGACTCAGGTCATCATCTCACAGTTTGTGAGTTCAAGCCCCATGTCAAGCTCTGTGCTGCCAGCTCAGAGCCTGGAGCCTGCTTCAGATTCTCTGTCTCCCTCTCTCTCTGCCCTTCCCCTGCTTGCACCCTCTCTGTCTCTCAAAAATAAAAATAAACAAACACTAACAGTATCCTTTTAACCTAAAGGAACCCTCAATATTTACAAATTACAGCTTAAGATGGAGTATTATAAGGGACCCTGGGAAAAGTCAGATGTAACTCGGAGTAGTCTGCTTTGAGGAGTGGATTCTGGAATATTCCATGAATATTTTCCATGATTCTAAAATGACTTTGGTTTCAAAATATGAAGGTATCCTCTTATTAAATTTAGCATATTCTTAACCTTGCTTCACTACCGTTAACGCCGGTTTGCCAACCCCAAAGGTCTTGACTCAATAGCTCTGGGCTGGTAGAGAGTGATTGACAACAAGGCTTAACTCCATCATTTCTAGATGGGTCCTGGCTTCCCTCCAGATCTGGTTAATGCTCCACCAGTGCGTTCCTTCGCCTGCCCCTGCACCAACACTTCCCTCTGCCACAGCACACACGGGGAGAGAATGGGGTCGCTGGCATAATTTCAAGTTATATCACTGATTCAAATCTATCCCCCAAGCAAAGCCACTTTTATTTCAGATGAACACTCTCTAGTGATCTGACTCGCAGGGGCAGAAAAACAATTCTACATTTAGGTAGCCTTCCCATCCCCAAAGGAATCATTTTCTGTGCCTACAAATACCTTAGAAGCAATAAAGAGTTTGGTGGGTTGGAGTCTCTTTTGTGCCTGTAGTTTTTTTAAAAAATCAGAATTCCATGTAATAGAAAACTGATGAATTTGGTGCTTAACAACAACTGCTCTAATAAAGTATATTATATGCATAATTCTCACTTAATAGTAACTACTGTACAAACCTATAGTAAACGTGGTAATATTCAGTTTATAAATCAGAAGCTGCAAGGAAAATAAGTTGTGCCTTCAGGGAAAAGCTGCAGGGAGAAGCGGACTGCTTCCTGGGGCTTCCTCTGCCCAGAACATTCTCTGGCGGACATCCACAGGGCTTTCTCACTCACTTCCTTCAGCTCTCTTGGCCCAAGGGTCCCCTTATCAGAAAGACCTTTCATGACCACATTTCTTTAAAACAGCAATCTCAGCATTCCCTGACCCCCTTTCTCTGCTTGCTTGTTGAATTCTTGCTTTCCATTTATTTCTGTATTTGTGCATAGCACTTTCTACCACCAGAAAGATGTCTGTTTTCCCTCTTTCCTGAATATAACATATGCCCAGAAAGCAGGGGCTATGCTTTGTTTGGTACTTTATCTCCAATACCTGGCACCAAGCAGGCATTCAATAAATATTTGATGAATGAATGATTTTTATTTATTTATTTTTACTCTTTTAGCTCATTCCCATTTCACCTGAGAATCCCAATACTGCAACCAAGGCACAGAGAAGGTAGAACTTTCCCCAACATCTTATTCTTTCTTATTCTAGCAAAGAATAGCACGCTTTAAAAAAGTCAAATCTGATTGAAACAAATGCCCCAAGAATTTCCGTTAATCCTACAGCAATACATCTAGAACTAACTGTTCCTTAGGGAGCAACAATAGAATGTATTTTGACTCAATGGCTCTGACACTCTTGAAACCTGTCCACCCTGCATGGTTCCCAAAAATGTTCTCCAAGAGTTCCTCCAAAGAGAAATCAACCACTGTATCTAGTTATCACCTTAAAACAAGACTAATTTACACTAACTCTATTGACTCCCCGTCAAGCATTTAAGTTAAAAGGGGGGCAAGGGACTAAGACCAGTGATTATCAAGGACACTGTACATGGATGAACTTCAGTAAATTGACCACACAGCTCCAGTTAACTAAGGCTACCTTGCATTTCAGAATCTCTCCAGCTAAAACCTTCCTGAATAGAGTCGGTAAGGTCCTTTAAGTCTTCAGTGTAGCTAAGAGGAAGCAACCCAGATATGCAAGAAATGAGAGCCCATGAGGCACCTGGGTGGCTCAGTCGGTTGAGCGTCTGACTTTGGCTCAGTTCATGATCTTGTGGTTCATTGAATTTGAGCCCTGCATTGGGCTCTGTGCTGATAGCTCAGAGCCTGGAGCCTGTTTCGGATTCTGTGTCTCCTTCTCCATCTTCCCCTCCCCTGCTCATGCTTTGTCTCTCTCTCTCTCAAAAATAAACATTAAAAAAAATTTTTAAAGAAATGAGAGGTCATGAATCATTTCAATTACAGGAGATCTAGACTCTACTAAAAACAAACTGTGAAATACAACCAAATATGCAGGCAAGTGTCTGATCCATAATTGCTCTTGGTTTTGTTGCTACAAGGACACATACCATAGGAAAAATTTTAAGAATGAGTAAATAAATAAAAATATCAGTCCGCAGAAGCTAGGGGGGTTTGAGCAGACCATAACTCTAAGTCTCAGTATTCTGTCTTGACATTTGCTACCAAAATGTTCTACTAAACTGCCTGCCAAGGAGCAATGAAGCAAAGCCCTAGCAATTCTCTCAACAAGCTACTGAGATTGGAAGGCTAATTTAATGGGGCAGGGCCAAGTGCACTTAACAAACTGCCCATCTGTAAGATGGAAATACATTGTCCTCATCTTTAGCAGTAACTCTCCTCACTAAGTAGCTCTAAAAAAGTTTTGAAGCCTTTCTCCTCCTCAGTGTATAGCTGCCAATAAGTTCACTTCCATCTGTGAAGAGAAGAAGCTGCCAAAATGTGGGGCTTTGCCTAGGACCCACTGGATCTACCATGAATTGAGAAATTCAAGCTGCATCCGATCCCGTCCCTGGAGAAAGAATACATGGAATCTTGTTCTACATGTTATTAACCTATATACATTTTCCAAGTCCCCTTCCCCTTGCCCAAACAGATATCAAAGGTGATAATGTGGAAGAGAAGTGCATTTCCATGTCAACCTTTTGAGTGTTAAGTCTATACCATGCAGCCTGGGCTACGTGTAGAATGCTGCATCTATTTGCTATGCATGGGCAAGAGTCTCGCTTGACCCTGAAAAAGAGTAGTTTTCAAGACCTTGAAGAGATGAACTCCACTTTAGGCATAGCTATTCTTTTGATGTAATGAATCAAACTCTTGCCTGCCCAGTTGTATGTGATACTGTGCAATGCAGCTCTGACTTGCCTACAATTACATTTCTAGAAAAGTCAGCATGACTGTAGAGAAAAAGCCCATGATACACAGCTTTGCTCAGTCCCCACTGGACAGCTTTGGATACATCACTTCTCTTCTTTTGGTCTTGCTTTTCCCATCTCTTAAAAAAAAAAAAAAATGAGACCAACTGGTATCGGAGATTGCTGTCTATCTTATGATGCTCTGGTTCTGTGGGGTTTTCTGGGATCTCTCTTTGAAAGGAATATTTTCATCATCAATTCTTTCTGGCCTTTTTCTATTTAGCCCTTATTTGTCTCCAGAGAGTGGACTAGTCAGATGTCCTTTGCCTCATGCCAGAGAATATTCTGTATATGACTCTTCAAGTCACAAAAGAGATCAACGCAAGACACACACATATACTTTCTTTTGGGAGCCTTCAGAAAGGCCCTTTCCACCCCTTGGCTTGTAAACTATCATGCAGGAGACTTCTAGCCCTTAATCAGTGACCTTCCCAGAATGATTCTTTATTTTCTCCCCTCTCTTTATTTTTCTCAGACTTTCTCAATCTTTTTCTTTTTTCCCCTCCATCTCTCTCATCTTTTCTCACTTGGTCCTGCCAGCACAACTAAGGGAGTTATTTAGACCCACTGGTAACCCAGAGGGAAATAAGAAATTGCTGTTTATCTTCAATGAGCAGAACCACAAGATTAGGACTGAAAGTTATTTGAAGTACATTCATGTTGACAACATTAAGAAAGCTGGAACATAAAAGCACTGGAGATGAAATGAATTCAGGATCACAAATTGAGATCAACAACCACCTTCATGTTGAAACATTCTCTGACACAGCTTTGTGTCAAAAGTTCTTTCATAAAAAGTCCATGATTAGAGTAAGATACAGAAACCACAGAATTTAACCAATGTGCAAGCAGCGTAATCCCTGTGATTAATGAAACTCCAGATCACAACTGTTTAATATATTTCTGCTAAGCAGGAGTAGCTCGTG
>NC_043702.1:78207361-78225247 GCF_006229205.1 Suricata suricatta
TTTTTTTGCCTGGTGGCTAAGATAGATGACTAACTTCTGTCCCTCCTTGACTAATCACTTCCAGGAGGTCTGCCTAAATAAACTCCTATGGAATAGCTACAGGACATAAGCCAAACCGCTCTGATGTCCAAATTAAAGCACTTGACTCCCCCCCCCCCCCCCGCCCCCGCAAAAGGCATTTAAACTTTTACTTCGTAGAACAATAGGATCATAATACATCTGGAAATTTGCCATTTTGGCAGCAGGGGCTAGAGGACAGATCAACAGAGCAGCACAAACTATGTGCTGAGCAAGAGCCGAAGCTCCTGGCTGTGTCCTGGCTAAGCCCAAAGCAGAGAAAGACATGGCTGGTCTTAAGACATGGAGGGAGAAGAGTTGCTGTCCAAAGTCCTGGTCCAATACACCCTCAAGAGCATCCAGAGGAGAGAGAAATATATTCACTGTATTTGAGCACAAGGTCCTCCTGGACCCAAGGTGAGGGCCTGGGATGGAGCGGAAGTGGAAATCTGGGGGAGTAAGAAGAAACAAAAACAAAGAGCCATTTTTTTTT
Organism: Suricata suricatta; assembly: GCF_006229205.1. Classification (NCBI taxonomy): domain Eukaryota; kingdom Metazoa; phylum Chordata; class Mammalia; order Carnivora; family Herpestidae; genus Suricata; species Suricata suricatta. The sequence goes on from NC_043702.1 coordinate 78,207,912, forward strand.
TCCACAAAAGGGAAAACAGTACCAAGAAGGACTGGGACCATGTCAAAAGCAAGACCACAACAATGTTTGTGTTTAGCATGCCAGCCCTCTGTGGCAGGCGCCTGCCTCTGTGCCTCCTTCCTCCTCCTTCCCAGGTGCCCCTGCCCTGCTGTCAGGCCCTGAGCTGGCATCCACTCAACAGTCAGTACACATGGAGCCCTTCCCTTGCACCAGGCACGGAGTTGGAAACAAAGGACACAGAAGAATTCTACGGGTTCTCTGCTCTGAAGACCCAAAGCCCAGCAGAAAAGCTGGATAAAGTCCACCAGGGTCTCCTCTATCTCATAATCACCACCAGGTACAGATCCTTCCAACATCACAGGAAGGGCCTAGAACTCTAGAAAGCACTCAATACTCCTCACTCCTCCTTCCAAAGTTAACTTCCCCTCCCCAGTAGATATCCTTGTAGTACACAAAACTGGAGTTGCATTCTCTTGACTGAAAGGTTATCAACTCTTATACTTCTGTGTGAAGGAGTTAACTGCATCCATCCCAAAGAGAAGCTTTTCAGATGGAAGAGTTGAGGGTTGGTTCCCTAAAAGTAGTAGAGTGAAAGAGTAAGCAGAGGGTGGTCCGGGCCTGCATCTGTCCTGATCCCTTCAGGCCGTGCTCCTAAGAAAGATCCTTCTTGCTGTATTTTATATATTCTCAAGCTTCGGAAGCCATTAATGATCTAAATAATCCCACATGCAGTAACTCTTAGATTCGTTTTCTTTTGAGCGTCTTAGAAGTCTAGAGGAGATGGCTTTCTCAAGAACCTTATTAAATATACAGATTTGGGTCATTCATGCCCTGCATGTCCCCAGTAGATGTCCAGCAGGGGACGTCCCTGTGTGTGAAAGGCATTGCTCCATATGCTGAGTTTCAGGAAGCGTGCAATGGACCCCAGATCGCATATGCCTTTTGCTAGTCACCCACTCAGGATGTCATTTCAATCAATCAGAAATTACAATTTTTCATCACAAGAGAGAGGAGATTCCCCTAGCAAGTTCTCCCTTCCTCTCATTTGTGGGGTTAAGGCAGATGGCCTACATAATTCTCAACAGATTTTCTTCCGGTGTATAATCAAAAGAACCCAAACACTAGGCAAGATTAAAAGCAGAGCAGTCTCTCAAGAGAAAATAAAAGGCAGGAGTTATGTTCTTCCCTGGCATGTCCCTAAGCACCTGAGCAGTGAGCAGATACATAACCTTCTACCACTTAGCCTATCGCTATTTTGTCCATGCAAAAGGCTCTGTAATTGCTCTAAGAAATTCTGACCTGTTCAGTTAAGCGTCTGACTTGGGCTCAGGTTATGATCTTGTGGTGTGTGTTCAAGCCCCATATTAGGCTATGTGCTGACAGCTCAGAGCCTATGGCCTGCTTTGGATTCTGTGTCTCTTTCTTTTGCTGCCCCTCCCCTGCTCTCACTGTTTCTCTCTTTCAAAAATAAACAAACATTAAAAAAAAATTTTTTAATTCTGACTTGTTCTGAAATGTTATTTTTGAAAAGAGAAAGTTTAGAAAATGTTCCACATTCAAAGACCCTCTTACCATTATTCACTGAGAACATGGAGTACCTCACATGCTCCTTTCAAAGGTCTCTATCCAGATGAGGCGAAAACTGAAGATTGCCTTGATTAACACCAAATAAAAAATGCAGTTCTATCTCCACTGTCCATCCTTGTGAGACTCTCTTAAGTAATCCTAGCAGCTGCTCATTATTAATATGAAGGGAGATGCAGTACCAATGATTAGAAACAGGGCAAGGAATCAGTTTCCAGAAAATATCCCTCTAGTCCATGATTGGGATCTATAGCTGAAGCCAAACAACTTGCTCTATTTAGACTAGCCTATAAGGTATTTCAAGTGCTATCTGAAAGGTGTAATTTTTGTGTCTGCATTCAATAAAATCTTGCAAGGGGGAAAAAACCTACATGCCATACCCCAATCTCTGAAAAGCCCACTGAAAAAAAGTAATTCAATTCCGGGAAAATCTATCACATGGTAGGTGTAGCCAGGTACAAAAAGAAAAATGAGACATACACCTAATTTTCAAGAAGCAAATGATGGCAATACCATATCCAAGTGGAAAGAGCCACTTGGATAATGGGTTATGTTCTTTCTTCTAAGTAATCAGTTACATGACATGTTAGCTGAAACTAGATCTTTTAAAGAAATTAAATACCTAAATATGGGGTCCAGCATTTTTTCTTTAAAAAAAAAAAGTCATTTGCCTGTGCAGTACTGTATATTGAAAACACCCTCAGACCAGGGACCTCGGTGTTATCAGTAAAGAAGACAAGGTAATATGTGAAATGCTGGGTGATTAGGGTGCCATTATACCCCAAGAGCCAAAAGTAGTTTCAGGACTCAGACTATACTCAGGCACAAGTTAGCCGTAACTAATGGCTGAGGAAACAAGGAACCAGGGTGTCCTCTAAAGAGATCAGTCGAATTTTCTGCTTCTAGCCCATATTCAGAAGGCTTCCTATAACAAGATCCTGGATAAATAGGACAAAGTTTACCCTGCATTCCTGAAGACATGCAAATGAGTGTATGCACAAATACAAAGAACGTGAGTGAGAGTGAGTGCAAGCACATGAGAGAGAGAACAAGAAACAGAGACACATAGACAAAGAAAAAAAATGAGAAAACGGGGAAAGGAAAGAAGGAAGAAATGTAAGATAAATTCAAAAGAGGAAGTGTCAACCACGTACACAAGTCAGGGTGTTGGGGGAGCAGACACTCACACGTCAGAGATGGAACCCAGGGTCCCTTCATGTGGGTGGCAAGACCATTGAAGGCTGCTCATATAGTCCCAGGTCAGTCCCGCCCCTGAGATCCAGGACACAAGAAATGCAAATCTTCTCTAGAGAAAGCTCTCAATTTAAGTTCTTAATATTGCTGTAAATCAATCAAACATAAGTCCTCAAAAAAGAAATTCCTCAAAGCACAAGAAAATAAAGCAACATAAATGCGAATTGCCAGAATTGCCACAAATGAGAATTTTCAAATATTCAGCACTCTCAGATATAGAATACTACATATGAAATACTTCATGTAATAAAATATGGAATAAAAAAGAGAGACTTTTAAAAAGTGACCAGAAATATTTGCAAATTAGCCAGAGAATTTTTTTAAAAAACAATACAAAATCATTGAAATTAAAACTCAGTGAACAAGTTAAGCCTCATATCTACCACAGCTAAAGACCGAATCACTGAACTGGTAAGAGTTCAGGAAAAAAGTGATCAGAATGCAACAAAGAGAAAATAGTAAAAGGATATTAAGAGGCATGGAACACAGAATAAAAAAACTGAACAAAAGTTCAATCCAAGTCCTAGGAGAGAAGTGAGATTGGAGGAATGGCAGTTTTGAGACACAATGGCCAAGGTTGATGAAAGACACCAATGCAAAGACACAGAAAACACTAGATACTAAGGAGAATAAAAAGGGTTCCACATCTATGTGACACTACAAAATACCATAGACAATGACAGTATAAAAGCAGCCACAAAACAAGATCAACAATTAGACTGAAAGATTTCTCAACAGCAACAACTGAGGTCAGAAGTGATCCAATCTTCAAAGTGCTAGAAGAAAACTACAAAGTTAAAAAGAACCCACAGGTCCAAGACAGCATCACTTAGGCCAAGTCACCGCACTGAGGCTTACCACCTAATCTCAGCTTCAACCTCCCCCAGAACTGTAAGTGTTTAATAGGTCAGTCAGAAATTTTCTGATAAGCACTCTGTCACATGGATCTCCCATCCCCCAAAAGAAGATGAGGTAAATTACCTAATAAGACTCCTGGTCTTCCCCTAAGGTATGGTGACCTTGCCTAGAACAATCTTTTCTTTTGCTAATAACTTTCTTGGGCCATCTTCCTTCCTATAAAAACCTTTCATTTAAAAAAAAAATTTTATTTTTATTTTTGAAAGAGATAGAGACAGAGAGAGAACAGGGGAGAGGCAGAGAGAGAGAGACACACAGAATCTGAAGCAGGCTCCAGGCTCTAAGCTGTCAGCACAGAGCCCAATGTGGGGCTGGAACCCACAAACTGTGAGATCATGATCTGAGCCAAAATTGGACACTTAACCGACTGAGCCCCCCAGGCGCCCAAACACCTTCCATTTTGTACAACTCCTCAGGGTGCCCCTCTACTTGCTGGGCTCGATGGGATGCTGTCCAAGTCATGAATCCATTAATAAAGCCAATTAGGTCTTCAAATTTACTTGGTAGAAATTTTTCCTCAACAACTGTAACACCCAAGGAAGCTATATATTTTTTAGGGTGAATGGGATAAATATACTCTTATAAATATAAACAGAGAGTCGACTATCAGAAAAAACCTGCCTGAAGAAATGCCTTCAAGGAAGTACTTTAGGAAAAAATGAGGGTCACCTGGGTGGCTCAGTTGGCTAAGCATCTCACCCTAGATTTTGACTCAGGTCATGATCTTATGGTTCATGAGTTCAAGCCCCACATTGGGCTCTCAAGACATTTGTCTCAAGCTTCCCTAGCTTGCTCTAAGTAAATAAACAAACCTTAAAAAATTTTTTTTAATTAGGAAAATGAGGGGCACCTGGGTGGCTCAGTCAGTTAAGCCTCTGACTTCAGCTCAGGTCATGATCTAACGGTTCGTGAGTGCAAGCCCCGCATCAGGCTCTGTGGTGACAGCTCAGAGCCTGGAGCCCTGCTTCCGATTCTGTGTCTCCCTCTTTCTCTACCCCTCCGACTTGTTCTCTCTTTCTTTCTCAAAAATAAATATTAAAAAAAAAAAAAGGAAGAAAAGGAACCCAGAGGAATGTGTGACATGCAAGAAATGGCAAGCAGAAAAGACAGTAAATATGTAGGTAGTTTTACACAGATATTTTTACTGGTCTCTATAAAATAACAGTAAAGCTAAAATGGATCTTGTGGTAAGAGAAGTCAGAACTAAAATACTAGACCACAGTGTAATTCATGAATGTGACTCAAGTACTCAGAGAGGCTGTGCTGCTTTGTGAATGAACCTCATTCACAGAGGGGGGAAAATGGCACCGGGGCTCTCATCAGCCTGGACCACACCAGGACTCCCCACTTTCCCTCTCACCTTAGACCTGCCCCTCCCCAGCTAGTGCTCTAGGTGACAAGGATGGAGAGGTGGGGGAAAACCAGCACTGGTGACATGTTTCCTGACAGAACGGGCTTCCTGAGTCAATTCCTGAGGATGAAGAGCTCGGAGCTAAGACAAGACCTGAAGGCGGAGGACACGGCAGCGTTTTGGCAGCCAAGCTTTCAGCTGTGTCTAGAAAGTAATCCACTTAACTGCAGTTGCAGACTAGAGCAGGCGTGGCTTTGTTTTCTGAAGGGCTTTGTTGGGGCTAGACATTGTTTGACTTCAGCAAACAGACTTGGAGACCAGTGCTTTGGAAAGTCACCTAACTTGTAGGTAAGGATGTGTTTGGGCTCCTGGGTCTCAGCAACAGAAGAGTTTTGGGTGGCAGGGGAGACAGGACATGAAAAGTCCGCATGTGGCTGGGAAAACTCAATTTCCTCCTGGAATTCTTCTGCTAGATGCAATCTGACCTCATTAACCCACATTCCGCCAAGACCTGCCTTCTTCAAAGGCATCCTTGGGATTTGGTTACAGAGTCTGGGTGTTGAGAGTTTGGGTAATTTTCCTGAAGGCCAACCCTAAGAAGCTTCCTGTGGCCAGATCTTCTTCACTTTTTGTAATTTGAATAGTGGGGTGATACAGGGAGACGCAGGTGAGGCGCCACATTACAAGTGCAATGCTAACTTGTGGAATGCAGCCTCCTTTTTACATAATCCTCAAGCAAACAGTAAAAGGTGCACTGGTGAGGGAGCAACTGAATAACACATTTCAATGCCAGTTCCAAATTATTTATGAATTATCTATTATTTAGGTTATCTCTACCTCTGTGGATCTCCATTAGAAGAATCAGTGAGCAGAGACAATAGTTAATAACCACCCTCTTGTTACAATCGAGAAGCATTAGAAGAGATTCTGGTCTTGGGAGCAGCTAAGGACAGGATGTGCTGCCCAGGTAAGATTCCCAGGCCACTCCAGCATGCTCACCTGGTCACAGTGTCATGTGATGCCTCCGTTACATTACGTGTTTTAGAACCCCTGTCAAAAAACCAAACCCATGCATTAATACCAAATACAGCTTTACCTGTTTTTACCCACATGCATGTTAAGAGCCTTGGGTGTTAGTATAAATTATCTGCTGTAAGCACAGAGAAGACAATGCCCAGTAGAAAAACTGTCAGTGATAACTAGTCAGTTTCTCTCAGCCCCAAAGACTACTGGTATTCCTCAGGAAGTGCTGTTTTCAAAATCCATACAACATGGCGGGGGAGGGGGAGCAATACAATGTGGAAGTAAGAGACATTCTTTAATATTTGCAACCAATGATATTAATGCTTCAGAAAATCAATCTCCAGACATTTATGAGATTTCACTATACTATGTGATTATGGCAGAAACAGGAAGCAGCAGCCGTGGATTCCACAGAAAGAGTCCTGAACAAGAAAATCATAAGGGAAGTGAGCCACGGGATCCTGTTGGTAATATCATATTTCCTAAATATGCACTACAAAGTCATCCAAAACCTCACAAATTCTTGATATGAAGATTCATAAGATCTTTTTAGCACTTAAAAGGTTTTTTCTTTAAAAAATTTCTTCCTTCCTCCTTAATCAGTTCAGAGAGAGATTACCAGTCCAGTGTTAACTCCATGGTAATTGTCCGACTTGAATCACATACAGACTTTTTTTTGAAAAAGAACAAGGGGGCTCAGTCAGTTAAGCGTCCAACTTCAGCTCAGGTCATGATCTCATGGTGCATGAGTTTGAGCCCTGCGTTGGGCTCTGTGCTGACAGTTCAGAGCCTGGAGCCTGCTTTGGATTCTGTGTCCCCCTTTCTCTCTGCTCCTCCCACCACTTGTGCTCTCTGTCTCTCAAAAATAAACATTAAAAAAAATTAAAAAGAAACAAGTTCCCTTAAATTCTCAATTAACTTTACTGCTTTTAGTGTGTTCCTTAGAAAACCAAGTACAAAATCCTTAGATGTATCACCCTTAATCTATACAAACCAAAGCACCTGTATGAGCAAATGCAACCCAAACTATAAAAACAACAATGTTCAACTTAATAACTAATTTAACATGCTAGATGATGTTCTTCTGAAACCACACTGCTGCCCCAACGTGAATACATATGGTGCTTGTCCCTGAGTGCTGGGTCCCCTTGAGCTCAGCATTTAGGGACATGTTCTATGTGAAGTCTGCATTCCCCCATCACTTCTCCTTCTAGAACTACTGTGAAATCATTCTTCATCTGCCTACTCTGTAGGCATTTGGTCTTTAAATGTAAATAGTACTTTGGCATCAAATTAATTCTACCCTGGTTTTTCTTAGGAATTCCCCACATCTAATAGGTTCTATTTGACACTCATTTGAAGACAAACCTAAATGTAGATTGGAAATCATGTCCCAGTGCTCAGTTCTAAGACAGTTATCTAATGACCCAGGATAAGTCTAGATAAAATTCTTATTGCAATTCAAATGAAAGCGACATCTTAAAATTCTTACTGGAGACTCGTAAACTCCCAAGGTCACAGAGGCTCAGAGGTCTTCAGTTCCCAATGTGAGAAACTGCCCTGTGGAATGCTGTCTGTGACCAGGTTCCTACAGATAATCTGCTTTTGGTGCATCCTCAAAACTAGAAACATACTGGGCTCAAAACCGTGAGGGGCGAGGGCAGGAGCTGGAAGAGATGGGGAACAGCCAGTAATAGGATGAACATCAGATCTGACACAAGGTAACTACAGAGACTGCCGAAGAGCAAACACAGCCTCCTGCCTCAAGACGAGTTCTCGACAGTGCTGAGCCCTCTTTCTGAGTCCCCTGCTCTCTTGCTATGACCAAGTTTTCATAATAAAGGAAATGTAGTACTTAAGGATGTTCTCAGAAATTGGGAGTCCAGAGAGATGTTAAGAATCATCCAAACTTAAGATTCAACAAAATAAGCCCCTGACTGCCATTGAAACAAACTTTCCATCATCATTGTGCTAGGTTTTTTTTGTTTATTTGTTTTTGCTTTTTTTGTTTTGTTTTTGCTCATTTTTATTTTTTGTCATGTGCACCTCCACCTCCACCAGCCTGAGATCCATGGTTTGCCCTGTTCCCATGGTCACCCAGGAGGGGGACCCACATCACCCAGGCTCCCGTGGCAGCTGACTTCTGGTTGGGTTTGGCTAATAGAGGCGGTGGCAGGAGACCAGAGCCTGGGAGGAAAGGTAGGTTGGGGGAGGGGAGCTCCTCCCAGCCCCTGTGTCCTTCAAGCCCAGCATCACCAGGTAAGTGGCATGCCCTCCGCAGAACCAGCCCTAGCAGGCATGGTCTCCTCCACAGCCACTGCTCTGACTGTTCATGAAACACTGTTTCCCTCCCTTGTCTCTTCCGTCCAGAGCTAACCACGAGCCCTCCTGGAAGGTTCCTTCTTTCGCTTGTCCCCTCAGCTCAGGACTCCCATGGCTTTCCATGGCTGCACTCCCCTGCCCTTTCACCCTGCACCCACTCTGTGGGTAGAATCCACTGAATTATCTTCATTTGAACCAATGGTGTGAATTCTAGGCCATGCTGGGGCCATTTACTGACACAATCATCCAATCTGGTCAGGCAAATCAGGACTATAGGAGTCCCTAGGTATAGACTGGACTCTCAAAATTTAAAAATATAAAAAAGAAAAAATCACCATTTATCAGGGAAGCAAATCCATGAAGATAATCACATAAACAACGAAAGTGGCCTTGACCCTCTAAGTCGTGAAAAATTAACTACAACAGTATCATCTTCGGAAATAAAGAGACTATATTCATGAAGAAGTTTATTATATTATCATCTGTAGCAGAGGAAATTTTGGAAACAACCTCGATGTCCTACAGTAAGAAAATAAATTATGACTTATCAACGTGTAGGACTAGAATGCCACCATGAAATACTATTAAGACTTTCTAACAACAAAAAACTTTATAAGATGAGTATTTGAAGAGACTTTATCCATTCATCTGAACATACATTAATAATTTAATTGTGCAAAAATAAACATGCATGTGCCTAAACATTAAATAAAATTTCACAAAACTAAATTCCATGCTGAATGACTCCAATTGTAAGTACTATGTATTTATTTTCCAAAATTTCTTTAAAAACAAAAGAAATAAAACAAAGGGCATAATATCCAGAGACCTCATGGCAACAGCTAGTGATAGGACAGGAACATTGTGGGAGATTAAATCTCCTCCAGACCACTTTCCGCCCTCCAATCAATAAGCAGCCTTCAGCTGGACATTTAACATCCGTGTCCATTTCTTTCCTCTGCAGCAGAATGAATTCCACTTATAAGAATGTGAAGTTAACAAAACCTAATAGAACTGCAAAATATATATGTAATATGTATATTACACACATATATATTAAACACGTTATATGTGTGTGTAATATATATCATATGTGTGTCATATACATATGTAATATATATTATACACACACACACACACACACACACACACACACACACACACACCCCTACATGCATTGCTCTCGTATACCTGCCTAACTGAATGTATTGACTGCATATGGGACTCTGGCTGGGACAATTTAAAATGAAATCATTTTCTTAGACAAATTTCGTGGTGCACTGCTTGTGAGGCCTGCTTCAGAGACTGAGCACTTTCATTAGAAAACGGTAAGATGAACATTGTCATTTGGGGGCCTTCACTGGAGGTTTTAAAATATGTTTCATGCTCCTCCTTAAAGAGATCCTATCTAGCAGAGTGATAACAGATTGATGGCTATGACCTTCTTCACATTCTTCCAACTCCTTTCAAAATGAAATCGAGGCTCTTGCTGCTGCGAGTATCTACGGGCTGGGTGCCAAGGAGCAGTAATGAGGGCTATACATCCTCCCCCACCCTCAGGACCGCCGGCTCAGTTCATCGTTAACGTGTTAATGCCGCCAACAAACACGTCGAAAGAGGGGCAATCCAAGGCAGCCTGCCTTCCCCATTCCCAAGGCTGGTTTTCTTTAACTGGCGGTTGTCGGAAAGACAATGTCTTCATACTGAAGACAAATCCGACACCCTATCAACATTACAACAAAATGCTTTTACAGACCTAAAGCTCTTTATGCTTTAAGTTTAAACTGATGATTTGATATCTTCCTAAATTATACATTTTAGCAGAGTTTCCTGATCTTAAACATTTATTTGTCTAGAATATATATTAACTTGAAATATTGCCATGCCTATTTCATAGCTGAGCGGGTGATAATTTTCCTTAATTACACATTAATTCCAATGTACTACCTGACGAGGCAGTTATTGTTTTAACAGGATAAGGATTAATGGGCAGGTGTTCTGCTATAATCTGACTGAAGAAGAAATAGAGGAATTACACATGATTCATTTTCTCACTCCTCTGAGCTGAATAATAAGACTGCCACCTTACATTTATAAAGCACTTTTCATTTTCAGAGTGCCTTCCTATCTGGGATTATATTTTCTTGATCTTTTACTTTTGACAGATTTTTCCAGATAACACACAACTCTATAGTTTTTCAACTTGCTGATGCCCAAACGTTTTATGTGCCTATGTTCATATCAACAGGATGCAGTAAGAGGTAGAACAACCATGGCCTTTGGAGACAGACAAACCTGGGTTCAAATCTCAACGCAATCACTTCTCGGCCTTTTGGCTAAGATCAAGTGCAAATCTCAAAGCAACCACCTTACTACTGCGTGACCTTGGATGAAATACTCTGATCCGCAGTTTTGCTATACTTACGAGGAGGATAATACTGACTTCCATCAACGGCTTTTAGAAAAACTAAGTAAGATGTAACTTATGAAAACAGTCTGTCCTATATCTGGCACATAGCAGGTGGTTAATAAATAAGAGTTATTGCTATTATTAGCAGCTATTTTCCTATATCTTAAACATGGTCTTGTCCCTACTGGACTTATTTTCTTCAAACTAGTAGGATTCGGAGAGGTACGGAGGCAGCAGAAAAGTCAAGAATAACGTTAGACCCAGTACTGGGGCCCTACACTGGTGCAATCTCACACCTGTCCTGATGAGGCCCACTCCACATCTTTTATACTTTAATAGAGTATTGAGTTAACAGTGATTTGGATAAAACCCAGTACTCATCAGTCAGCATTCGTATATTTTAAGTTTAAAAGTATGTATCAAACCCAAGAAAACATCTCAAACATGTAATACCCTTTGGGTTACTGTGGTGCCCAGCCTCCATAATGGTCCCCAACGGTCTCACCTCATGGTAGTTATGCCTTTAGCAGTGCCCTCCCCAATAGCCAACACATACTCTGAAGCAGAGCTGGTCTGTCATACAACCAACATGGAGTGGGAGTGATTATGTCTGACTTCTGAGGCTAGGTCGTAGAAGACACTGGAGCTTCTGCTTTGGTCTCTTGGACAAATTGCTCTGGGGAAAACCAACAACCATGACATTAGGACATGCAAGTCCACATGAAGGGGGACCGACTTGAGAGCTATGTGAGTCACCACCAGCCCCAGTCAAGCCTCGTAATGACTGCAGCAGCTCTGGCTACCATGTGACTACATTGTGAGAAACCCCGCTCCAGAATTGCCTGGCCACGCCACTTCTGATTTCCTGATGCAAAGAAACCATGAGAGGTAATAAATGATTACCGGTATTTTAAGCAACTAAAATTAGGGGTGCTTTGTTACACAGCAATAAATTACGATAGTAACAAGGGTAATTTAGCAAGAATATGGATTGCAATGACAGGAGTTTTCACCAGGTAACTACCAACCCAGAGAACATGTCCAAACTATGATGCAAGAGCAACATGTCCCTGCTCTGTGGCTGTAACATAGAGACCACTTTGCTATTTGAAGCATCATCACATCATACATTAACTAATCCCCCAAATCCCATGCTAATTCCGAAAACCTTTTTTAAAATGACATTTGATTATACAGAAATGTAAAATGCCTATATGGAAAAACTGTAAAGTAAAAATCTAATGACAAATGAGAAAAATTATCAGCAATATATGATAGAGGGCTAATACTCTATAAAAAAGAGAACATTTAAATCCACACAGTCATTCAATAAGAAAGCAAACAGCAGATAGGACTGATAGATTCAAATAAGCAAAGAGTTCCAAAGGCTGCACTCTGGGCACTCCAGTATTTAGATCTCAGGAATAAGAGGATTCAACAAAGGGCACGAAGGAGTGGCCGCTAGGACAGAAGGAATACTAGAAGATTCTGGTGACTAGGAAGCCAAGGATCAAAAAGAACTTCAAGAAAACAGGAGTGACAAAACTGGCCAAACCCTGCCTTCAAGGCCAAGTGAGCTGAGACCTGAGTGTTGGGGACTCGATATTGCCACATGGAGTCACTGGAAACAACTGTATCATCCCATTTCTCGTCCTATTGTCAATCAAGTTTTGTTGGCTATTCATTAAGTGATGTGTACAGTACTTCTTGCACAAACAGCCCTTCTTTCATGGTTTTATAAACCCTAACTGCCAATATGGTATGACTGCCAATACAGTTCGTTCTTTCAGGTTACATCCAAAAGGACACTGGAGATGCTTGGGGCTGAAAGAGTGGGAAGAGTGTCAAAATAATCAGATTCAAATCCATTAGGTTTCAAAATATGAAACACCAGCAAATTAATGTCAATATTAGGAGGAATCGGGGAGACTTCTGACTAATCATTACAGTGATAATTTTATAACTTCTTTATACGTAGAGCTGCCTGGATGAGTGGGGCTATGCTGCCATAACAACCAACTCCCTCAGGTTCTGACTTGACACAGTAGGTCTATCTCTTGCTGATTCAAAACCCAAGCGGGTCCAAGAACCCTTCCAAATAACGAGCTTCCGTGTGTTGTCTTAGCACTCCAGACAGCTCTAAACGTGGCAACGTATTTCTACAATCACCACAACAGGCAAAGAGAGCCCGAAAGGGCCTTACCCTGATGAGTTAGTCTGGCCGAGAAGTGACTCATGTTCAACTACAACCCACTGCCTAGGAAGAGTCACATGGCCTGCCGGGTTACAAGAGGAGCCAGGAAGAGAGCGCTTCCCATGAAGATGAAGCAGATACAGGTGGGCACTGTCCGTTTACCAAAGTCAGGACTCTACTTTTCAAAGGATCTAATCATCCGTTAGACCATAAAAATATTCCAGTAAGGCAGGAAGTGAAGTGATTAGAATCTCGGTTTACAGATGTGAAAATTGAGGTAACAAAGATTTAAACATCTTGTCTAATTAGTAATACTACCTAATTTAAATTGTTGTAGTAAGGGTTGCCTCCCAGCTACGTGAGCTTTCTCTTCACAAGTCCATGCTGCCAGCAACTTGGAAAAAAATCAGTAGGATCACTGATATCTGTGGTCATGTTATAGATAAGATATGCCACAGAACAGAATACTACATGATTTTCTAAGTACCATATACAAAAGCAAGCCCTTTCAAACAGCAAGGATCAGTCCCTTCAGACATATTCTTGGCAATGACTGGCTGAGGCCTAAAATAAGTCAGAAGTGCTTAGGAGGGAAGGCTTGGGTTTTCGTAACAACACTTCAGGCTCCTTTCTCTGCATCTGTCACTAAAGATTAGCCCTCAGAAAAGCATTGTGTGAACCCCCTTTATGTTAAAGATGAACTTAAAGTTTCAACATTCCCTAGAGTTCTAATTTGCAGGCTGCTGACAGCCCAGCTTTAACGGAGACCAGCCTTTATGACTTTTCTGTTAAACCTTCAGGTATAATTTCCTTCTCTCAGATATATGGGGTCTTGATAGGATTTCAGGATAGCAGGGAAGAGCTGTATTGGAGTTTTTCTTTTTCACTACTGAATTTAGCAGGACAAAATGATAACATTTTGCCAAAAGAAATACATATCCAAACCCTGAATTCCTAGATAAAAATGAAATACCATGTGGCATGGAGAGAAAAGTATTACTGATACTGATAAGACTTCGTCAAACTCTGTGCATTTAGGGAAAAAAATCTGATACAGCAATTAGCGATAGGCTCCTATTTTTTTTTTCCTTCAATCCTTAAATTCCATACTATAATCCTTAATTTAGAATTTGGTATGTGAATAAACTACTAAGCAAGTGCTTCAAATGGTATCAAGTCAACCCCCTGAAGCTCTTTTAACTGTTCTGTCCATAGCTTTCCTTCCCTTTGCTTTACTGGGCTTTTGGGAGGGGAGAAAAGGATGCAATGGAATTCCCCAGGTTAAGATAAATGGCAGGTACCCAAATCGGATAGTAGTCAACCAACTGCTATTTGTTTGGTGGCTCGCTGGTATTAAGAAACATCTTGGAAATAGGCAAGGATTTCTGGTCTAAAACTCAACTTCTTCTCAATACCTTATGTAGTGAGGCCACCTCAGGGAGTGAAGAGAACTTGGTCTCCCAAACAAGTAACCGTGAAGTTCACTCCCAGGAAGCCATCGAAACTCACTTTTTGTCCTATTCAGAAAAAGCCTTCCCTGGAGAGTATGGCAAAGGCTTTCCGATGAGTGTGTTACAATGGAAAGAGCAGGAGGAGACTGGGTTTTATTCCCAGATCAATTACTAGTGATTCCCATACCAATTTAAAACATCAAACTAGGTATTATGGCGAGACTCAAATGGTATACTACATGCAAAAGCACTTTTCGTTTGAACAGAGCCTTGCTGCCTGCAACATATCATACTTAGCCTGGCTCCCTCTGATCTATATTAAGAACCCTCACTAATACTGCTCATCTGGCCAGGACAAAAAATCTGCACCGTCCCATCCCAAATGTTACCTTTCTCAACTTCATCACAGAATTTAAATCTGGAAGCTGACCTGTCTTTCCTTTTAATCTTATTGGCACAACGTCCAACTCTCCATCTTAATAAACAAATCTTTGAGCAAAAAGACCTAAGAGCATTATTCAGTCTTGAGAAAACCTCTGCAGGTTCTATATCCCTTAAATAGGTGGACTTTTTAATTTGCCATCGACACTGGGACACTTCTGGAAGTAAAAGGGGGACTCTATAAGTAAGGATACCAGGACAAGTTAAACTGGAACTGTCCTTATAAGGCACTCTCTTCATAAGCCCCACATTAGACCTCAACCCAGGCAGCAGATGCAGGCCTTGAAGGCTTTCTATAAATGAAATCACATTTTCACTAACCTATTTGTTGATGCATTGGATTTTCTCCAACTAATTTTTCAGATAGTAGGTACCATGTGAAGCTTTCAGTCCCTCCTCCCTTCCTATACACCCTCTGCCCCTGTTCAACAAAACAGTGAGTGACCTGGACAAGGAAAAAAAAATCACCTGTTTTTATCAAAGGAAACTATTTGTTAGCTTGTTGGTTTTAAAAGCACAGAAACTATACTGAATGGGAAATAACCTAGAACCAAATACTACTAACTGTTGTTCTGGTCTGTTTTCACAGTTTCTCACTTTTCCTTACAATAGTCACATGAATATTTTGTCCCTTTTAAAGCATGAAAAAATAGGGGGCACCTGGGTGGCTCAGTTGGTTCGGAGTTCAACTTCAGCTCAGGTCATAATCTCACTGTTTGGGAGTCCAAGCCCTGCGTTGGGCTCTGCTGTAGATCTTCTGTCCCCCTCCCTCTCTCTGCCCCTTCCCTGCTCGCACTCTCAAAAAATAATTTTTTTTTAAATATGGAAAATTCAAAGGAACAGTAATGGCCCAGGAACTACTAATTTCCAGGCACTTAACATACATTATTCCAGTTAAGTTTCACACTAACCTTTGATGAGAGTATTTTTATGCATTACTTACAAATAAGGACACCAAGTCCAAGAGACATCAAGTGGTTTCTATGGAAGCTCCTAGTACTTGAATTCCAAAGTCCAATGCATTTGTACATTATTCTAAATATTTTATGCATTTTCTTCCTGTCTTTGCATGGTTTTTTTCACAATTGTTTAACTTAGTCACACTATGTATACCATATTCTATCTGTATATGTATATTCATGTATTGATATGAAGAGCACTGCAAGCTTGATGAGGATGGAAGAAATAAATCAAACCATATACAATGTTTCCTCCATCTCGTCTAGACTCACGTCTGCTCAGTCTGTCTTTCAGAGGCAACCACAAGGTGCCCTTTCTCGTGTCTCCTTCAAGACATATAAGCACATCAGGCATATCCATCTGCCTATGCTCCATTCCTCTGTTCCCCTTCACAGCATATTCCAAAGACCATCCACACTCACTGTTGACAATTCCTCTCCCCAGTCTCTCTGGAACTCACCCCAATCAGACTTTCATTTCTTCCAAATGACTGCACTTGTCAAGGTCACCGATGTTGTGCACATTGCCAAATCCCAAAGTCAATTCTAAGATGTCATTTTCTTCAATTCTGAACAGCAACTGACATAGTGTATTGCATCCTCTTTCTTGCAACACTTTCTTTTCTTTGCTCCTAGGATGTCTCTCTCCCAGGGATCTCCCTTCATTTTTGACCATTCCTTCTTGGTCACCTTCGATGGCTCTTCCTCATCTTCCTGATGTCTACATGTAGGATAATCTCAATCTTTAACCTTCTTTCATTCTCCCTCTATACTTCCTATGTGATCTCATTTAGGCCTATGCTTCACATGCTTTCTACATGTTGATGGCTCTCAACCCACACTCAAGCCCAGACTTCTCCCTTGAACTCTAGACCTGTATGTTTAACTGGACATTGTATAGGAAATCTCAAACTCAACATGTCAAACTTGAACTGTTTTTATTTTTAATATTTATTTTGAGAGAAATAGAGTGTGAGCAGGGGAGGGGCAAAGAGAGAGGGAGACACAGAATCTGAAGCAGGCTCTAGGCTCCAGGTTGTCCCAACAGGTCCTGACAGAGCCCAACATAGGGCTAGAACTCACTTTGAGATCGTGACCTGATCCCAAGTCAGTCACTTAACCAACTAAGCTGCCCAGGTGCCCCCAAACTTGAACTCTTGATTCTCCTCCCCCAGTCTTCTCCATCCTAGTAATGGTAACTTTTTTGTGAGTGTATTGGAAATGCAAGGAGAAGAGGCAAAAACCAAACAAGAAAAGTACTGAGCAGCCATTCTAAATTTCATTCTCTAAAAAGCTTCTGCACTGCAAAGGAAACAATCAAAAAAACTAATAGGCAACCGACAGAATGGGAAAAGATAGTTGCAAATGACATATCAGATAAAGGGCTAGTATCCAAAATCTACAAGGAACTCACCAAACTCCACACCCA
>NC_043702.1:78225347-78227616 GCF_006229205.1 Suricata suricatta
AGGGATGCAAAACTTGAGAGACTATTGAATACTGAAAACAAACTGAGGGTTGAAGGGGGGGAGAGAAGAGGTGGTGGTGATGGAGGAGGGCACTTGTGGGGAAGAGCACTGGGTGTTGTATGGAAACTAACTTGACAATAAACTAAAAAAATAAAATAATTTCATTCTCTTTCTCTTATCCTACATCTAACCCATCAGCAAATCCTCCGGCTCTAACTTCTAAACGTATTCTGAATCTATTTCTGCATCACCTTTACCACTGCCAACTCCTTTGGCCCAAGTGATTTCAACAGCTTTTATTCTCATCTCCTTGTTACTGCCCTTTACCTATTCTGTCAATTCTGCATATGGCTACATAACATACCTTTAAAAAGGCAAGGCAGGTCATGCCATTACCTTTCTCAAAACCTCTAAATTATTTCTATCACTTTTAGAGTAAAACCCAAAGTTCTTCCCACACGCAGCAAAGCCTTCTAGGATTTCCCACTGTCCCAGTGCTCTCTCTCTGCCCTCACTTCACCCTTCCTCCCTTTACTTCCTACCAGCACCCCAACCATACCAGACTCTGTGATCCTCCTCCAGGAAGCCAAACCCATCCTCCCCACTTACTCCATCTCAGCATTTATTATTCCAAATACTTAGAACGTTCTTCCTCTAGCCAGCCACCTGGTATGTTCCTTTACTTCGTATTCTAGTCTCCGCTCCAACGTCATTTTTTCAAGGAATTTTTCCCACCCATATTACTGTACCCTATCCCACTCCCCATTATGTCCCCCCTCCTTACTCCGCTTTACTTTCTTCAAAGCATTTATATATTTATATATGTTTATATATATGTTTATATATATGTATGTTTATATGTGTGTTTATATATATGTGTGTATTTATGTGTGTTTAGTATATATGTGTTTATATATGTTTGTTTATATATATGTTTATATCTCTATATATGTATTTATATATAAACATATCAATCTATATAGATATAAACATAAATATATAAATATAGACTTATTTATATATATATAAATAACATCAGACCATCATAGTTTGTACATGTCAGAGAAAAACATTTTATATGTATTATATATATATATTTCTAGGAGTAAAAATAACCATTAGATAATCAAGAAAACAGAATATTCCTAAACATTTATGAGCCTATTAAACAGAGCTTCAAAGTATGCGGAAAAATAAAAACTTGAACTGCAAGGAGAATTAGAGAAATCCATAATGATAACTGAAGATTTCAACACCCCTCTCTCAATAATTGATCAAACAAATGAAAAATCATTAAGAATATATTACCAATTTGGTCTAGTTGGCAATTATAGAATACTCCACCAATCAAAAGTGGAATACATTCTCTTCACATGCACATGGAATATTTAGCAAGACAGAACATATTCTCGGCCATAAATCAATTCTAAATAGATTAAAAATATTTCAAGGCATAGTTCTCTGAATACACAGAATTAAATTAGAAATCAGCGATAACTATCTCTGGGAAATCCCCCCAAATATTTGTAAACCTAAAACATAAACATAAACCATGGGTCAAAGAAGAGGTTAAAAATAAAATTAGAATGTATTCTGAATTGAGGAAAAATGAAAACAATGCAGGGTATATGGGAATCATAGAAAAAAAAAATTAAGAGTTCTAAATGCCCAAATACTATTTCAAGACAGCCTCGACTCAATGACTTCTGCTCCCACCAATGACCTCATTACACTAAAAATGAGAAAAAATTAACCCCCAAAATAAGGGGAAAAAAGCAGAAATTAAAATAATGGAAAACAAAAATAGAGAAAATAAAAGAATAAAAGTTTATTCTTTGAGATCAGTAATTTTATAACCCTGTATATAGATTAGGAAAATAGAAAAAACACAAATTGCAAATATCATGGAATAAAGAGTTGACATCACAACATGTTCTACAGATGTTAAAAGTAGAGTGAGGGAATATTATGAACAAATTTATGGCAATAATTTCAAAATCATAGCTCAGATGAGAAAAAGTCCTTGAAAGGCACAACTACCAAAGCTTACTTACTGAAGAAGAAACCGATGGCTCTCATAGCTCTGTATCTGTTCAAGAACTTGGATTTGTAGCTAAAAACATTCCCACATGTAAACTGGTGCAGCCACTCTGGAAAACAGTGTGGAGGTTCCTCAAAAAACTATCCATAGAACTCCCTTATGACCCAGCAATAGCCCTGCTAGGGATTTACCCAAGAGATACAGAAATGCTGATGCATAGGAGCACAT
>NC_043702.1:78227716-78261573 GCF_006229205.1 Suricata suricatta
CAGTAGGCATGACTTTGAGTAGATAATGAAAGAAAATGCAAAATGCTTATTGATTTATGATGTGGTTTCATCTTAGCTTGGGCAAACCATGCAGTATTTAATACATAGTAGCAAAATATTTACTATTGAAGCTTGAAAAGATGTGAGTTCTTTGTGTGCAATCTTTCATTTATGCATGTGAGAGGGTTGTCTTTTTTTTAATGTTTTTACATTGTAATACTTGTTTTGCTTATTGGTGGTGTTTGCTTATTTAATACAGTCCATCAAGGACAGAAATTACATCCTGTTTTTTTGTTTGTTTGTTTGTTTTTTCCCCCCTAGGAAGTGTGTCTTGAGTTTTTCCCTTATTATTTTCATTACTTTTTTTTCCCTCTTCTTTTTTTGGTGGTGGGGGTGGTTATGTTTAAATGAAGTTGCTTTTACAACACCAAAGACTTAATCATCCATTTCCTATATAAAAGGTAGCTACTTTTTTGCATGGACCTCAAGCACATTGTAGTATAGAGGTGGAATTTAAGGAAAGGTATTAAGCAGGCTGTGTTTTAGCTTATGGGCAAGTAATAAATTGTATCATGTATCTTGAATGTATCATAGATAAGCTGCTATATAACGATTGCCACTTCAGATAGCTGTGAAATTAGGTGATTAACTAGTTGTTACTTAACCTTCTAATTTCTGCATAAGTCTAATTACATGAAATAGAAGTTGGGGTTTTGATTTTTTACTTTGCTTTTCTGTTTGGAGTGTCATTGTAACTACTGTCGTGTAAATGATGGAAAATAATTGCATATGTTAAAAAAATAAATAAATAAACAGAAAAAAAATAAAAACATTCCCACAAACAAAATACCCAGATGCTTTCAATGGTGAATTCTACCAAACATTAAGGAAGAAATAATACAAATTCTACACAAAATCTTCCAGAAATACTAAAAAGGAGAGAATACTTTTCAACTCCTTCTATGAAACCACCATTCTCTGGTACCCAAAGCAGAAAAGGACATTACAAGAAAACTTCAAACCAATATCCTTCATGAACAGGTGCAAAAATTCTAAACAAAATTCTTGCAAACTGAACTTAATATATAAAATATCACGGTCATATAGGTTTTACTGCAGGATGAGAAGGTTGGTGTAAATGTCACCAGAAAATTAAAAACCGATGTAATTTACTGTGTTAAGAAACTTTAAAAGAAAAACCATATGTTTATCTCGAGAGAAAAATCACTTGACAAAATCCAACATCTATTGCAGATAAAAAGAAGAATAAATGGTTTCAGCAAACCAGTAACAG
Organism: Suricata suricatta; assembly: GCF_006229205.1. Lineage (NCBI taxonomy): Eukaryota > Metazoa > Chordata > Mammalia > Carnivora > Herpestidae > Suricata > Suricata suricatta. The sequence goes on from NC_043702.1 coordinate 78,229,011, forward strand.
AAACAAACATCCTGAATCTGACAGAGTTATCAGAGACCTATGAAACACCCAGTTCACATACTTACCAGTGAAAGACTGAACGCTTGCCTCTATGATTAAGAATGTCTCCTCTCATTTCTTCTGTTCCACACTGCACTACGGGATCTAGCCACTAGAGTAAGTCTAAGAAATAAAAAAACATCCAGACAGAAATAAAACTATCCTATTGGAGGACATCATCACCAAACATGTAAAAATCCTAATAGAAAGCTCAAAAACACCGCCAACACCGCCGCCATCACTATTACCACTCTCACTACCACTATATGACTTTAGTAAGGTTTCAGGATACAAGATCAAGATCAAAAGTTTGTATTTTTATATACCAGCAGCAATCAGAAATTAAAACTTTTTAAAATCATTTACAGTATCATTAAAAATAAAAACCACTGAAAGGTAAATCTGACTAAAATGTGAAAGAACTGTTTACTGAAAACAAAACATTACTGAAACAGAGAAAAGATAACCTGAATAGAGAGCTACACCTTATTCACAGAAGACAGCTATCAGACAGAATCAGTCCGTATCAGACCCTAATCAGTCCGTAGATTCAATACAACCCAATCAGAATCACAAATGGCTTTTTATATAAAGATACAGGCTGATTCTAAAACTCATTTGAAAATGCAGAAGACCCACAGTAACAGAAGGAACCACTTAATTTCAAGACTTATTACACAGTTGGAGTAATCAAGTCAGGATAGGCACAAAGATCAATGAAACCGAATAGAGTTCAGGAATAGACATATTAATATATGAACAATTGATTTTTGACAACTGTATAATGGAGAAAAAAAATACATTTTAGCAAACAGTGCTGGGTCAGTTGGATGTGTATTTGCAACAAGTTTAACCTTGATCCATACCTTGCATGAATTGAGAAAAATGAAATCAACACAGATCACAGACCAAAATATTATATTTGAAATTTTTAAATTGCTAGGAGAAAATATTTGTGACTTCAGGTTAGGAAAGATTTCTTAGATGTGACACCAAAAGCAAGGTATCCAAAAGAAAAAAACAAATCAATAAATTGGATTTAATAAAAATTTAAAACTTCAGTTCTTTGAAAGACACTTAGAATAAAAAGACAAGCCACAGACTAGAAGAAAGTACCTGCAAAGCACATGTCTGATACAAGATTTTCATCCTGAATATATAGGGATACTTACAAATGAATGCGAAGACAGACCCATTTTTTAAATGTTTACACATCAAAGAAGATATACAAATGGTAAATAGCACATAAAGGACGCTCAACATCATTACTCAAGAAGTAGTAAAACCACAAAGAAATAAAATGGCTTCCAGGTTGTCAAGTATTGGCAAAGCTTCAGAGGAACTAAATTCTCACACATGAAAAATGGAACATTCATTTCAGTGAGGACATATTATGGCCTAACTCAAAAACAGTGTGCAAGTTTATTAAACCTACAACTACCATATGATCTATTCCTAGGTGTTTCCCTAAGAGAAATGAAAATATACATCCATACAAAGACTGTAAATGTCCACATTAGCTTTATTTGTAATAGCCCAGAGCTACAAACAACCCAGTGTCCATCAACAGGTGAATAGATAAACAGACCGTGATGTAACCATACAATGGAATGTTACTGACAAGTAAAACAAAATGAACTGATGATGCACACAACGTATATGAATCTCAAAATAATTATGCTGAAAGAAGCCAGACAAGAACGAGTATATAGCATACTCTCAATATGAAACTCTAGAAAACGCAAGCTAATCTATTGTAACAGAAAGCATTTCCCTCACCACTGGAAGAGGATACCCAGAGAGGGGCAGGAGGTTGAGATTACCAAAAACCACAAGGAAGCATTTAGGGGTGATGAAGGTGTTCATTTTCTTGATTATGGGGACAGTTTCACAGATATATATATGTCAAAACTTAGCAAATTACACTTTAAATATGTGCAGTTTATTGTAGGTCAATTTTATCTCAAAAAAGCTGTTAAAAAAAAAAAAAAGATGAGATGCCTATTGGAGGTTGCCCTTTCGCCCGCCCAAGTTTTGGCCTCATTGCAAAAATTTTCTTGAAGAGCATTTAGGAACAGACTGACATTGTTAAGCTTAATGCTCTGTGAAATAGTCTCAGCTAATTGTTTCAAAGGCCTGTGGCAGCAGTTTTCTGAGATTGTATCAGACGACACTTTTTTTTCTTTATATAAACACAAGCTAATGTTGCCACTGGATACCAAACAATGCTTTTACTGCAGTAATCGCAACCATATTCACACCAACAGCTGAATGGGTCACCTGTAGGGGTCTGAAAAGAATGCCCTTAGTTCTGTGTGTCAAAGGTCCCTTCTGCGGTCCCTTCTACATAAAATTCGCCAAGGAAGACTGCAGACCTGAATCACTGGTGGATTGGCTGAGGGTGTGTGGGGAGGGGCTGTGTGGGTGTGTGCGAAAACAATCATGTGTGAGAAAGACAGAGAAAATGAAGGGACATATGAAGGAAGACCTTGAGTCAAGTATTAAATAGCTGTGTTCCTCTTCTGGAACTTTCTGGCTTTAATCCAGCCATTTCTTCCCTACAGAAAAAAAATGTGGGGTCAGCTGTTTGACATCTAAATAAATGCAGGCTCTCCTACATTTTCTAGTCCCACCCTCAGGAATTCATCGAGTCCATAGTCTCTCAGGTTTCGTTTATGGGACAAGTACACACAAATACAGCAACACACGTGCATACTTGCACATTTGAACCCCAAACCCTTCCATCCACAGTGCAAATGTTTCCTTTTATTCTCTTCTCAGTAGAAGTTATCAGAAACCAGTATTAAACCGTTTCGAAGACCTCTCCTTTTCACACTCAAATAATTCCTTCTCACATTTGGTCTTTTTACATGAAATCATTGGTGCCTGCTAAATTCGGTCCATGGTCATGACAACTTGGCTTGGACTAAAATAAGAAATCAACTCATTGGCCAAAACAGTTCATTCTAAATATAAAAACACCAAATATTAAGGCTGGGACTAAATGCCTACAAGAATTTCCTGCAGAAGCCTCTGCTTCTAAGTCCTCCTCTCTCTTTGCAGGTGGCATGGCTACCTAACACTTGCTGATAGCCCCTTTTAGCAAACAGACACTTTCTCCCTGCCAATGAGTAGGACTCAAAGAGTTAAAGGAACTTCTTACATGTGTTGTCATGTGCACCCTGAAATCATCTCATGCCTTGGGGGTTCCTGCCTTCAGGGATCTCTCAGATCTCCTAAGCTCCTGCGGCCAAGGTGGATTCAGAGTTCACATAACAGTCTGATGTTCTCTGAGAACCTGGGGAAAAAGCATCAGAGCCCCCATCAGCCCACAAGCCACCATTATGCAAATTAGGAAAAGGCACCTACCTGGGGCAGATGCGCCCTGTGTGCGCACATGGCTTGGTGAAAGGACGATGTCTGTGCGAACATTTGAAAAAGACCTCCGTCTGTCCAGGCCAACATCGCCTTCTGCCAGAGAAAGGGTTGGATTCTGGCCCCACTTAACCCATTGGCTTTGTGCCCTTGTGCAATGAACAATAGGTACAACTCTACTTGATGGCTTGCCAACCATTACCTAAGCCTCACGTTTCCACTAGTTGCTACTCAACTCATAAATCAGTGGCTGAATTTCTAGGGCTACTTGTGGCGACTCTCCTTACACACCAATTTCTTTTCATTTCCAGCCTTTGGACTGTGCTGAGGCTTCCACGGAGATACAGAAGGGGAAAATATTGGAGCAAAAGGAAGCACCACCAGTTCCCTTGATGGCTCCAGATTTCCTCTGGTGTTGGCACATCCCTGCTAGCCCTGTCTCTATCACCTGCCACATTCAGGGCTGGCTTAGCAGAAAAGCACCCCTTCATGAAGATGGCTAGGTTCCTTTCAGCTGGGCGGATATTGGAAGCTGAGTAATTAGCAGAGTTTGGAGGTACACCACTTTTGCCAATGGCATGCACTAATGAACATCAAGTCAAGATAAATTACTGAAAGCAGCAGAACTGACAACAAGAGGGTCTATTGTCTAAGTGAATTATGTTCTAACTGTATGAAGACACAGCTTAGCCTTGCGAGATTAGAACATACACCAGGGTGGGTTCAAGAAAAGGAGTGAGGATTAAAAATGTCAGAGAGGGGCGCCTAGTGAGGGGGTGGGGGTCAGTCGGTTAAGCATCCAACTTCAGCTCAGGTGTGGGTTTGAGCCTCACGTGGGGCTCTGTGCTGACAGCTCGGAGCCTGGAGCCTGCTTTGGATCCTGTGTCTCCCTCTCTCTCTGCCCCACTCTGCTTGTGTGTGCTTGAGCACTCTCTCTCTGTCTCTCTCTCTCTCTCTCTCTCTCTGTCTCTCTCTCTCTCTCTCTCAAAAATAAAAACAAACATTATAAATTTTTATTTGTTTTTGAAATTTTTTTATATTTATTTATTTTTAAGAGAGAGAAAGAGCACAAGCAGGGGAGGGGCAAAGAGAGGGAGGGAGACAGAGAATCTGAAGCAGGCTCCAGACTCTGAGGTGTCAGCACAGAGCCCGACACGGGGCTCAAACTCACAATCTGTGAGATCATGACCTGAGCCGAAGTTAGACATCCAACTGACTGAGCCACTTACGCACTCCCCCAAAAAATTTTTTAATGCCACAAAAAGGTGGGTAGCAGGAGGGGCCTGGATTATTGTTAGCTCAGACGGGAAAACAGATTTTTATTGCTTTGCGTTCCACACGCCAAATTCTGGGCAACTCACAGCCCAGCCTGCATGGTAATTTTGAAAGGAGGATTTTTAACTATAAATTCAACAATGGATTCATTTAGCTTTTCACTATAGTTTATGCAAAGCTATGATTTTAAAAGTCCGTATAGTACGGCAGACTTGGTGCTACAGCCCTGGGTCGGGAGGAGGAACTAAACCCACCGCAGAGGTGGAGAGGGTGGCCGGTCAGCCCAGGGGAAGCGAAGCCTCCGCAGGGCCTCCAGCCCAGTACAGGGCCCACCACACACTGGTAACAGGCGAAGGCTTTCTTGTGCCCAGTCCGTTTCGGAACAGACCACCCATCTGTCTCCAGACCTGGCCCTTTTCTGCCAAGGCTGAAGGACCCCAACCTAAGGCTGCTTTTTAAAAACCCACAGAGCTGCTTTTGAAGGCAAATTTCTAGAGAAGTCATCAGAGAAAAAAAAATCCTTCTAAACTCCAAGTGACAAACTGGCATGGGCTCGCGTGTCAGGGACAGCTGATTAGCAGTGACCATGCGGAACACAGAGTTGAGAAGCATTCCGGGCACACCTGGGCCCAAAGACAAGGGGCTACAACTCTTTTAATAACTTAAATATAGTATGATCCAGTTTAGATGATCACACCCTCTCTCACACCCCATCCCTCCCATCAGCCCCCAGCAGATATCAATAATCAGTCTTTTCCTAACAGGAAATAAGTTGGCACTAATGGTCCTCCTTACCACAAAAATGTGAAATGCCTCATGCTGAACACACAAGGAAAAACTGCCCACTTGGAATGGCAGCACTGAAACCATCGAGGGACCATTCCTATGGAAAACTGCTCTATCTGGCCTGCAGGAGTCTAGAAAGTACCTTTTGGCCAAAGGCCCTGGCCACGTATTTAGTAAATACCACACCGCTGTGCCAACAAGCTTACAGGGGCTCTAAGTTCAGGTGGGGCAATCAGGTGTGACGTCACCCCTGAGTACTAGCGGTCTTTCCCAGCTTTCAGAAAAATCAGGTTTTGAAAGTCCCTGGGTTTAAGACTGTTTTCCTGAAGACCAGCCACCACAAAAAGCAGCATTCAGGCCTAGACTAGGCAATGCTCCTGGTGCCACACATGAGCCTCAGAGATCTCTGGGAAGCCTGAGAGAGGCATAGTTACATCCTGGTTATCAGGACACTCACTTCATTATTCAGAGGTATGGTGTTCAACAGTCACAGAGTTCTACTGAGTTCCAGGCTTCTCACTGAGGAGTGGAGCCCGGGTGTTGGGGATCTTGGAACATGAGTGACCTCTCGCCAGCCCTAGAGTGGCCCTCGGTGGTCTTCAGGGAGTTCGGAGACCCACTCTAATCCCAGAAGAAACAGATGCCAAAGAAGTGCTTCTGTCCTTCTTCAGGGGCTTTGCTTGCCTTCCCTAGAAGGACACTCACAAAGCTTTTTTATAGACTTCACTGACGTATAGACAGCACACTCTCAGAATCTCAGCCCCTAACAAATTGTATATGGGGGATATGAATGGTCATTGGACATCAGGAAACATTTACTTAAGCAATCGTTCTGGCAGCTGGTCAGGAATTCAGGACGTATTCTGAGCCACTGATCATTGCCGTGACAGTTCAATATGTGGGAAAGGCATCTGAGAGCCCTGTAGAAGCGCAGGACGTGGCCGTCCATTAAAGTCCCGTCATGTCACATCTGTCTTAAACTTTTCACTATTGAAGCAGTGTGACTTTAAGATATCTATCTACATCTATCTCTATCTCTACATCTGTCTATGGATATAGATTGTATCAAGGTTCTACTGTATTCAAAAAGCAAACAAGCTTAATGTAGAAAATCAGTGCAAGAAATCCAACCCCTTTTTGATCCCCCTTGGTCAATGTCTTATACAACTCACACAGGGAACAAGGGGTTTTAAAATATGGGTCCAAATCCATTTGAGAACATAAAAGTTAGGGTAACCTCAGAAGACTTAAGTCTCAGGAATTCACGGTGAAACCCGGAATGCACTAACAATGATAGCTTTTCAGAAAGAGCACTGGGGCTGGGTATCTTAACTCCTAGCATGTTCTACCACTCTATGTTAACTCCCTCAAAAAGCAAACAAAAGGCAAGGTTATAACAAGTAAGCAATTACTCACAATTTTGAACTTCCAAGTTCTTTAAAAGATACTGCCTCAGAGTAATTTAAAAAAAGTGTTTGATTCAATCATTTTTAAAAATTATACTCCCTTCTATTTCTTCATTAAATAACTCTTGTGCCTGTGCAGGGTAGTACATGATGGAATGACCAAATAGCCAAAAAAACAAACAAACCTGCTGATGCTTAGATTTAAGCACACTTGTAATTCTCCCTGATGAATCAACAGCCATTGACTTTTCCTAACGTCAGTACAGCAACCTAATTTTAGAGGCTTGTTTTATTGCCTGCTCTAACTTGTATAAATCTCTGATGAGATCCAGTCCAAAAATGGTCTTCTTCCTCTTACAGGTATTCCCAGTTGTATCTACACTGCCTTCTGGAAGAAGGTCCAAGGATGCTAGAACAGATAAACACCTCACGATCCTGGGGATGAAAGCCTCCCTTGCTGCCAAGACTCTCAGGGTCTAACACTCCCCAAAGTAGGGGATGCAACCTGGGCTGCCAGTTGAGCCAATAACACGAACAGAGGATGTGCAGTTAAATTCCATCCAGATGCATCCACAGCCGTTGCCTGTTACTGAGAAAGTAAAAGTCCTAACTGGATCATACTATAAGTACTTTTTTTCATTTATGGGGAATTTCAGATCAACAAATCATGTTTTACCCATTGTTCCTCTGAAATTCAAGTGTAAGTGGGTGTCCTGCATTTTATCTGGCAACCCTCCCTGCTTCCTCAGGTGTTTCTGCGTGTGGTGTACAGAAAAGGAGATTCCTAACACCCTGCTGTTACTGGAACTTCTGCAAATGTGAAACTGAGGAGCGTTCCTACGGCTACACTGTGTCCTTAAAGGCTTCCTATCTGAAGGAGTTTCAAAAGGGTTTTGTCCTGCTCTCTTGGCGGAGGAGGATCTCTTGGGGGTGGGGGGGTGAGGCCGGAAGACAAAGGTGCATGGTGCCACCAGAGCATCCTGCCTACGAGCCTTTCGGGTTCTACTCCCGCAGGGACGCACAGCTCCGTGGTACTTTACAGATGATGGTAATAACAATAATTATGTGCTGCTATTCTTGAGCACCTGTTTACTAACTGCCAGAAACTGAAATTGGCAAGCATGTTGGGTTGGCTCACTCCATTTTTGAGATCTGGTTCAAAAAATACACCTATGAAAACAAATAGGGTTTCAAGGCTCTGGTCACACATATTTAAAAAAAAATCTTTCCTTTGGGCCAGAAGAAAACCGCTGACCTTTTAGATTTGAGTTCTAGAACATTCCATTTGTTCCCTTCTCCCTTGACTGCACCTTACCTACTACTCCACCAATGAAAAACTCAGCAGCAACTTAGGATTTTTCCCCACCTGCAGGAAGCTTGAAAAAGAAAAAAAAACTTTCAAAAATTAAAAAAGTCAACCACCTAGAGATGTCTGAGAGGTTTAATTATTGCCTGGAAAGCAACAGCTTTTCACAGCATCTTTAAGACTAATTTTCATAATTACTTACTGATTGAAACTGGGACTTGCAACAGGGTAAACTTATTTCCATATTAATATTCAGTAATGATTAACATGGCTCAGGACCCAAGTTCCAGATCAGAAAGCATGGACTAAGTGGAAATAAAGAAATTTAACCCGTAGGGTAACTTTGCCGCTGCTCTTTCATATGGCTTTCCATTTATTAACTGGCTTTCAATAAACTTCCATTTGCTACAGGAGGACTCTGCATGAGGGAATTTGGGCACTAACAAACAAGACCTCTGTGAACTTGTTCATTCCCTACCTCCTACTTTTCTCTCTCCTCCTGCCCTCCCCTTGCTTGTGCTGGTTTCTGCATATTCACTGCCTCCCCCCACCCCCAACCTCCAGCTCTCTGCACATCATCTCCTCCTCCTCCCCACCCCATTCATCTGTCTGTCTCTATCATTTCCTTCACTGATGTATTCATCCCTTTCTCACCCTCTCACTGTCACACTGGCCCTCCCTCCCTTCTACTTCCTTGACATCTCTTGCTCGGTCTTGTGCGCTCTTGCATGGCCCCATTCATGTTTTGACTCTCAGTCTCAATCCAATGGCTTCAACATCAAACAGAGAGTAATAATTAACTAGATTAGCTAAGAGTAAATAAGTTTTATTGTTCAAACCAGGTACATACGAATCACTACTGTGCTTAACCAAACTCCCACTTGGGAAGAAAAAAGTCTGACTACACACACACACACACACACACACACTAATTTTCACTGAGAGAATGAAAGGTCTTTAACTGTATCTGGTAGCATGCTATCACATGGGACTGCACACCACCCTTTTAAAAAGGGAAATGTCCTTTCAACTTTGGTCTCTCTCTTAGTCCATCAGCTATGATGTCTATACTGTCATCTTCTAAAACAAAATTTCTTAAACATTAAAAGTCATACATGGGGTGCCTCAGTGGCTCAGTCTGTTAAACCACTGATGCTTGATTTCAGCTCAGGTCATGATGTCACAGTTCATTACACTGAGCCCCATGTTGGGCTCTGTACTGACAGCATACAGCCTGCTTTGGATTCTCTTACTCCCTTTCTCTCTCTGTCACTCCCGTTCACTCTCTCTCTCAAAATAAATAAACTTTAAAAAATAAAAAATAAGAGGCAGAATAATTTTTTTTAACATTTATTTATTTTTGAGAGATAGAGACAGAGTGTGAGTGGGAGAGGAACAGAGAGAGAGGGAGACGCAGAATCCAAAGCAGGCTCCAGGCTCTGAGCTGTCAGCACAGAGCCTGATATGGGGCTCAAACTCACAAACCACGAGATCATGACCTGAGCCAAAGTCAGATGCTCAACTGACTGAGTAACCAAGGCACCCTGAGGCAGAATTATTCTTAAAGTCACACAAGCCAAAACAATAACGAGATATTAATGATTTATTGTTTTGATAACTATTTTTGGAGTTGCTACTTGATACAAGCACATCCTCCTTTAATGTCCTTTAACAAGTGGCCAAGCAGCACCAAGCAAACAAAGCAACAACCTGATAATTTGAAGCCCCTCAATATAATGAGCAAGTTAGGCCTACCAACTCAGGGATCAGACATGAAAATAGGGATTGCAAATGGTGCTTATGTTCTTATTGTCCATAAATGTGCTTCATTTAAAATAAGTAGGGATGCCTGGGTGGCTCAGTAGGTTGAATGTCCAACTCATGATTTCAGCTCAGGTCATGATCCCAGGGTCATGAGATCGAGCCCCGTGTTGGGCTCAGCATGGAGCCTGATTGAGATTCTCTCCCTCCTCCTCTGCACCTTCCCCCCTCGCTTGCACTCACTCTCTAAAAATAAGAAAATTAAAAAAACATAAAAGATAATGAACTCTATAAAAAAATAAATTCAAAATAAAATCTAATTTTATTCATTCTTCTTCCCAAAGAAGAATCCATCTGAGAGTTAATGAATGCTCTCAAGAATTCTAGTCTTAGAGGAAATACATAATAGGTCCTGCTCTAAAAACTACCAATATCCTAAACTTGATGCGCAAGTGGTTAACCACAGAGTGGCAGCTGCCTCTATTAATTTCTATCTGCCTGGGGTTCAGAAGATATTTTTCAGACAATCCTTTGGATATTTGCTTCAGCAAATCAAATTATGATCTTTACATGTAAAGCATGTCCCCTAGATTATGTCATATCCCTGGCATTCTAGAAGTGAAGTTAAAAGCTTTATTCAATTTTTTCTTGTGGGAGCCAGAGTCCAATCATTCCTATGTCAATAGTTCATTCACATTTAGTGAAATTGCTTTCTGGTATTAAAATCCTCATGTGAACATTTAAAAAGGAAGAAAAAAGTTTTACTCTACATATATTTATTTATGTCTATTCATTCACACACAGGGACCAAAAATAATTGAATTTTGGTCCTGATTTAGGACCAAAAATTAAGTAGATAATTATTATTAGCTGGAAGCAACCTCCTCATTCATTATACATGTTTATTTTACCCATTTATTGCTTCACCACTTTATATCAACTCCATGATACCAAAGTAATATTCCATAAGAATAGATCAGGTACCCAAAACAAGTCAAGAAAATTCTTGTTCCATTATAATTAAAAAGACAAAATTGATATAAAGGAAGTCTCAAAGTGATTGATAAGAATCAGAGATGAAAAAGAAAAATCACCAAACAAGTGGAGTTGGGATTAAGTGGGAGAAAATAATTTAAACTGTAAACCAGAATTAAAAAAACAAAAACAAAAAAAAAACGATTCACCAAGAAGAACTAAAAATGTAAAGTACAGATTCCTAATACATGCAATATATGTTAAAGCAAAGTCTTAGGGAAAGAAAAAACACAATTTTTAACAGCCATAGGTAATGACAAAAATGTGATATTCAAATATACATATGGAAGGAGAGTAAAGACATCCAGTCCTGTCTACATAACGAACAGTGAACCATGTGCAACTCAAGATGTCAAATCCAAGGTAAAATACCTACCCTTAAAGAGATGGCCTACAAGCATTTAGAGAAAGAATAGAGATCATGAGAAACCACCAGAGATTGTCCCAGAACAATAGGCACTGTATCACCTTCCTTTCCTTTTTGAACACTGTCCCCAGTCTTAGTCACAAAAATGCTGATAGGGTATCTTGACAGTCTATCAGGATATCCCATTAGACCAGGGCTCACTCTCATCCCAGACCTCAGCACCAAAAGAACTTACTTCCAATTTGCTACGGTCATCAGGCCTCCTACCTGTTTAGGGTTGATTGTATCTGTAACAATACCGACTACATCAAACATCTGCTGGAGTCTTGGAGGTCAGCTTCAATGACCTGCCTTGCATCCTTGACATCTTTGATCTCTGCCAAGATGTAAATTCCTATCTCTGCATTCCTGAACTATTCCCCATCCTTGCTTTCTTTGGCAGCTATTTCCCCTCAGAGCTTTCCACTGGACCTTCTGGTAACCCTGTTCCCAAGTAAAAATAGCCCTTCAGCATCCATAAGCTCTTCTCAGAATACGAGTTCCACCCTCTGACTTAAGCTGAAATCTGGCTGCTCTCAGAGCTATTGTTTCTCCCCCTGCTGAGGCTAGCTATCCTCTCCTCCAGGTCCTGACTTATGTAAAGGATTCATTTGACTATGAGGGATAGAACCCCAGAACCAAAGATAGAAATGGTTATAGGAGATATTCCTCGCACACATAAGAAGTGTCTAGGGGTTGGCTTCACAAAGTCAGGAGAAGCCAAGGTTATTTCTTATCTTACTGCTCCACCACCCTCAGCAGTATCTTCTACCTCATGGTACAAGAGGGCTATCATTTCACAATAGAGCACAAGCACATTAAAGTTGGCCAGAAGGGAGAAAATTTCCTTTCTAAGGAAGCTCTGCGTCCACTGTAAGCACCACTCCCCCACTCATAATCTATTGATCAAAACTTAATCACATGGTTATTACATAGTTGCAAGATAGGCTGGGAAATGTAGTCTTACACTGGGCAGCCATGTGCTCAGCTAAAAATTATGATTATATTGTGAAGGAAGAACAGATATGAGAAGTCAAGTCACAATATCTGCCTCATATGAATCTCAAATTCCAAGGTTGCTGCTAGAACTCTACGCCTGCCTTGGCTTATAAAGATTGCCTCATTGCTTCTGCATTTTCAGTGACACTTGTTTGGTTCACAGTCGTCATGACATCGCAAGTCCAGCTATCATCAAAGATTACTGTCATGCACACAAGGAGCCTACTCGGCACCTTAGCATTGCAATTATTTGACTTCTTTAAAACTAACATTTTTATCTACCCTGCAGTTCTGCTCTCCTATTCCTATACTAGATCTTGTCATGATCTTTGACATCTTAAACTCAACCTCCCAACCTTACTTACTTTCTACACATTGAGATGGCTGGTCCCTAAAAGCCGCATTCTTTTCCAGTCTGTCAGGATTTCTAGAAATCTCTTTTTCTCCTACCTTCTCTTCTTCCCTCCCAACCTTCCCTCCCTTAGCCAATCTGGACACCACAGTTGCTCACATGAACTATCACCCTACCTTCCCAGCAAATCACCATCCTGTATCAACGCTTGCTAAACCAGTGGTCCTCAAAATTAAATTAAGATGGTCACATCGTCGGGGCACTGAGGTGTCCCAGTCAGTTAAGCATCTGACTTTGACTCAGGTCATGATCTCTCAGGGAGTTAGAGCCCCACGTAGGGCTCTGTGCTGAGAGCTCAGACCCTGGAGCCTGCTTTGGATTCTGTCTCCCTCTGTCTCTCTGCCCCTCCCCTGCTTGTGTCCTCTCTCTCAAAAACATTAAAAAAAAATTTTTTTAAAGACAGTCACATAGTCTAGAGACACCTGGGTAGCACAGTCAGTTAGTCATCAAACTCGATTTCGGCTCAGGTCACCATCACATGGTTCATGAGGCTGAGCCCCACATTGGGCTCTGCACATATACCACGGAACCTGCTTGGGATCCTTGCTCCTTCTTTCTCTGGCCCTTCCCTGCCCAGTTGCTCTGGATCTCTCAGTCTCAAAACAAATAAACATTAAGAAAAAACAACTGTCACATAGTGTTAAAACTGTCCTTTTATACTACTTTCTCCTGTATTCAATTACAACCTGTGTCTTCTCTAGCTTTTAGTTCCAAAAGTGGCACAGTATGGGATTCATAGGAGTCACCTAGTTCATTGGTTTATGGATAGAATGATAAGCAGATGAGTGATTTGATGGCAAGAGGAGTATAAACTGGACTATGGTATACTCAGGTGGATTGTAATGATGTGAAGAAAAGAAACCCAATTATGATTAATAGAAGATCAAGAGAAGCTCATGAAATACATAGCTCAGGACTTTATCATTGTACTTGTCCTGCTAACATTAATGAGAATACAGTTGACATGATTATTAAAAATAACACTTGAAATGAAAAGAATGAAATAAATCTAATATGCCAGAAGATCCAAAGACTTTAATAGGCTAGAATGATGGTCAAAATCAATCTATCATACCTAGATAAATGGATAGATACATATATAGTCTTTTTCATCATTTATTCATTCACTTGTTTAACTTTAATGTTTATTTTTTGAGAGAGACACACAGAGTGTGAACAGGGGACGGGCAGAGAGAGAGAGACAGAAAGACACAGAATCTGAAGCAGGCTCCGCTCCGAGCTGTCAGCACAAACCATGAGATCATGACGTGAGCAGAAGGAGGATGTTTAACCAACTATGCCACCCAGGTGTATATTTATATATATAAGGACAAAGTCCTTCATTTTACTTAGGTCCTTTACTTAGATCTGAAACTCCAACTTCACAAGATGCAGAGATATAATGGAACAAAATTGTACAAATGAAAATATATCTAAGATTCTACTGCAAACCTCAGTGTGAATGAAGCGTTCTCCCAAAATTACATCTACTTTTTAAACATAAGGCATCAAGAACTGAGTGCCAATTTATTCTGTACGTAATCACACTTTAAGCACTGTGTTTAATGCAAGGTACCCAGATATTTTCAGGATAATTCTGACCAATCAGAGCAAATTCAAAGAAAAGTAACCTCACAAAACTCAAGGGAAAGGAATGCATCATTATTCTCATCCGTCCCCATGCTTAGCACACTGATATTGCTGAGTGCTACGGTTTTACTACCTGAGGGTTTCAAAGAGATCAATGCCTGTCATGTAACAGGCACTTTATAGAAATCAGTGAATAATTACTTGAATAAAGACAGGGGAACCTGAGTGGCTCAGTCAGTTAAGCATCCAATATTGCCTCAGGTCATGATCTCACATGGGTTAGAGTCCCACATGGAGTCTGCTGACAGCTCAGAGCCTGAAGCCTGCTTTGGATTCTGTGTGTGCATGTCCCTTTCTCTCTCTCTGCCCCTCACCTGATTGTGCTCTGTCTCTCAAAAATAAATGTTTCATTAAAAAAAAAAAGACAAATTAAAAAGACAAATTCTTAGTGCTTTTGTATCAAGTTTTAAAAATTTAACATGCCTTCGCTTACCTTACATAAACAATATCATTGGGTTCCCTGAATTATCTCTTATAATGGTCTGAGATAACCTTAAGAAACAGAATATGCTTTCAAAATAAGAGATTTTTATAGTAGGTCCATTTATTTAAGTTTAAAAAAAATTTTTTAATGTTTATTTTTGGGAGACAGAAACACAGCATGAGTGGGGGAGGGCCAGAGAGAGAGACAGACAGACAGACAGATGATCCAAAGCAGGCTCTAGGCTCCAAGCTGACAGTGAAGAGCTCAAACTCAGGAACTGTGGGATCATGACCTGAGCCGAAGTCCGATGTTTAACTGACTGAGCCACCCAGGTGCCCCCACTTATTTAAGTCTTATACGTAGAATTTTATGTCTGGTTTAATATGAACAATCCTGGATGAGAAAGCTAAGAGTACTGATCATATCAATAAAGATTACTTCCATTCCTAGCATTCTGTGAATCCCTCTGACCTCTGGCTTGAGTCAAAACAAAACCAGTCTAAAATGGAAAGCAGTGATCCAGAAAGACTGACTTCATCATAGTATTTACATGCACATTGATTTCATTTTGCCATGTAAGTCATGAGGATCCAGTGGTCAGCTGAAAACTGAACCACTCCCAGAAGGGCAGTCCATTTGCTAAAAAGCCTCTATAATTGCATGTGAGTCTACGTTCCGTTAATGCCTCAGGCTAAACTTCAGTCCTTCAAAGGGTGGATTCATGTACCTCTGAAATATTAAGTCTTTCTTCAGGATACACTTGGTATCATTAATTCAGCATCTTGTGAGAACACAAAATCATCACCCCAGAGAAAATGGGAATATGTACAGGGAGAACCAAAAACTCCCTGGCTCCTCCAACACACAAATCAAGGCAGAGGCACAAATTTTAGGTTTCCAGAAGAGGTGGTCTCCATCCCCATCACACACTAAGGGAGGTAGATATTGGAGCACAAAGGGTGGAGATTTCTACCACGGCTACAAGAGATAAATGCAGCTGGCTGGCGCAACCGTGCTCCAAACGCTCCCTCATCCAGCCTCTGCACAATTAACAATTTTGATTTCTTAAAGAGTTCTCTTTTATTGCTTTTTTATTAGATCACTTAAATATTTGGAAGTATGTATCTTAAAAGTTTTACAAGCTACAGGATGGGCAAGACTGCACACCAACAATTAAAACCAAGCAACAAACAAAAACACAGGGATTAATTGACAAGAGTCACTTACTTCCTTCACTTACTCAAGATGAGGCCTTTCTTACATTTTCAAGCCTATCCAGTGATGTGTAATATGTTCAAACCATAAAAATATGTAGTGTGGATCATCAACCAGAAAAAATATGATCAAATTTTAGTATTGCAATTATCTTACAGAATCGTTTATTCAGATCAAGTATAAAAAGGTATGAAAAAAACACTACTAGATCAAAGAGTTTAACTGTGAGTTAGGAGACTGGAAAATGCATGTGTGCCACCGATCTTCCCCCTGGGACCGGCAAGGACACAGCCAACCCGAGCACTCCCGATGGCATCCAGAAACAGCCTCACCATCACAATCTGCTAGGACATTCAGCTCCTCTCAACCTGAAATAAAAGATATTAACCAACTCCCAGTTGAATGTATAATAGATTTACATACAACTTAAGGCGAACTAATTGCCTAAAGTATTCTCGATCCATGTTGGTTACGCTACATGCCAACTAACCATTTTATTAAAAAATAACATTCACAGAATCTTGGACGTGCACACAAATGCACTTATAATATGCCAAGTGAAGCAGGTGTTGGATCTGTTGATCCTCACTGTATCAAACCTGGTTTTTATCCCCATTTTGAGGGGAGAAAGCACCCTTTGAGAGGTGAAGCAGGTCTTCTAAAGACTCCCAGGAAGTATATGGGAGGTCTGTTCAGTTCTCATTCCTAAAACTGTGCACTGAGCCACCACAACGTGCCGTCTCCCCTTTTCTTCTCAAAGGCTCAAGCTGTCTATTTGTTACCACTTACCTTTGACAGAAAAACTTCACCCTCTTCGTCCTAGTACCTTGGCCACAACAAAGTTAAGGAGTGCTATGAAAATCTCCGAAACTGTCAGGTCAACTCCACAACCCTCTAACTCTTGCACATGGTCCTAACACTAAACACTAACCACCCAGTTTAAATCCAATTAATATTATTGTATATACTATCCAAAATAGAATACTGCTTCAGAGAATTCCTTCATCTAAAAAAATATACTTTTACGAGGGATGTCAGTGTGGTAGAGATGCACATGGTGATCATGTTTTGAGGCTGTTAAGAACGTGGGTACCACCACCAAGAAGCAGGAGACAAGGCACTATGGCTGGCATTTCCCCTTACACATTAGGATTTTCTAAGTAACCAATGGTCCAAAAAAGAAATCATGAGACCAAAAAGACAACATGCTCACATAATTAAAATTTTAAATTAGAAGTTCAAATTTAGACACAAGAACGTTCATTATATTAATGTATCCATTGATATTTCCTCCCCCTGCCCAGATGACCATATTGTGCGATGGTATGATCTAGCCTATACTGAACAAAGACCACAAGTAGTTAGAAAAGAAAGTCTCCAACTAACCATGGTCCTTTTCAAAGAAAACTCCAAAAGAGTTACATGCCTACTTTATTTCCTAGATGTCCTAGACGGTTCTAAAAGCTACCCACCATCACAGAGAAGCATGTACCCACAGAAATGGAACAATTCCAAAGGCAAAGAGCAGGGAGGCAAAGAGATACCAACCCTGTTCCAGTCAAGGGCAAATGCCAAGGTAAGAGGAGCAGGGCCAGGAACCAAAGTATTACGTCATTTCCCCACCAGTAGTACTCATGAGCAGTGAGAGGACAGTCACCACCTCACGGTGACACAGGACAGCCCGTCCTGCCACAAGTGCAGTCCTTCTCAAATTCTTTTTGCCTGAGAATCTCCCGAGACACATGTTTAAGACGCAGATTCCTAGGCCCTGCTTCCAAAGACACGGATTCAGTAGATATGGTGGAGTGCCCACAGGTGAGCATTTTTAAGAAGCACCAGATGTGATTCTGATGCAGGTGCTATCAAGCTGAGAAGCTACAGAATTTCCTTTGACCACCAGGTCCCAATCCTGACAGCTGCTCAAGTAACCGTGAGTATCTGTCATCGGGTGAGCAAGACCCTGGCAAGGCTCTCCACGCTATGAGGGACTTACACCACACACCACACATCCACACACCCCCACACCCAGTGGGGAACTTCTGTTGTTCACCCAGTCCCCGCCTGTAGTATGGCTTTGGCAGCCTTAGAAAATGAATCCATTTCCCCATATAAAGAGCAAGGCAATCCTTTTATACTTAATGCCTTAAGACAATGTACCTCGTCCCAGTTCTGAAAGGAGCCCAGTCTTGTTCAGAGCTGACACTCTGGAGGAAAACTGAAAAAAAAGGAAGGAGAGAAGGAAGCACTGGATTTTAAACTTGTCATTTCGTGATACCTTGAAGCTCAGGACACCATGATGCCTCATTTCCTGAGGCTGTCTCCCCCTCCTGGGTCTGGAAGAACAAGGTGGGATGGGGGGATGGAAGGGGCTGCCAAGAAAGCCCAACATCCACAAACCCCAAGGCTTTCTCCTTGCCTTTCTCCTCAGGGAGACCCGGGGAGGCTCCTTTCCATTTTCTAATGTGGCCACCTTTGGCTTTATCATTATTAAATGTATGCAAATAGGATTAGGCTATTTTACACGGAGGAAATGTTGGTGTTTATGGGGGTGGGGAAGTATATTTTGCAAACATTTTGGAAGTAAAAAAAAAAAAAAAAAGGCTGCATTCCATTCTGGTCGACACACTTCAGCTCACGTGCAGCCATGCATGGAGAAAGCCGAGGCACCGCACCTGAGAACATTCCGTGCAATGTCCTGGAGGTTGATGGAGCTGTTTAATGGGCCTTTCTCCCACTGCCTGTATTACCGCAGGCATGGAGAGCCTAACTCGCTCCTTGGGGGAATCCCAGTCCTCACTGAGGAACCTTGTAAACAAGGCTACATTCCTGTCCCCGCCCATGGGCCTCTCCTCATTCTTCCATATCCATGACAAAAAAAGTTGTAGAAAGGATAATGCTTCAAATCACAAGCAGACAGAAATCACCCTGACATAGAAGTCACCAGGTGAGGGGCACCTGGGTGGCTCAGTTGATAAAGCACCCGACTCTTGATTTTGGTTCAGGTCGTGATTTCACAGTTCCTGAGTTCAAGCCCCACATTGGGCTCCACACTGGGCGTGCAGAGCCTGTTTGGGATTCTCTCCCTCGCCCACTTTCTGTCCCTACCCTGCCTGCTCTCACTCTCTGAAATAAACTTAAAAACAAAACAAACAAACAAAAAAAATCACTAGATGAAACCCTCACTCTCCTCTTTGCTTTGGCAACTCTCTGCATCAAAGCTCTTCTTGGGTTCCCCAATTTTATAACTGCCCCCAAACAAAGCTGATTTTTTAAATGTTTATTTCTGAGACAGAGCATGAGTGAGGGAGGGGCAGAGAGAAAGAGAGAGAGAGAGAGAGAGAGAGACAGAGAGACAGAGAGAGAGAGAGAGAGACAGAGACAGAGAGACAGAACCCCAAGCAGGCTCCAGGCTCTGTGCTGACAGCTCAGAGCCAGATGGGGGGCTCGAACCCTGGAACCCTGAGATCATGACCTGGGCCAAAGGCAGACCCTTAACTGACTGAGCCACCCAAACATCCCCAAACAACACTGATTCTTAAAGAGAACTAACATCCTCACACACCTATACACCCCATGGCTGGAATATTCTAAATACTTCTTAACATGCCAGTTTTTAAGCCAGTCGCCTACAACTGACAAACTACCTGAAACAGCTCTACCTTTATACAAATGTAACACCCCTTTATAAAACTTCTTTGTGCCCTTCAACATAGAGGGCATGAGAGGATCAAAAAGGACAATGGCCAAAATTGCTTATGAAGTAGTAAATATGTAAAAATCAGCAGTCTATAGTGATCCTCAGAAAAAGGGAGAGGGAGGAAAATTTTCTAAAGAACTCCAGCAGCTCCATGTAGAAGCAATAAACGAATTACAAAATTTACATTTTGCAACTCCTGTGTAATAGCTGATTGGGGCAGGGATCAAAGGAAGCGAAAATCCTGGTTGAAAAGTTGTTAGGAAACAGGGTATTTGCACTTTGCCAAAAACCACCCCACAAATGCTTACTAATTGCAAAGGAAAATGTGCTTTTACAGTAGAAAGATCTGGCAGTTCTGTAGGAGTTAATACTGAGGCAGCAGGACATTCTGCAGGAGCAAATTCACAGCATCACCCATGACCTAGTTTGCGCAAAAATGTTTGCTGTCATCTACATGTTTGTGTCCCCCCAAATTCATAGGTTGAAATCCTAACTCCCAAGGTGTTAGTTATTAGACGTGGAGCCTTTAGGATGTGATTAGGTCAGGAGGGTAGAGCTAATCCCATGGATTCATTAGTGCCTTATAAAATAGCCCCTAAAATAAAATATTATTGAAAAAAAAATCAAACTGAAAAAAAAATAAATAAAAAATAAAAAAGCCCCCATAGAGCTCCCGACCCCTTCCGCCATGTGAGCTATAAGGAGAGTCCGCAAGCCAGAAGAGGGTCCTCACCAATCCTGCTGGCACCCCCATCTTGGACTTCCAGATTCCAGACCCATGAGAAATAAATTCCTGTGGCTTATAAGCCACCCTGTCTATGGAGTTTTTAACAGCCCGAATGGACCAAGACAATGTTTAACCTGAATCTATTCCCACCTCTAGACCTAACTTCCACTTAAAAGGAAATTCATAAGATACAGGAATATATAAATAAGACACGAGGAAACTGTCAAGAAACCCATAATGTAGGACATACTCCAAAACCACTAGCCTAGCATCCCCAAGAAGTGACCGATGAAGGTGTACTGGATGTTCTGAGAAAGGTTCAGGTTACATAACAAATGCAATGAATGAACCTTGATTAGATCCTAATGTTTAAAAAGCTACAAGAGGGGCGCCTGCGTGGCTCAGTCGGCTAAAGTGTCCGACTTCAGCTCAGGTCAGATCTCACCTTCGTGGGTTCGAGCCCCACGTCAGGCTCTGTGCTGACAGCTAGCTCAGAGCCTAGAGCCTGCTTCTGGTTCTGTGTCTCCCTCTCTCTCTCTGCCCCTCCCCCTCTCATGCTCTGTCTCTCTCTGTATCAAAAATAAATAAAATATTTTTTAAAAAAATAAATAAAATAAAAACATAAAAAAATAAAAAATAAAATGCTACAAGACATTTCTGGATAAGCAGAGAAATTTGAAAATACTGGGTATTACATAATAAAACAATCACTGTTAATTTTCTTGGTGTAATATTACATTCTGGGGGGGGTGGTACCTGGTGGCTCAGTCGATCAAGCATCCATCTCTTGATTTCGGCTCAGGTCATGATCTCATGATTTGTGGGTTCAAGCCCCGCATTGGTCTTTATGCTGACCACTTGGAGCCTGCTTGGAAGTCTGCTCCCCCAATCTGCCCCTCCCCTGTTCATGCTCACACTCTCTCAAAAATGAACTTGAAAAATACATAAAAACTTAAATATTATATCTGGTAACGAAGAGGAAAGGTCTTTATTCTTAGGAGATACACTCTGAAATATCTAGGGGTGAAATGCTCTGATGTCTGAAACGTGAGAGAGACGAGCAGATCTAGCAAACTGCTCTTTGCTGTGGTAGTGTAGGGGCAGGGTAGGCACGACGCGATTTCCCTTTGTCGTAACTGCTCTGTAGTTATGCCCCCACTGTACCATCTTATTCCCTTTTAAGGACACTCTATCCAGGGTCTCCAGGCTAGAACCTGGAAACGTAGATGTCTGCACTGACTTGGATTATCTAACAGCAGAAGCATCGGCTCCGTGGGCTGGCCTACGGGTTTCCTTGATGGAGGCACACCCAGGAGCACTCAGGCAAGCAGAGAGAGCGCTGTTCCACACCCTGGATTCCTTATTTCCGACAGGCAATGAGGTAGAAAGGGAGGCCTGAGTTATGGCTGTACGCAGCTAGGTTCAGCTGACAAGCTTTTCCAGCTGCCTAACTACATGGTAATTATTAACCACACAATGGAGTCCAGACAGCCTGGGACCCCCGCTGGCACAAGGAAAATTCCCCAATCATTTCCAATAACAATGATAAACACAGTTCTTGAGTCCTTACTACGTGCCTTCAATGTCCAACAACGTATGGATTTCCAAAGGTGGTCAACCTTTGTCAAATTATCATTAAGTACTACTATCAACTACTGACAAACTCATTGTAAGCAAAGGCTAGAAAGTAATTTGTAAGACTGTTCACATTCAGAAGACTAAGTCATTTTTTGCTTAGAAAAAAAAATGGTAATTGGTACTGGGGGCAGAGGGAGGTTCACTATATCTCCCCTAAAAACCATTAATGCAAATCGCCCCTCAAATTCTTGCATGTCTAGGCATCCATAACCATTTATCATCAGAAAGAATGTAGCACAATTAAAATCACAGCTTGCTTCCTGACGTCTACCACAGCAATCAAAGCGAGAGAGGCAAAGATGTATTACTTTATTCACTTATTCCTCCTGGCCCCCGCTAATCGGCCACTTGCCATTGCTCACAGCTCTTCTCACATTAGTGGTAGAAAATTCAGAAGCCTCAAACAGATGTTTCCCTCCTCAAAGTTACAGCAGATAGTTATTAAGAGGGTAAAATTAAGTTTCAAATATGCCACAGGGATAGAATAAAGAGGAAAAAAGACCTTTAAACACAAAGGGAGTGAGGCAGGCATTCGAATCTTGGAGGGCAGCAGCCCTGGTGGGGGGGGGGGGGTTAGCAAGCCATTCAGGAAATGGCTGGAGCATTTACCTCCCTAGGAACGATACAGAAAGTAGTAACCAATAGTCAGGCCCTGCTGGAGAATCATACAGGGACTAGGATTGAAAAGCAGCAGAATATGACACCCCAAAATAAGGAGTTCAGGACTTGCCGCTCAAAGTACGCCACTTAGGACGTAGTCTTTTGATAGCTTGAGCCATAGGCTCTTGAAAACCAGTAAATGCGAGGAGAGGCTGTGTCTGAACTCTATCTGCCTAAAGGCACGCCCTCCACAAGGAGCTCAATTGCCACAAGTCCCTTCCTGGGAGTTCCATTAGCCAGGAAGATGGACTCTCTCACAGGAACGACACAGGAAGTGAAGAGCACACCCAGACAGACTTTGTCACACACTGTCATACCGCTCATCTGTTCTGCTAAGGGCCTGCTCATCTTCCCTAGAAACCCCTTGCCTTCCCCTCAGAGGCCTATATCCCACCTGTTTTCCTAAGACAATGTTTAATCCTGAATTCTAAACAACCTCAACGAGTTACTTATTTTTCCCCTCGGTGTCTCTCATGTATATATAAGGTGTACATGTTAACAAACTGCTGTTTTTCTCTGGTTACTCCTTTATTACAAGGGTCTCAGCCAAGAATTCAGAAGAGTGGAAGAAGTCCATATCCTCTCTTACAGAATAACTGGGCATCCTTAGAAGCAACAACATGGATGAAATCTCCTATAATGGTGACCAAAAGAAGCCAGGCACTATAAAACTACATACTGTGACCACATAAATAAGTACTTCATTTAAAATTTAAGAAATTTTGGGGATCCCTGGGTGGCTCAAGCAGTTGGGCATCTGAGTTTGGCTCAGGTAACGATCTCATGGTTTAGGAGTTGGAGAACTGCATCAGGCTCGCTGCTGTCCATACAGAACCTGCTTTAGAAACTCTGCCCCCACAGCCCCTCCACCATTCAAACGCTCTCTCAAAAATGAACACTTAAAAAAAGCTTTAAAAAAGAATGAAGATATTTTAAATTTCTAAGTATGTGTATAAATAAAATTCAAACCAAGAAAAAATCATTAATGCTGTTAAAATTTTAAATAATGGTTATTTTTGGAAAGGAAGTAGGGAGGGGCACAATGGGCCGGGGAGGGTCTCTGGGTGATGGTTACACAGGTATGTTCAGTGTGTGAAAATTCATTAAGCTGTACTCTCCTCTGTGCCCTTCTCCATTTGTAGGTTATACTTCAACAAAAAGCTTAATTAAAAATATGAAGACAGGGGCTCCTGGGTGGCTCAGTGGGTTAAGCATCAACTTTGGCTTAGTTCTTGAGTTCAACCCCTATGTCAGGCTCTGTGCTGACAGCTCAGAGCCTGGAGCCTGCTTCAGATTCTGTGTCTCCCTCTCTCTCTCTGCCCTTCCCCTACTCGCACTCACTCTCTCTCTCTCAAAAATAATCATTTAAAAATTTTTTTTGAAAGAAAACTATATTACAGTATCATCTCCCACTATTATAAAAAACAACAAGAAGAAGAAGTCACAAGTGTTGGCAAGGATGTGGAGAAAAGGAAACCCTTGAATAGTCTTGGGAATGTCAACTGGTGCAGCCACTGTGGAAAACAGTACGGAGGTTCCTCAAAAAGTTAAAAATACAGATACATATGACCCACTAATTCCACTTCTGAGTATGTACCCCCCCCAAAAAATGAAAACACTAACTTGAAAAACTAAAGGTACACCATTCATTACAGCATTATTTACAATGGCCAAGAAGGAAAACAACCTAAGTGCCCATCAACGGATGAATGGACAAAGAAAATTTGGTACACATTTTTACATATAACAGTGTTATTCAGCCATGAAAAAGAAGGAAATCTTGCCTTTTGTAACAGTATAGTAGACCCTGAGGACATTATGCTAAGTGAAAGAATTCAGATGGAGAAAGACAAATATCCTATGATTTCACTTACAGGTAAAATCTAAAAATTCAAGCTCACAGATACAGAAAACAGATTTGCAGTGGTCAGAGGTATGGGTGGATGATAGGGAAAATGAGTGAAGGAAATTAAAAGGTATAAATGTTGGGGCAGAGGGGTGGCTCAGTCAGTCAAGCAGCCAACTTTGGCCCAGGTCATGATCTCATGGTTTGTGAGTTCAAGCCCCACATCAGGTTCTGTGCTGACAGCTCAGAGCCTGGACCCTGCTTCAGATTCCGTGTCTTCCTCCCTCCCTTCCTCTCTCTCTCTCTCTCTCTCTCTCTCTCTCTCTCTCTCTCTGCCCCTCCCCTTCTTGCTCTCTCTCTCTCTCAAAAATAAAGATACATTTAAAAAATTAAAGTTAAAAAAATAAAAGGTATAAATGTCTGGTTATAAAATGGGGAGGTAATATACAGAATAATGACCATAGTTAATATTATATTGGAGAGTGTCTAAGGAAATAAATCTTAAAAGTTCTTACCACAAGAAAAAAAAAAAGTATGTAGTGAAGGACATTAACTAGACTTGTAATCATTTTCCAATCCATACAAATATCTATTACAGGGGCTCTTGGGTGGCCCAGTCTGTTAAGCATTCGACTTAGCTCAGCTCACAATCTCACAAAGTTCGTGGGTTCAGGCCCCACATGGGGCTCTGAACTGGCAATGCAGAGCCTCTCCCTCTCCACCCTCTCCACCCCTACCCCACTTGCACACACACACTCTCCCTCTCTCTCTCTCAGGATAAATAACCTTAAAAAAATGATTACATTGTACATCTAATGAATAATGACTAATGTTTTATGTCAATTATATCTCAAAAAATGTAAAATGTAAAAATTATGAAGTCAAATACTCCACCAAGAGACGGGACTTCTGAAACCACCTCAGAGGTGGTGTTTACATAAAATCATACTTTTAAAGCAAATGACAGTTCAAGGCACTTAGGAGCCAACATTTAAGTCTGTATGTCAAGTGAAATTAGACACAGTTCCTGCAATAGCCATACAAATAACTCTGCAGGCAGTAGCAGGAATTGCTGGGGGGTGGGGGTGGTGAGTAATTACAAAGGCCTTTGACCTCTAGTGTATCTTTTATCTGGGCTCTCAGAGGAGGCGGCAACCAACAAGGGCCAGCAGTCTCTGGCAGCGGCGACTGCGTCTCCACCTGTCTACGGATCCTGCACCTTTGCATGGTAACAGCTGAAGTCAGAAAAAGACTGGAGGCTACTAACGCCCTGATATAAAGACATCCTGATTAAAACAAGACTCACATACATTAGCTTCCGTCTGTTGTTTTGTTTTTTTAAGTTTATTTACTTGCTTTGAAAAGGTAGGGGGAGGGAGAAAATGAGTTGGGGGAAAGGGCAGAGAACGCAAATCCCAAGCAGGCTCCGCAATGTCAGCACACAGCCTGAGCCAGGGCTCGAACCCGTGAGTTGGTAACCTGAGCCGAACTCAAGAGTTGAACACTTAACTCACTGAGCGCCCAGCCGCCACTTCAGTATAGTATCTTTCAACAGGATCCCAGTCAGATAGCAAACGTATGGGCCCCAGGTTGGCAGTTCTCCTAATATCCTGGATTCTTAAAACGCAAGGAAGAACAGAGAACTTGAGAGAAATAACCCAGCCTGCACTTCCCATCTCCCAATTCTATTTGACCTTCTTGCCTACTGTTATGGGCTGAAGTGTGTTCTCCCCCCAAATTCATACATTCAGGTCCTAACAGCTAGCACCTCAGAATGTGACCTTCCTTGGAGATAGAGTCATTGTAGACGTGACTAGTTAAGACGAAGTCACTCTGGGTCAGGGTGGGCCCTAATCCAACATGGCTGGAGTCCTTATAGAAATCGGGAAACCTGAGTGCGCACACGTGTACACACACACACACACACACACACACACAATACCATGTGACGACTGGAATTAACAGAGTCACAGGAAGTACCAGAAACTGGGAGACTGTGCCTTCAAAAGGAACAGGGGCCTGCTGATAGCTCCATCTCACACTTCCGGGCTCCCAACCGTGAGAAGATACATTCCGAGGTTGAAGCCACCCAGCCGAGCTGCTGTTGGAGAGCCCCAGCAATGCATGCATCTCCGCAGCCCGGGCCTGGCATGGTCAGCTAACGTAGCAGCTCCAGCCTGGTCCTGCAGATGAAGAAACCAGCACAGAGAAATAGAGTAGACTGCTCTAAGACACCAAGCCCTCCCTGACCAAGATTAGAATTCAGAAATCAAAAAGAAAAAAATAAATCTGCTGCAAAAAGTTGTGAGAAGTAAAAGCATGAAAGAAATTACAGACTCCCCTTCCCTGGCAGCCTGCTAACTCCTCGGAGACGGCTTAGGATGGTTGAGATACCACCTCACGCCAGTCAGAGTGGCTAAAGTGAACAAATCAAGAGACTACAGATACTGGCGAGGGTGTGGGGAGACGGGCACCTCCTACACTGTTGGTGGAAATGTAAACTGGTGCAGCCGCTCTGGAAAACAGTGTGGAGGTTCCTCAAAAACTATCAAAAGAATTCCTCTATGACCCAGCAATAGCACTGCTAGGGATTTACCCAAGAGATACAGAAATGCTGAGGCATAGGAGCACATGTACCCCAATGTTCATAGCAGCAATGTCAACAATAGCCAAATCATGGAAAGAGCCTAAATGTCCATCATCTGATGAGTGGATAAAGAAGATGTGGTATATATATACCATGGAGTATTACATGGCAATGAGAAAGAATGACATATGGCCATTTGTAGGAAAGTGGATGGACCTCGAGGGTTTCATGCTAAGCAAAATAGACTAGTCAGGCAGAGAAGGACAGATACCATATGTTTCCACTCATAGGTGTATCAGGAGAAACCTAACAGGGGACCATGGGAAGGGGAAGGGGGGGAAGAAAGTTAGGGAGAGGGAGGGAGGCAAATCATGAGGGGCTCTTGAATACGGAAAACAAACAGGGATGAAGATGGAGGAGAAAAGGGGTGGGAAGGTGATGGTCATGGAGAGGGCACTTGTGGGGAAGAGCACTGGGTGTTATATGGAAACCAACTTGGCAGTAAACTATTAATAAAAAAGAGAGAGAGAGAGAGAGAGAGAAAAGAAAAAGATGCTTCCTAGTCCTACAAATCTCCACCAACTCTAGCACCCCCTCCAGACTCCTAACTCCTAGTGCAGGAATGAATTTCTTTTCAAAGGCCTAAATCTGCTAAAAAGAATGCAGCTACTAAAAACTGAGGCAAGGAAAAAAAAGAATATGAGTAGAAATGGCATTTTAATAAGTAATAAGACTTTAAGAGAGGCTAGGAGTTCAGATTCACTTCTGAACTTTAATATGGAATTAATCTACAGTGTCTTCCAAAAACATTCATCCAGCAAAACATGCACAATGGTGTCCATTTCAAATGCAGCCATAGAAAATAAAAATGAACCTCTAAAAGCAGTGTTCGGGTGGGTTTTAAGAATTGATCTCTGGTATGTGCCAGCTATGGCTGATGTCCAAATCACAGCAAACATCAGTGATATCTACATTAAATTTAGTATTAGCTAGGACAATATGGTTAGAGTTAAGTTTTATGAAATGGGAATGTACTCACAGAAGAAATATGGAGCACTTATAAATGCCAGCTACTAGTCCATGAACCAAAAATCAGACCCAGGGGTGAATAAAATAGCCCCTCATAGGGCTTAGAACAGAGTTCACAAATAGAATTCAGTGGTACCCTTCAGAGTGGTAATATTCCCTGGTCTTTAAAGGTGAAAATTTAGGAGTACCTAGGTGGCTCAGTCAACTGACTAGTATCCAACTAGAGCTTAGGTCATGATCTCACGGTTCATAAGATCAAGTCAGGCATTGGGTTCTGTGCTGACAGCTCAGAGCCTGGAGCCTGCTTCGGATTCTGCGTCTCCCTCTCTCTCTGCCCCTCCCCTGTTCACCCTCTTTCTCTGGTTCTCAAAAATGAATGTTAAAAAAAAATTAAAAATAAAGGTGAAAAGTTAGTGACAACTATCTTAGAAGTTTCTTTTTGTTCTTCTGAATTTTAAAATTAGTCAATTCTCATGACTCTCCTTGAAATCAGTAGCAGAGACTGGGCACTGGGCTCCTCTCAGGTAGAATGTATAGGAGTGGCCCCTTACTGTGGGTGCCAACCTTGGAGGCAGACCAATATATGGCTTGAACAAACCAAGGTCACTGATTTAAGACCTGAAGGACCAGGTAACTTCAAGAGACTGCCCTTACTATCCTGGCAGACAACTCCACATTTCAAATCCCTGCTTTACAGCAAGGAATTATGGCCCCCAACACACAGCGAGATGGTCTGGGCAAAGCATTTCATGAACAGAGAGGGACTCAAAGACCAACACAAATGCAGATTTGGTTACAGTGGAGAAACAGGCCTCTATCCAGGGATCGTGGCACCTGGGGAGGTGACAGCAGTGGCCAAGGTGAGGGCAGCATTCTCTCTACATCTACAGAGGGCATCCCGTCAGTTTTTCCAGGACCCTCTTCTGGACTGACACTGTGGCACTATGACTGACCTTGTCCAGCCAGCCTACCAGGCAAACTATAGTGTTCCTGGTCACATTCATGTGACTTCCAGGATTTTCCTTTCTGTGGAGGACTGAACGGTTCAAAAACAGCCTCTTACACCAGCTGTGCCCTTTGCTTCAAGGAGGAGGTTCAGTTTTAGCCCCAGGCCACACCTCCCCCTTCTTCCTCAATGACATCAGATCACTTTCAGCAAATGACAAGCTAAAAGGTAGATGGCAGTTGTGACTAACTTCAGTTTTATATTTTTAAATTCACCGTTTATCCACTGAAAAGACAGCCAGCACTTGGAGGAGAGGGGCTCACACACTGTGCTAACGGTGCTGATTTTTCACCGCGGCACAGGTAAGCTCAAACATGGGGCGGTTATATTTGCGTGTGTTCATGTGGAGTTATTCAGTTCACAGAAGTTAAATATATATAAAAAAAGACAAAAACCTTAAAATCCACTCCCTTCATATCACTTTTAAAATCACCCCCTAGAGTGACTCCTGCAGAATCCTAGAGAAATCTTTAAGATTCATAATTACTGCTTCTTGCTCTATGTCAGGGTCTTTAATAAAAATTTAAAAAAAAATCAAAGAGTTACAGAAATACAATCGTCTCCCAATACAAAGGGAACGTATTTTTCAAAGCCAGTCTATTATGTCCAGATGTCTACTGAAGCCATGTCCGACATCAAAGCCTTCCCCTCCCTGGGCCACTGGAAAGCCCGGAAGGTGCACTGCTCTCCAGAACTTGCCGCAAACATCCCTGGGGGCTGCTTATGCTCAAGTGCACCCCTACTTGGATTTCTTGCCTTATCACTTCAAGATTGCAAGGGACTTCCTGGGAACTGAAAATGAGCTGTCAGAGCATTCTGTGGCATTTAACAGGACACTGTTCACGAAGCCGTCGTGGCCGTGCATTCCAGCCAGTGGGTTGGCTTTCTATAGCCAGAAGCACATGGGGGCCATCTATATGCATCCTAGGTTAGGAATGTTCTCACTTCTCCCTGTGGACAGCTTCTTCCTCCTCCCACTTCCCTACAGAACTAACTCCAACCCCAGGCCATTTGAACCTCAGACAACATTCTAAAGAATTTACAAAAGTGCCTTGAACACCTCGGATTTCAAAGATTCATCATAACATCTTCCACTGAAGAATGACACACAAGTTTTCTGTCCACTTTCAACTCTTAGTCACGGTTTTAAATTAGGGCGAGGATTTTTTACTTTACTTTTTCACGTAGTACATCCTCACCACAGCACTAAAGACCAGGTTCAGAATGGTCTTTAAAAAATCCCATCACCCAAGCACCACCACCATTGCCTCCTGTTTTTCCAAACAATCTTTATCCTGCTTCATACCTGATTTAGAACACATCATAAATACTATAGTAGCTGTCAAGCATCCCATCCTCCAGAAGTACAATTTACTTACTCATTCCCTTTTTGTTAGACAAGGAACCCACTTTCCATTTTTATTGTAAATTACACTTTAAAGAACCTCTTGATGCCAAAGATTTTTTTTTTAATTTCAGACATTCCTTGAAAATAGATTTCTAGAGTTACAATTAGTCCAGGTGTGAGTAATTATCCAAATGAGCAAATGACTTGAAAGTTAGTAACACGCTGCCAAGAAGGTTCTCACGCATTTCACTGTTAAATCCTGACATCTCACGTTCCTGTACTGGAAACTCCTTCCCAGCATTCCTTCCTCTGCGAACTTGCTCCTCCCTTCAGCCTCCTGCTTCCAGCAGAACTGGCCCCAACTGGTGAGGGGGTAGTAGTCTCACCTGCTGGAGGGGAAGGGTTCCTTACGGTCTGCTTTTGTTTCTGCCTATCTTCACTCCTCCTCCAACCCTGCCACAAGGTCCCTCCCAGGCATTCCATTCGCATTGGTTAGGATACGGACGGATGACTGTGTATCTCACCTGCTCTGTAGAATGTAAATCCTTTAGTGATTAGAAATACTTTTTCATTACCCCAAAACACAGTCTATGACCTACATTCTAATTTCCTTTTCGTTAAGTTTTTCACAAGTTCCTAGTCAAACTCAGTCACGGTCGAATTGTTTGCACTAGTTCACAGGTACATCCGTCACAGGCTTCCAATAATTTCTGCCCTCTAGTTCTCCATTCACACAGAACAAACAAGTTCCCTTCTTTTCCACCACTAGAAGCTTGAAAACTTTTGAAATGCTGATCTTTTTTCAGAATCCTGGGACCTATTTAATACCATCACACGGAGATTAGCACAAACATCTACACTAATGGCTCATCTGCTCAGAAATGTGTTTAGTCAAATATACATGCACACTGCAAATCAATATAAAACCACAGCTATAAACACATGTATCCGTCAAAATAGAAGTTGTCGATCTACACCTGACTGGCTGTTTCTAGGTTTTTTTCTATTTTTTGTTTACAATGTGTTTACTTAGCACCAGCACAGCCTCCGAAGGACATTACAGCGAGTGCCAAAGATTTGAGAACAATTCATGAGAAACGAGGGAAAGGGAGAGAAAGATTTTCAATTTCATGATCATAATCAAAAAATTTATAAACCATCTAGATCTGTGGCCGCAAATTAAGAAGAGATCACTATCATTTAACTACAGCAACAAATCGAAGAGTGATGTGGGGAGACCGACTTCTAGGAGGGTCCCCTCTCTCCATGCTATATGCACCGCAGTCACTGTCACCTGTGACCAATGCCGGGGAAAGGAGTCCCAGCAGTGGCTTCCTGGCCCTCCACACGCCTCTGAGTCACCTGTGATCTAGGAAAGGCCGATTCACATTCAGGAAGCTGGGCGTGGGGTCTGATATCCTAGCAAGCTCCCAGGCCTCAGAGTGCAGACCATGCTCTGTGTAGCAAATACATAGATTTCGGCATCTAGGAATTTTGTAATCAGTGGATTTATAATTAAAAAGCCTCTAAAATACAGCTATAAATTATTAGCTCCCTTTGTTTTATTAAAGGCAAGCTGCTTAGAGAAGGCCCTTTTTTTAAGTTTATCTTTGTGGGAGAAGGAGTGTGTGTGTGTGTGTGAGAGAGAGTGAGAGAGATGGGGGGACAGAGAGGGGGGCAGAGAGGGAGTGAGAGAGAGGCAGAGAAAGAGAGTGAGTGAGAGAGGGGCAGAGAGAGAGAAAGGCAGAGAGAGAGAGAGAGAGAGAGAGAGAGAGACACACACACACACACACACACACACACAGAGAGGCCGAGAGAGAAATATCCCAAGCAGGCTCCGTGCTGTCAGCGCCTGACTCCGGGCTCAAACTCAGGAACCATGAAATCATGATCTGAGCCAAAATCAAGAGTTGGAGGCTTAACCAACTGAGCCACC
>NC_043702.1:78261673-78267981 GCF_006229205.1 Suricata suricatta
GCAGAGAAAGAGAGTGAGTGAGAGAGGGGCAGAGAGAGAGAAAGGCAGAGAGAGAGAGAGAGAGAGAGAGAGAGACACACACACACACACACACACACACACACACAGAGAAAGACACAGAGAGGCAGAGAGAGAGGGAGAGTGAGAGAGGGGCAGAGAGAGAGAAAGGCAGAGAGAGAGAGAGAGAGAGAGAGAGAGAGAGAGAGAGAGACACACACACACACACACACACACACACAGAGAAAGACACAGAGAGGCCGAGAGAGAAATATCCCAAGCAGGCTCCGTGCTGTCAGCGCCTGACTCCGGGCTCAAACTCAGGAACCATGAAATCATGATCTGAGCCAAAATCAAGAGTTGGAGGCTTAACCAACTGAGCCACCCAGGTGCCCCACATTGCTTTTTCTTAATATTATTAACACTGATCGAATCCAAAGTACATCAGAAACTGGTAACATGGGTTGCCTGAAGAAGGAACTGGCCTACTGGAGGAGAGAAGCGGGAGGGTTTCACTGAATATTGTTTTGCAGCTTTTATTTCTTTTTCTTTTTTAATTTTTTTAGTAGGCTTCATAGGCCCCGTGTGAAGCCTAACATGGGGCTTGAATTCATGACCCCGAGACCGAGATCTGAACAGAGATCAAGAGTCTGATGATGATCAATGAACTGAGCACCCAGAAGCCCCTTCTGCAGATTTTAAATGCTGAACCACGTGAATGAATTACCTATTCAGAAAACAAATTGTATTTTAAAATCTTAAACCATTTCATAGGATATTCTGGAAGCTCAATAAACATTAACTCAAATTAATCCATTCCCAGGAAAGTAAATGGTAGACCCAGGAGACCACTTACCTTAAATAACCTAGCATTTTTCTTCAAAGAGGGAACATCCCTTACTTCACCCCTCCTCTAGGACCATGCCAACATTACATTTTTATTGTCAAAACCCTTTTCAGCCCAATTTCTCTTCTCCAGCACCAGAAGGGCCCCACAGCAGACCTTCATTCATGCCAGATTCAAAACAAACCTTCTGTGTGCCCCTAGTAACTCCAGCCCCACTGCTGGGAACAGGGAGAAAATGGCAGAGAACATTCGATCACCCAACCTCTGCTAAGTTTCTGAGTCAGGCCTATTTGCACTATAATTAGTCTGACAAATAGCAGTCAAGTTGGACTTTTAGATCAACATAGAAGCACCTGCAGCTGAAATCAGAAACCCAGAGCAAGAAGGGGCGAGCATGTGTGTCAGCGTGTGAGCTCATGGGTGTGCCCTCACACAAGTGACCCTCCAGCGGACCCTGAGAGTAAACATGGACTCGACCGTCCATTTTCATCTTAACCCATGTTGGCCCAGCCCCACCTGCACCCTCACAGGGTCTCCTGGGTAAACACAAATCTTTTCAAATAACTTGGTCACGACTCAGCTATAGGAGTCTCTGAAAGTGTTCACTGCATTTGCAACTTCTGAATTGATATTTATCCATAAGCCCTGAAATGCCCATTTTGGCTCTATTATTTTTTACCGGGTCACCACAAAGCAGACTCTACCACGTTCTGTTGTGGCTTCCTTCCCCAGATCTCTCACTTGCGCCCTCTTTCTCCACTCACGCTGCTGTCACCCTGGTGGGGGTCCCCATCCTCTGCCCCGGGTCCCCATCCTCTGCCTCGGGTCCCCATTCTCTGCCTCTCAGGTACAGTCTGGGCTTGCAACTGAGCGGATCAGCAGCACGGGATAAAGGGAAGGATCAGGGACAGACAAACCCAGGCTAGACAGAAACCCATGGCAGAACCCTGCCTACAGCCCAGCAGGGGTGTCTAAAGCCCCAGAGTCAACCTTGACCTAATTCCCATCTCCACGTCTGTTATCTAGGGAGACAAAGGAAAATAACCAAAGTCATTGGTTGGGGGAAGGAAGGGAAAGGAGCCCCTAGCAGTGTAGTGGCTCTTCCTATCTCTCCACAGAGACCCCAAAAGCTACAGATGCAGCCCAGAACCGGCACTCACTCCCCGCAACACAGGGATGGGCCTGGCAGAGAGGATGGCGAGAACCAGGCAGGGCCAAAGCCCCAGCCAAGAGGGCTGCGGTTTCAGCAGGAACGCCTGTGCCAAGCAGGAAATGGGAAAAACATAGAATGAGAAAATATTGTGAGGGTCATGGCAAGGGTGCCATTCAGCTCACATGGGTGCTCTCACCCAGGGCTTGAGCTCGTGTGGCTGAGTTCTTACCTGCCAGGCAGTGGGTGCGAAGCTGCCAAAGCACCTCTGCCCACGTCAGCATCAGGTCAGGAACCGAGAGCTGCTGCTGGTTACAAGCCAAAGGAGCTACAGCTGCATGCTGCTGGAGAAAGTGGTTCCAGCTGCTGCAGAGCCAGTCCATGCTCACCAGCTCCTCCTTCAGCACAGCACCACCAGAAGCAAGTGGCAATGGGCATGCGTCGCTCTAAAGACATCGCCTGCTGCCATTCTCCTCCCTGCTTCCTATTCTGTAGCCACTCAGATGGTCCTGGAACCATCCCAGGGCCTTTGCACCACTGTTCCCTCTGCCTCAAAGGCTCCTCCCACATTTATAGCTCTTTCTCTCTCCTCCAATCTTCACTCAAATGCCTCAGCTGGCCTTCCCTGACCACCCTATTTAGAATTACAAATCCCCTCCTCCATTACCTCAGCACTCTTTCCTTTTTCTGTCTTTATTTTTCCTTTTCTAGTTTATTGTCAAGCTGGTTTCCATATAACACCTAGTGCTCATCCCAACAAGTGCCCTGCTCCATGCCCGTCACCCCTTTTCCCCTCTCCCCCACCTCCCATCAACCCTCAGTTTGTTCTCAGTATTTTTTTAAATTTTTTTTTATTTATTTTTGATACAGAGAGAGAGACAGACCATGAGAGGGGGAGGGGCAGAGAGAGAGGGAGACACAGAACCAGAAGCAGGCTCCAGGCTCTGAGCTAGCTGTCAGCACAGAGCCTGACGCAGGGCTCGAACCCACGAAAGTGAGATCTGACCTGAGCTGAAGCCGGAGGCTCAACCGACTGAGCCACCCAGGCACCCCTGTTCTCAGTATTTAAGAGTCTCTCATGGTTTGCCTCCCTCCCTCTCCTTAACTATTTTTCCCCTTCCCCTCCCCCATGGTCTTCTGTTAAGTTTCTCCTGTTCCACATACAAGTGACAACATATGGTATCTGTCCTTCTCTGCCTGATTTACTTCACTCAGCATGACACCCTTGAGGTCCATCTACGTTGCTACAAATGGCCAGATTTCATTTTTTCTCATTGTCATGTAATATTCCATTGTATATATATATACCACATCTTCTTAATCCACTCGTCAGTTGACGGACATTTAGGCTCTGTCTTTAACTTTCCTCAAAGCACTTAACACACTCCTGTATGTTTTGCCTACATATTTGTTTATAGGCCCCGTCCGCAGAAGCATATGTGCTGAGAGTCCAGGAAGACTCAAAGAACTTTCTAGAGGGAAAACGACAACACAAGCAAAAGCAACAAATGCCCAGGATGCCCTTTTCCTTCTTCCCATTACATAGCCACTCCCGGTTTTAAGATGCAGATTAAGAGACATCCTTCTTAAAGTTTTCCTTCCCATGTTTCTGCTTCCCTGGTCTTTTGCCTTCTCGAAACTCCAAAAGCACTGCCTATTTATGCAAAATTCACTCTAAACCAACAGTGCCTGCTTCACTGGGCTACTGGGAGGACAACATGAGTGAGTTCGTGATGAAAACCACTAGGATGGTGTTCGGTGCTATTCATCATCCAGCAAACCCTAGCCATCATTACTTAGCACATATATCTTGTGTCACATATACTGATTAAAGTCTTATTTCCACAGCTAAATTATAAGCCAATTGAGGGCAAAGATCTTATTCTGTATTTTGAAATCCCCAGAACTACTTAACCCAGTTTTTAATAATTATTTGTCAACTGGTTGAAACAAAAGATTTCAACTGTTAAAGATCTGTTTCAAACCCCTTAGAATCTCTGTTTGAACAGTGATTCTAATCCTTCCAAGACTGACCTGGTGTGTAAATAGAGCAAATCTTTGAAAATGGCATTCATAGTAGGAACTTTGCTATAGCATGAACACCAGAGCCAAAATACTATAGGAAAGATCAAACAAATATTGACTCAAAAGAATTTTCCCCGAGGCAACTGTTATAGTCTTATCTTGAATAGAATGTTTGCAGTTAATTAAGTATTGCTAGGGACTCAGAAAAATCCCAAGCAGACCATGCCAAACTGAGTTTTACATTCCCACCATCTTCTTATTTACAAGTCCCTCTCCTCACACCTCCCTCACCTATCACAACTGTTAATGCTGTGTGTGGGATTAAATGATAAGTAAGTCACACACCTTTTATCCGTGGACAAAAGATAATAGGATTGCAGTGCCAAAGATTCCATTTACTTATCTCACAGCAAATACGCTCTGTCTTTACCCTTCCAGAAATCAATCAGGCTGTATCTATTACTACCTGTTGACTTCTTGGAAATGTATGAAATAGTAGAGCCATGTAGAGAGGGGGCGTTTACTGGTTTCACGGAACATGCCTCTGTACACCAAATACTAATAAGACTACCAACCGTGAAGCTTGCCAGGACCCAGGAGCCTCCAAATTTACCACAAGATCAGCGTGTTCAGTGCAGGGAGTGGGCTGATTGCTAGCTTACACTGCGTAGTCTAAGATGTGGAGGAGGTCAAATACGACAGGTGGAAGCCAACAAGAGTCACACATAGCCTTTCCTCCTTCCCTCCAGCCTTCATTTATCAAGTACTTTACGTGATGACGTCATAGTTATTCGATAGTACAGGCACCACTCTAGGCACTGGGAATAGGAGAGGGAATAAACGCAACCATGTCCTTAGGAAAGTCATACTCTAGTGAGAGACAGAGACAGATCAACAATAAGTAAAATTTACACAGCTGGACCTTGAACTACAGCAGATTTGAACTTCTCTGGTCCACTTACATGTGGATTCTCCTCAATCCAGTACCATAAATGTAGTTTCTCTTTTTATGATTTTTTGACCATATATATATACTGAATAATATACAAAATATGTGTGAATTGACTGTGTATGCCATGGCTTCTGGTCAACAGCAGGCTATGAGCAGTTAAGCTCTGGGGGAGTTAGAAGTTAACCATGGTTTTTCAGCACAGACGTTGGTACCTTGACCCCTTTACTGCTCATGATTCAACTGTGCTGTGTTAAATGCTGGTAAGTGGTAAGAAGAAGAGAACAAAACAGAAAGAAGCAGGATATAAAATATTACAGGGCCAAAGGGATGGGGTGAAATTACAGATGTTATTACAGGGAGTCAAGGACATCCTCAGTGAGAAGCTCATATTTGAGTCTGAAGAGTGTGAAGGAGCCAGCTTTGCAGATAGATGGGGAAGAGCATTCCAAGCAGCATTAAATACAAAGGTCCTGTGGCAGACCATGGCTGGCATGTTGGGAAACATCAAGGAAGCCAGTGTGGCTAGAGCCTAACATTCACAGGGAAAGATGTAAGAAATAAAACCAGAAGGGAGCAGGGAGGGAGACGTATGCTTCTAAAACATACACCTCTTTACAGAGAAAAGCCACCATTTACCAAATTTTCATTTACTCAAACTTCTACAGTGATTATTTTTCAAAAAATGCGTATCTCTATATTTCAAGAGAACAAAAAGAAAACCAAGGCCAGCATACAAAAGAAAAGAAAAAAGAAAAAGCCGAAATATTTGCCTGGGAAAAAGTCCTAGGTTTCCATTAATCAAAATGAAAACTCCTTGTGGCCTTGAGTGTACACGTCCATAGAACTGGGACCAAGCATCACAGTGGAGAACACAGCTTAGCACCACAGGCAACTGGATGTGCAATGATGCTATAAAAAGATGTCATGCTGCTCTCAAAGAATAACATGCAGAGTTACAGGAGAGAAGAGCATTGAAATTTACCACAGGGGTATTGTTTTAATGTTGCAATGCCCCAAAAGTCTTTGGCAAATTTAAGTGCCAAGCTGGCTAATGCAATATCTAGCCCACACCTCCTTCCTGCCCAACAAGCTTCTCAACATGAAGAAGATGCTATCAGCCAAGATCTGTGACACAGCAGGGTTGGGGTGGTACCTTAAGATCTGCTATCTTCCAGTTCCATTCAGACCTAATCAACCAGTTTCATGTATCTTGTTAAAGAGTCTTCCTATGAAAAAACACTCATAAATTCTAATAGTTGGGTGCAGTACCTCCACCGTTCTTAAGAATACACAGTCTGTGTCACCAAGGCAACACGCACAGACTACAGGGCATGCTC
>NC_043702.1:78268081-78269101 GCF_006229205.1 Suricata suricatta
TTTAATTGACTACTTACCATTGGGGCATATTTTATATTATTTATGAATCCTCTTTGACCAGAAACTTCTTAGTGAGTAGCAAAGCCTTTGCTTTTGAACCATGTGTAACTACCTTGTTCTCAACTTGCCTGATAGGTTGTCTTCTGAAGGGGAAGAGGAGGGACTGGTTGGATTCCAAGACTCAATGATACCAAGAGAAAGTCCTTTTTTTCTTAGGTCACCTGGGTCTAGATGATTGGGGAATACCGCTGCCAGGAAGCAGGGTTTTGTTACCTGGGTGCTTTGCTGAGAATGGAAAAATGGGAGACAGTGAATATTTGTCCAGATTTCTGCCTTTTTAGGTAGTTTGGGGATAAATCGGCATGTAACTTTTAACATCTGTAGAATAACCAGCTTCAGCATTTGAGGCAGGGCAGGGGACATCTGGCCGTGATTTTGCCTGTAACACCTTGACCGTGCTTTGTTTTGAAATACATCATTGTCCTTGATAACGCAGAATGTTTTATGTCAAGTGAAGAATTCACCTCATTTTTCATGTCCATGGACTAGACTCTTTCCCCAAGTCTAGTTGTTGCAAGAGTACTTCATACAATTTACCATCCAGAGGAACACAGTTCAGAAGCTAAAGTAACTAACAAGTATTTCCAAATTTCACACTTTATTTGCCTTTTATCAGAGAATGTTAATAGGGACTTAATGTATATTTTTAAAAATTCTAAGTAATATCTGTAAACATTCTCTCCCGTCTCTCCTGCCTTGCACTGTTCCAGATCACCTCTCCTCAAAACTCGTTTTTGCTTCTCTGGTCTGTACCTTCTTGAAGTTCCAGTCACTGCTTCCTGGCAGCGGTATTCCCCAATCATCTAGACCCAGGTGACCTAAGAAAAAAAGGACTTTCTCTTGGTATCATTGAGTCTTGGAATCCAACCAGTCCCTCCTCTTCCCCTTCAGAAGACAACCTATCATGCAAGTTGAGAACAAGGTAGTTACACATCGTTCAAAAGCAAAGGCTTTGCTACT
>NC_043702.1:78269201-78295665 GCF_006229205.1 Suricata suricatta
AAATAAGTGGAGGGACACCTGGGTGGCTCAGTCAGTTAAGCATCCGACTTCAGCTCAGGTCATGATCTCATGGTTCATGAATTCGATCCCTGCATCAGGCTCTGTGCTATCAGCAAGAAGCCTGCTTCAGATTCTTGGTCCTCTCTCTCTCTCTCTCTCTGCCCCTCCCCTGCTCCCATTCTCTCTCTCAAAAAATAAATAACATTAAAAATAGATAAATAAATAAATAAGAAGAGAACCTATAAGAAACAGAACCTCTAACTTGCATCGGAACTAAAATCAGAGATTATCTAAGAAGATCCTCTAAAACCAAAAGAAAGAAGCAAAGACTCTGAAACAACTGCTTTATAAACTACATAAACCCCAAACACCTGTATGCACAGGATGGCTTCTGTCTCTCGTGTTTTCCTCTTTTCTTTAGTTTCCAAAAGAATAATATAGAAGGTCTACAATCAGCTGGTGGGGGGAGGCAGAAACATGAAGTTTAAAAATAAAATCATGCACAGAAAAGACAGAAAACATTATCTTTAAATGTTATCAATAAGTGTACTTGAGGGATAAATTGCTCCTTATGCTTAATTTTTCTGTATTTTCTGAAGCTTCTATAAAGAAATGTAGGTATTTCTAATGAAAAGCAAATTTTAGAAAGATGGTTAAATTCTTAAAATGTCAAAGAACTGAAATGTTTGCTAAGGGTCAAAATATACACATACAAAATACGATTAGGAGAAGGAGTCAGCACTGAGAAAGCTGCCTTTCACAGTTAAACAATTCAGATTTCTATCCTAGTGCACCTTATACTCGAGCATGTCTTATGCTTTCTGGGGGGCTGTTTGCTTGGGGCACCTGGGTGGCGCAGTCGGTTATGCATCTGGCTCTTGATTTGGCATGGTTCATGGGTTTGAGTCCCGCATCAGGCTCTGTGTGGAGAGAATGGAGCCTGCTTCAGATTCTCTCTCTCCTTCTCTCTCTGCCCCTCCCCTGCTCATGCACAGTCTCTCTCAAAATAAATAAATTTTAAATATTTTTTTAAAGTTAATAAAAGAAACACGGGTGATGGGACCCAAGGAGGTGCACTTCTAACAAACTCTCAGGGGATACTGACGCTGCCGATCTGCAGACTCCCTTGGCGTAGCCAGGTTCGAAGCATCAGGAAGTAAGTAGAGCCAAGCCTGTGTTCTCCCAGGAAGGATGCCAAGCTCATCTGAGGCTGAACAAGGAGAAAATGAACTCAGAATTTCACCTTCTTTCGAAGTTCTAAAGCAAGGGCATAGAGACTTCTCTCTGGTCAACCCTTGGTGATTAAATACTTAATTACGTTCTTTAAAGGGAGGGGGCGTCAATGAAATGAAGATTCCAGGACCACCGAATGAACACCCTAGAATCCACAAACATGCCAAATCTCTTGGTGGTACTTTTCAACCACATTGTTTCTTACAATGATTTTGTTAGATGCCTAAGAATAGGAGGCAGTCCACAAATTCAGAATCTACCATTCACAGGGAGACAAAACAAGCCAAACACGCACTCCACGAGCTTACCTAGCACTTACCAGGCGACTCTGAGAACTCTGGAGCACAGGGAAGGCAGTGAGCTCGTAAGGGGTCAGAACAGGGCCTGTCCTCTCACCACCAACCTCATACTTCTCGCCACCTCAGGGTCCATCAGGAGCTAACAGCAAAAACCATGCTCCCAAACTCTGAAAAACCTCAGTAAGAGACTGAATGCCTAAGAAATGACTCAGGCCCACACCCAAAATCCTCCACCTCGACAACCCATCAAAGCAACAGAGGGCGACCTGTGGGGATTCCTTCCACCCTAAGGAAGAAGCTACCTGGCTGAGAGGCCTCCCAGTTCTGTGCACTGAGAACCCCAGCAAGAAGCAACGTAATTAACCATTCAGAAGAGCCCAGAGAATTCCCACCAGCCTCCATGTCCCCAAACACCACATTGCCATTTATCCCCAGTGCTGTCATTTCCTGCCTGCAGTGAAGTAATTACACACAGTGGGAATTCTGGAGCTGCTGGTTCTAATGTTTATCTGCTGTTAACTTGTTGTGTGACCTCAAAGATATTTCTCTAGTGCCTTGATTTCCTCTGCTATCAAAACAAGATAAGGGAATGACATGCTTGACAAAGTGCCCTCATAGAATACGAGTCATCGCTACCCTAGAGATGCTCACGGGGATGGTAATTAACGTGTCTTTTTCACGAAGGCCTTCAGTAAATATGATGACATGTTGTGTAAAGCATGGGATCTCAAATGACATTTCCTTTTTTGCTAAAACAGTTTCAGTGGCAGATGCTACCTATAAAATTGTTGATAAAAACTGTATCGAATGTGCTTCTCTGTAAATCACTGTTTCATTCACTGAGATGTATTTCTCCAAAATCGGGGCTCTAACAACAGACCATGGCTTCACAGGTAGAAGAAACCCTAGAAAAACCGCCTTCAATTATATTTCTATAACCTTAACATCCAGTATTGAAAACTTAGTTAAGTAAAAGGAGGCTGCCCTTCTTTACCAGTGAAATAGTTTGTAACCACTGATCACCATGTTTAGAAAACTAATTAGTAACAGTCTGGGCAGGTAAGAAACAGCTGGTTACAAACCACTCTGTATGTAACACAATCAGTATAACCTGATTTTGTAAATCTACGTAGGCATAAAAAAAATACTCAATGAACGGTAGCTATTACATTTTACACCTCTCTTTCGGGCCCCGGCCCTTTTCTCGTATCTCTGAGTAAGTCACATATTCAAGTTATGACACGTTTTAATCATTTATGTGTCACAAAGGTAATGCGAATTTTCCCAGTCTGTTGTCGCTTCATTTATATAGAAGTTTTAAATTTTAATATATTCAAGTCGACTTGTTTTTTTCTTCACTGGTTGCTTCTCTTGCTCTAAAGCCATGAAAATCGTCATTCCTAGGCAGACCTAATAAATATTTTCTGCTAGCTTTTCTATAATTTGATTTGCAATATTCAAGCCTCTGGACTTAATTTATAAGATATCCTATGTTTGGTGGGGTCCAAAGTGTTAGCTTGTTATGTCCAAAGCATTTCTTAATTAATCTATTAAATAATGCTCCCTCATTGCCTTATTTTGAAAACTTC
The DNA here is from genome assembly GCF_006229205.1 of Suricata suricatta. Lineage (NCBI taxonomy): Eukaryota > Metazoa > Chordata > Mammalia > Carnivora > Herpestidae > Suricata > Suricata suricatta. The sequence goes on from NC_043702.1 coordinate 78,272,323, forward strand.
AGCACACTGGTGTTTGTTATACGTTGTTAGGAAACTATTCCAGTTCACTTTTTAAATAAAAAGTACAAAAACCTCAAAGGAAAACCTCAAATATTCACGGTAGTTTCATAAGAAAGCTCAATAAAAGATTGTGAATGAATCAAATCATCGTCATCAAGCCCTTTCACCTTCAACAGGGCATCAGTCAGCTAAGCAATAATTCCTATTTAAAATCAGTTCTTCCCATTCAGTCGAAGGCTTTGAAAATATATTTGTAAGGCATAGAAGTACATGAGAGCTGAGTCACCAACTGCTGTTTGAATTCTCTGATCATTTTATGGGGCAGGGCTACTTCATGGGTGACAATATTATTCTCACCCCAATACACCTCAAAAGAATGCCCCATGGCCTGCAGAAACAAAAAGTAAAGAAGCTGAAGAATTCATTGCTTAATTTAGTCAAGATTTAGAACTATCATTTTCACTCTATTGATTTTCCTTCCAGATACATTAGAAACCTACCATACATAGTATGTACTATATAAATTTGGACATGGTTTTTCCATTTCTAATGTCTGCATCTTGCCATTTCCACGAAAATATAAGCACCTGGAAAGCAAAGGGTATGTTTATTGGAAAAGGAAGGAAGGAAGGAAGAAAGGAACGCAGGCAGATGGACTCGTTTGCTGAGCCTTGCCCCCGGTAGACACCCAGGAAAGGCTAACAATGGACCCACTATTTTAGCATTTCAGCCATAAATGATGCTTAGGGGAAAAATAATTACAAATATACATATAATATGCCACTGAATGTTTTCATCTGAATTCATCTCTCCTACTAAGTAACATGGACAGATTTTTGCTATCAACTCACACCCTGAAGCACAAGACATGATGATCTTTCTTTCATTTGCATAGCTACGGCTCCTCGTTATCCAGCCCTATTTTTTTAACTCAACAAAATAGAATTGCACCATTAGGATTTCAGCATGTCTGTTCTTGCACTGACTATTTTGAATTGCGCCTTTTAGAAGCAACCACTTTAAGAAAAAAGAAAAATTGTAACTCGTAAAGTACACGGCCTCTTGGCTTGGTTTTACAACCTGAGCTTTTCTGCGTTCGTTTGCCTGTTGCTTTTCCACGTAGGGAAGGAACGTGAGACGGGTTCCTCTGGAGAAAGGCAGCTGACGAGAGTCCTTGGCCTCGTATTTTCTGTAATCCTCTCCACCCATGAGCGGACTAGTTCTAGACACTCTGCTCATTGTCGTCATTGTCATCATCATCATCACCATCATCATCATCATCTTCGCTACAATTTACTGAGCATTTTATATAAGTCAATCACACTGCTAAATGTTTTACTTGTTATTTCCACTGTTGTTTTCATTACCAAAAAATTTTAGAATGTATTTCCTCTCCATTTCTGAAACAATTGCTCGATGCAATACTATGCATAATTAAGTGTAATTTTAGAGATTGTGCTTAATTTAACCTAAGAAATGACTAGCGTGTTAAGAAATGTGATATTTAATTTCATAGTATACTTCTTTCTCATACATAAAACAGAAAAGTCTGACCTATAAGAACATCTCACAGTCCCTGCTTCTCTCTTTTCTGTTGGAAAAGAATGGACGTGCCTGTCAGGCACCAGAAGGAGGCCCAGGAAGAGCAGGGAGATGATCTTACATGTTGGCAAAGCAACCGTATCTGACGCCTCCCACCGCTGTCCCCATCCTGCTCCCAAGCCCCGAGGACTCTGGGAGACCCAGGTAGAGTTACATACTCATAAGCACGAAGCAGACCGCCTCTCCCTTGCCTCTCTCTCAGCATTTGCCTACGGGCGTCCGCTGGAGAGCCAGGCACACCTCACAGGAGGTTCCCAGGGAATAGAAAGCCAATGCCAGGGAGCCCGGGGAAAGATACAATTCCTTCCACTGTATCAGGAGAGAGGTATCTAAAAACACATATAAACACACACCTAGATTATTCTTGGGTTTAAGCACAAGTCTTAGCGTAGCTGTTCACGTCTGCTAAGAACCATGTTCGAGAATCTCTCTGCAGCCTGGGAAGTCTTGAGAGGCTGCAGAGCAGACCTGCAGAAACACCTCTGTTCCTTTTCCACCCTTTCCCACGCATATGAAGGGAGAAAATTATTGTCCCCACTTCATCCCACGGAGTCTAGCGTCAAACCCCCACCACTGAAATGTGCAGTCTCTCCAAAGACTGAGAAGCAGGAGAAGTGCAAGGCCTGGAGGTCGGCACTGTGACAAGGGCAGGGAGGGCCCTATTGAAGCCATGCCCCTGGGGTGCAGGTGTCCCCACACTGAGTGTTGGCTTTACTCCTCACCGCAGCCCATGGATGTCACAGTTGCAGGAGACACCAGCCTGTGGAATCTCAGGCTGTCGGCCTCCGTCCTCCAGTCTTCCCTGTGCTCAGGTCCTTGGCCAAGTAGCTTTGCAGCTCCTTCCACTGATGGGGATCAGAATAATCCCTTGCCTCTTGATTTCAGGCTTGGCCTGGGACTGGCTTTGGCTGGAAAGAACCCAGGCATGTAGAGGCCCTGCAGGTTTCCCCCTCTTACCCTTCCATCTCCGCCCCTGCCTGCGGCTGTTGCCCTCCGCTTGGATTCCACCTGAAGCAGATGAAAACCCAAACTGCGTTCCCAGCTAGGCCATAGCTTGAATGAAGCATGGCTGCTCAGTCAAGCCCAGCCTAGATCAGCCACGCCCCAGATCCAACCGCAATTGCAGGGGCCTTAGTAAATAACTGCGGTTATAAGCCACTGTGTTCTAGAGGTATCTAAAAACACATATAAACACACACCTAGATTATTCTTGGGTTTAAGCAGAAGTTCTAGAGTAGTTAAAAAAAATTTTTTATTTTTTTTTAAATTCATTTTTGAGAGACAGAGAGAGACAGCATGAGCAGGGGAGGGTCAGAGAGAGAGGGAGATACAGAATCCGAAGCAGAGACACAGTTAATGCCTACCCACAGCTGGAATTGGTAACGGCAGGATTCAACCCCAGTCACTCACATCCAAAGACCTTGCTCATAAGCGCCGTGCAAAACAGCCTTGCAAACCACCTGCCCCAAGTCGCCTAAAATTTAACTGTGGCTTCCCATACACTGGGGTAAAATCCAAATTGACAAGCACATTCATCAAATAGTCCAGGTCATTCAGAGCCTGATCCCTGCTTATTCCATCCAGGCTCCTGCTCATTCCCTCTCACCCCTACCTCAAGGTCTGCCTCAAACAATCACACTAAGCCCCTACACTTCACCAAACTCCCCTACTCCCTCCCACTTGGGACCCATTGCTCCCTCTGCCCAGGATGCCCTCCCCCTCCTTTCTGACCATCTCTAGTTCTAAAATACAGGTCCTGGGGCTCCTCCTACAGAAACCACTTCCTGTCCCCAGCCTAGAGCATGTGGCTGGCTGCTCATCCTGAGTGTTCTCCCAGTTCCCAGGACCTTCTCTAAAAAGTGAGAGTGGGGAGGAGGAGTCTGGGTGTCTCAGTTAGGTAAGCTTCTGACTTCAGCTCAGGTCATGATCTCGTGGTTCGTGGGTTCAAGCCCTGAGTCAGGCTCTGTGCTGACAGCTTGGAGCCTGGAGGTTGCTTTAGATTCTGTGTCTCCCTCTCTCTCTGCCCCTCCCCCTTTCATGCTCTGTCTCTATCTCTCAGAAACAAACATTAAAAAATTTTTTTTAATTTAAAAAGCAGGAACCACTTTGTGCTATTACCATCTGCTTAGCTATTTCCTGAGCCCGGCCATGAACTCCTTAAGGGCAAGGCCCAGGTCTTACTCATCTTTGTCAGCCCAGTGTTTAACAAGGTGCCTAGTCTCATCGTGGGAGCTCAATAAAAGTTTGCTAAATTAAAAAGCGGGCAAAAGGAGCAGTGACATGAGGGAGAAATGGATATGGAGACAGGAGGTTTAAATTTTCATTTTTAAATAACAAGTCTCATTTCTAATAAACATTAATTAAGCTGCTCAACACCCCTGGGTCTTCAGCTATATATTCTTCAATTAAAATAGTTCTTTCATGACGGCTTCCTCTGCCAAGCCTTTCCTCGCAGGCTTCTGTGCTCACTAGAGCGTCTTGGGAGGAGTAACAAAAGGCACTATATTTGCTTGAAACAGAAGGGAAATTGAAAGCTTACTCCCTTACTTCACTCCTGGCAACACAAAAATGCACACACTCTGGTTTCAAAAGAGATGGAGGCAAGTTTGTGGTAGAAGGAGGCACATTCTTAAGGAGTGAAAGGAAAAGATTCCCAAGACAGGGCACAGATAAGTGATGACTTGACATGAGGAGAAAAGGCTTATTTAATCCAAACCAGCAAGTGGCTCCTGGGAGAGGCCGCTTTCAGAATCCCAACTTGGAACTGACAGGTGGTTATTATTCCTTAACCTCAGTGATACCCACTAAAGGTTCAGAGCTGGGCAACCTCACAGCACCCATGGAGAGCTGATGAGAGCCACAAGATGGAGGCAACAGGTGCCCTCAAAATCACATGTCTCCAGGAGCACCTGGGTGGCTCAGTCAGTTGAGTGTCCAACTTCAGCTCAGGTCATGATCTCATGGTTTGTGAGTTCAAGCCCCACATCAGGCTCATTGCTGTCAGCACAGAGCCCACTTCAGATCCTCTGCCCCATTCTCTCTGTTCTTCCCCCACTGTGCTTTCTCAAAACAATAAAAATAATAAAACATTTTAAAAAATCACATGTCTCCCAGGCCACTTACATTAGCCAGGCCCTGATCCTGGAGCCACAGAGAATCTATATCAATAGGAGTGAAGAAATGGTCTGCTCCTGAAGTCGGAGGCTGAAATCCTATATGCACACACCCCTTTTCCCCCTGCAGTTTCGCTGTCACTGAGGAGTGTTGTTCCTGGTGTTGGTGTCTCCAGAGAAAGATGGGAAACACCAGAATAATGGGGGTTCCCTGATTGCTGCCACCTGCGGCTAGCCTGGATGTCAGAGTTACCGACGAAGGGAATGCAAGAACCACAAGATCTTTGAGACCAGGCCATCCGGAGCTTTCAAATGTTTTCTAGTGACCACAGCAGCTTGCAGAAGCATAAATATTGAGAAGGGAACGGAGCCTGCCCCCTTTGGGAAGCCGGGGCCAGAAACCCTGACTATTGGTGCAGGGACAGCCTCTGAGATGGCTTGGTGGAGGCTTGGGCATATGGACTGGACATCACAGATTTAGTCCAAACCTGCATCTTGCAGTATGGAAACCATGGTTCAGAGAGGTAAGGTGACGCCTCCAACGTCAGATGATCTGAAGGCAGAGGGACCAAGACCAGGATTCAGGTTCAAACACTTTCCTCTACATAGTGCCACTCCTTTTTCCAGAAAGGGCCCTCCATACCCTAACCTTCCCTCCTCCCATGAGCAGGTCCCAGGGCCAATCTAGGGCTAGACTGAGGTAATGAGCAAGCTAGTGACATTATGTGTCACTAGTGCGTTTATCATACGTACTAGGGAGAGCTCTGCTACGAACACCAATTCTTCCCCCCCCCTCACTCCCCACCCCAAGCAACCCCCAAAATGGACAAATCCTCAGAAGCTTTGCAACAACCTAGAACTTTCTCAGGACCTGCTCCCATCCCCTTTCCCTCTCCATTGCGTTCTCTCAGCCCTGAATCAAACGACTGCCTGCAATGCCGAGATTCTTCAATTTGCCGGGTTTGTCCTACATGGTATTTGTGTTTGGTCTTAAAATGCTGCCTGCTTCACTTTCTAATTTCATTTTAAGAAGCCTGCAAGGAGAGAAGCCAACATTTAATCGTAGGGACTGGAGGGGACTGTACAAACCGCTTACAAGGCACAAATAGAGTAGTTATTTTCCTATTTCCCTTCTGATTGAATTGGCTGCTGTATCAAATGCAGTAAACAATGTGAACCAGAAAGCAGTTCTGCATCCTTATCTCACCCCCTCACGTAATCAAAAGAAAAAATGCATTGTAATAAAAAAGGAAAAAAGGAAACTGGAACTTCAAATTTGTTTAAAAGTTAATTAAACTTGAAAGGTTTGTGGGGATAATACATTTTCTTTTGTAGCCTATGACCATAAGGTTCACATTCCGTTTTACCAGCGGGATGATAAAAAGTAACCTGATGTTATTTTAATTGTAATAATAAATAATAAAGCTGGAATAAAAGGTTTCTTTTTAAACAGCAAAGTAAAAATGGAAACACATATACCATAGGATTCTGACTTAACTCACAAAATAAAAATTGTAAACTCTGCTGAGGTGTGTGCCTAGTTCATTGCTTTTGTTAATACCACTTTCACTCTTCTCTGGAAAGATGACTTCACGGTAAGCATATGGGTTTGACTTTATACGCACCCTAGTTAATCTCCTGAATTGACAAGACTAAAATGGAATATGCTCTTTACAAAGAAAATTCAGAGTACAATAAAATAGAGCAGGCGGCCTCCTGCAAGCCTTCTGAGTAACTCAGATCTCGGGCCGGATGCCGTCCCCATGCTGTCAGTGCCACGTCACAAGCACCCATGGGAAGGACAGTGCTGAGTCAGGGGGAAGCAGGGATCCTCCATCAGTCACTGACGTGAGCACCGAGGCTCCTGTTCTATCACCAGACGTAACAAACGGAGCCTAGAGCGGGGCTAAACATGGACTGCCGCCCACTGGAAAATGTTGTGTGAGGGGGTGTGTGTATGTGTGTGCGTGAGATCACACATTTCAGAAAAAGAAGAGTTGCTGATGGGAGAGAACAGCAACTGCTGAATAAGGTAAGAGGTTCCTCCTACTGAAAAAAAAACGTAGAGTTGGATAAACAGATTTCCAAGCCTCCAGCTCTAAAATTCTTTGATTCTATGGAGTAAAAAGTGAATGTTCCATCAGCAAACTGAGACAAACATCCAAGAGGGAAGTCTACATGTTACCTGTTACCTTCTGACAGGTTACCCTGGATAGGAGCCACTTGCCAGAATATTAAACTTCCTATTTCTGATCTGTTTCCCCCAAGACTCTTCCATGAGCATCCTGAAGACACGGTGTGCATGAACTCATCTTTGACATCCCAACCCTGGACCTGAAGCTCGTAGTGGGCAGTCAAGCGTACGGAAAGGCAGGAGAGGGAAAAAAAACTAGCAGGGAAAATTTAAGTTTTCGTTTTAAGCAATAAATGTTTATATCCTTGGCACCTAGATGTCACATGAATAAATTCTTCAATTAAATTTACCTTTTCCTATTAACTACCATGCCACGCCTTCAAATGCACAGGAACAAGGCAACTTTTGTTTGTTACTTCCCTAGAGAAACCAATCAGCAACTCCTGCTCCATCACGCACATTAAGATTATAGAAAGAGTCATCAAAAAAATGGCATAAATAATACTGACCACTTCGTTAATCAGGAACTTAACATACGAACAAGGCAAAGATGTCTGCTCTCACCACTTCTATTTAACATTGTATTACTGCTTCTAGTCAAGGCAATTAGGCAAGAAAAAGAAATAAAAAGCAGCTATATTAGAAAGAAAGAAGTAAAATTATCTCTATTTGCAGATAACCTTATCTCACATTTAGAATATCCTAATGAATTCACTAAAACATTATTAGAACCAATCACCAACTTCAGCAAAGTTTCAGGATACATGATCAAAACTAAGAATCAATTGCATTTTTATGCACTACCAGCAACCAATGCAAAAATAAAATTAAGACAATTTCATTGACACAGCACTAGAAAAACATTATGGTCAGTAACAAATTTAACAAAATGTAAATGTTCAGTAACAAAATGTAAAGGCACAGTAATAAATTTAACAAAAGAAGTACAAAACTTAACACGGAAAGTTATGAAATATTATAGAAAGAAATCAAAGAAGACCAAAATAACTAGAAAAATATCCCATGTTCTTTATTGAAAGACTTACTATTGTTAAAATGGCAATCATCCTCAAATTGATCTATAGTTTCAATACAATCCCTATCACAATCCCAGCTGGCTTTTTGCAGAAATTAACAAACTAATCCTAAAATTCATATGAAAATACAAGGGACCCCAGAATAGACAAAATAATCCCGAACAAAAACAAAGTCGGAAAAGTTACATTTCCCAGTAACAAAACTTTACAAAGCAACAATAATCAAAATTAGGTCGTAGTGGCATAAAGATAGACATATGGATCAACCAAACAGAATTAAGAATACAGAAGTAAATTATATATATTTATTATCAACCAATTTTTGACAAGCTATGACAATCAAAGGGGGAAATAATACTTTTTTCAGCAAATGGTGTTGGGACAACTGGATAGCTACATGCAAAAGAATAAATCTCGATCCCTAACTCACACCATACACAAAAATTAACTCAAAATAGATCAAATATCTAAATAGAAGAGCTAAATGTATCAAATCTTAGAAGAAAATATAGGGCAAACCTTTGTGACTTTGAATTAGGCAATGGTTTCTTGGATATGACACCAGAAAAACACATGAAAAAAGAAAAAAAATTATTAGGACATTATCAAAATTAAAACATTTGTATTTCAAAGGATACTATCAAGGGAATGAAAAGATAACCTACAGAATGAGACAAAATATTTGCAAATCATGTAGCTGATAAACGTCTAGTACCAAAATATATAAAGAATTCTTACAACTCTACAGTAAAAAGACAAACTACCGGATTGAAAATCGGCAAAGGATCTGAGTAAACATTTCCCCTAAGAAGATACACAAATGGCCAATAAGCACATGAAAGATGCTCAAAATTGTAGGTTATTAGGAAAATGCAAATTGGAACTGCAAAGAGAGACTACTTCATACTCCCAAAGATGGCCACAAGGATAAAGTTAGAGAATAAACAGTGTTGGTGAAGATGTGGAGGTATTGGAACCCTCACAACATTGCTGATAGGAATGAAAAATGTACAACAGCCTTGGAAACAATTTGGCACTTCCTCAAAAAGTTAAACAGAATTACCATATGATCCAGAAAAGCAGGTATACACAGAAGAGACCCGAAAACACATGTCTACACAAAAACTTGTACATGAATGTTCACAGACGCATTATTCATAACAGTCCAAAAATGGAAACTACCCAAACCTCCATCAAGATGAGGAGGTAAACAGAATGTGGTATATCCATACTACAGAATACTTTCCAGCCAGAAAAAAAAGAATGAAGTCCTGAGTTATGCTATCACCTTGAAAACATTATTGAACTTAAATCTTGAAAACATCATATTAAGTAAAAGAAGCTAGACACATAAGATCACATACTGAGTGATTCCACTTATATGCAATGTCCGGAATGGCTGCTCGGGGCTGAGAGGAGGAGGCAACAGGGAATGATTGCTAATGAGCATGAGATTTCTTTGTTAAGTTCTTGAAACATCTTGGAATCAGATAGTGTTGATAATAATTCACAACATTGTGAATATACTAAAAACTACTGAATTGTATACTTTATTTTTTTAATTTTTTAATGTTTTATTTATTTTTGAGACAGAGAGAGAGAACATAAGTGGGAGAGGAGCAGAGAAAGGGGAGACGCAGAATCCAAAGCAGGGCTCTGAGCTGTCAGCACAGAGCCTGATGCGGGGCTTGAACCCATGAACTGTGAGATCATGACCTGAGTCGAAGCTGGACACTTAACCAGCTGAGCCACCCAGGTGCCCCTGAACTGTATACTTTAAAAGGGTACTTTGTATGAAATGTATGTTTACCTCAATTTAAAAAGAACACTTATGGTAAGATATGTGCATATGTGGCTGGTGAAAATGTTTACTGGTAAAATGTCTTGAAAGACAGTTTTGGAAAAAGGTATCAAATTTGATCCCATAATTCAAATTCTAAGAATGTTTCCTCTGTAAATAATTACTAATGTCACATCTATAGCTATAAAGATGATCTGCAATGTCAATAATAAGATCCGAATATTGGAAATACCCTGAAGGCACAGACGTCGCCCGCTGCTGCGAACTGACGGAGTCCCTCTGGTCTGGGCGGCACAGGGGCTGGTCCGCAGTGCCTCCCTCGCTGAGGCACCTCTGAGCCCACCGGGCTGGGTGTGGCGAAGAGATGGGCACAGCCCCGGCAACAACGCCACAGACTCCGACTGTTCCTACCCAAAGTTCAGCAGTTTTCAAGAATAAATGCTTCTCGGATTGTTATAGGCCTTTGATAGATCACCAGAGTGACAAAAAGGCTGTTCGTTTTGTCCAGATTCCTAGTTGTTTTACAGGGTCCTTCCAAATCCTCCACACCGGACCAAAAGCCAGTAATCCCGCTTCCTAGTACAGATTTTAATAAATAATAATCCTGGTGCTGGAGGTGGCCTGGGGCAGAGGTACTCTCAAACCTTGAGGTGATAAAATAGATTAGTTCATGCTTTCTGGAGGCAGCACAGAAATATGTATCTAGAAGGTTAAAAATATTACTTATTTTAATTATTTAATTATGTCACTTCTAGAAATTCTATTCTAGGGGCACCTGGCTGGCTCAGTCAGTTGAGCATCCAACTTAATTTTGGCTCAGGTCATGATCCCAGGGTTATGGGGATTATGCCCTGTATTGGGCTCCCCACTGAGTGGGGGGCCTGCTTAGGATTCTCTCCCTCCCTCCCTCTCTCTCTCTCTCTCTCTCTCTCTCTCCGCCCCCTCCTCTAAAATAAAATTTTTTAAAATTCTATTTTAAGGAAATAATTGTGGATGTGCTCAGAGATTTAGCTATAAGAATGTACATGACAGAGTTGTTTATAACGGCAAAAAGCTGAGTTCAAGCTAAATGTATAAGATACATCCTCACGATGAAAATATCAATACACCAGCCATTAAAAATGTTTTACGTGACTATATAATGACATGGAATATGATTATAAAGGTTAAACTAAGAAAAAGAGCTTTAATACAGTGTGAAAGTTATTATTTCATGCTTAGCGATATACATACATGCTTAGAAGAAACGAGAATGGCTAAAACAGTGACTATTGGAGCACCTGGGTGGCTCACTTGGTTAAGTGTCCAACTTTGGCTCAGGTGATGATTTCATGGTTGGTGGGTTCGAGCCCCATGTTGAGCTCTGCACTGGCAATGTGAAACCTGCTTGGGATTCTCTCTGACCCTCCTCCACTTGTGCACACACACACACTCTCTCTCAAAATAAGTGAATAAATAAACTGTAAAAAAAAAAAAAAACAGTGACTATTACTGTGTGGTGGGAAAATAGCTATTATTCTCCACATTTTCTATAATGAACTCATATCACCATGATAATAAGAAAAAAGATAAAATTTACTGTTTTTAAAAGGGTGAAATCATATAATTTAAGACAAAAAAAATCTCTAGACTCGGAACTTGAAATAAACTTATCACTACAGTTGAGTATTTTCATATTTAGCTCTAGGCTTCATGGCTGCTAAGGCAAAAAGGGAAATATAAGAATGATCTAGATGTCTACTGCTTTATTTCTCAGTTCTTTCCAGGAGATGAACTATCATTCTAGCCCTGAATTCTGTAGTCGCCACCCCTTGCTCAAAGATAAGTAACACACATGGTGCCTTTTTCATAATGTTCTTCCATCCCTATTTCCACCATAGCAAAATAGTCCCCAAATTCTGTTGGGCTGACCACCATGGACAAAATAAATGAAAGATCCTTCTTGACACCTAAGGAGTTCATAGTCTCTCAGAAAATCAAGACGCACATATAGCTAATTAGGATAATGCCTGATTAATACGAAAATGTGGGAGGGCACATAACAATTTACAGAGTCGTCAACAACACTCCTCAAGGAACATTCGATTTACCTCCCACTGAATTGGGGCCACAGGACAGAAATGGTGTCTAAAAAAAAGACAAGGGACCCCTCCTCTACTCTGAGCTGATCTGCTCACCTGAAGGGCCCTGGCCTCTGAACTCAGCCATCGATGTGCAGAGGACACGAGACGTTAGAGCCCAGTGAGCTCGTGACACTGGCCAAAGCATCGAGGAAGCTGAAACTCAGCTGAAGGAGCCAGCAGCACACAGGCGCAGGAAAACTCTGAAGAAGCAGGAGAGCTGTCCTGAAACCTTTGGAAGGAAAGTCTGTCCAATGAAAGATGGGTCAGATGTGCATTTTCCACACTGCAAAATACAACCCCTCAGAGCATCATGAAATTGATCTAGAGGAACAAGACTTACAGTAAACACTGTGTCATAAAAGGCCTGTCACAAGTATGAGTGTGAGTGTGTGTGTGTGAGCGTGTATGCATGCACATGTGACCACGTCCTGGGTCACACACATTTTTTTTCATCCAGCTTGCAAGGCTGTAAACTAAGCAAATTATTTGGGAGGTTATAAAAGGATATATGTCAATTCAGTAGAAGGAAAGCACCTCTAACAAGTAAAACGATCTCACACCGGGGTTTACTCTTTTAAACGGCAGAGAGTTTCCAACCCCCAAAAGGCTTCAAGCAGTGCCAAAGCTATAGACGGCCATGGAAGGTATTCATTTAAGTAGGTAGTTCACTGAGAACTCTGCTTCCTTCCTATTCTAGGAGACTATCAGTGTAGATCACAGGCCATTAACTATCACCGAAGGCACAATTAGGAGAAAACAATTCCATGGAGTCACCAAGGTGAATGTATAGAGCCTGGACTTTTATTTGGTTATTTACGCTGGAATAACACCTCTGTGAAAGGAGAAGTTTTAGGACCATGGTTCTCAGCCTAGATGTACCTCAGAATTACCTGGGAAGCTTTTAAAAGATACCCATACCTGAATCTCAACATGCATTTAAAACACTGGCCCCTAAAATTTGTATTTTGTTTAATGTTCTTCAGGTAAGAGTTGAGAACCACAGATTTATAGGTCTAAAATGTATAAATAACATTTTATAAAGCACAGAGGGAAGGGAAACAGCCCCAGGACTTACATGAAGATCATAAAAAGAAAGGGAGAGAAAACATCAGACCAAAGCTTTTAATTTTTGTTCAGGGTGTAGAAAGCTGAAAACGACATCACTCCAATGCTCACAACAAATAAAAAGTCAGATAAAGGGCAAGTCTGGAACTTTCTTGAATCCCCTGAAAAGCTGAGGTCCTAGGGAAACAAGCTGGCCCTAAATCCACAGGAAAAAAAAAGGCAAGCACTTGTGTACCTGAGGCAGATGTACCTGGACACTGGTTGACACGCATCCAGTAACAAACAAGAGAGTACTGCTGGAAAAGTTGAAAGAGCGAGGAGACAGACCACTCTGAGGCACAGAGCAAAGGCTGACACTGACAAACCAGCCCCAACTCTACACGCAAACTATCACGAGAGGAATCTGAAGTGTGTGGAGCACTGAGAATAACCTGACCAACGTCAAACCTCAAATCCAGTTCAACTCCTGACGTAGCGATCAACCCCCACCCCCCACTAAACGTCTAGAAGAAGTAGAAAAACACTCCTATTTCCAGACATAAAAACTGGGAGGCACCTGAGAGGCTCAGTTGGTTGAGTGTCTGACCCTTGATTGTGGCTCAGGTCGTGATCTCATGGTTGGTGAGATAGAGCTTCACCTTGGGCTCTGCGCTGAGTTCAGAGCTTGCTTAGGATTTTCTCTCTCTCTCTCTCTCTCTCTCTCTCTCTCTCTCTCTCTCTCCCTCTGTCCTCTCACACTCACACTTTCTCTCTTTCTAAAAATAAAAATTAAAAAATAAAACTATCTTGGTCTCTCATGTCCTATACAAGATGTCCAGTTCTCAACAAAACAGAGAGCATACAAAAAGCTAGAGAAAAACAACACTGCCAAGAGATATGGCAATTAACTGAACCAAACTCAGAGAGAGCACAGATGTTGAGGCTATCAGACAATAAATTTTAAATGGCTTTAGTTAGTTGTAAAGGTGGACAGTATGAAAGATCAAATGTATAATTTTAACAGGAAGATACAAACTGTAAGAGAAAATTAAATGAAAAAACCTGAAAGGCTAAGCATAGTAACAGAAGTAAAGACTGCTTTCAACATGCCTCAGCTGATCTGACACAGTCAAGGAAAGAATCAGTGAATTTGAAAACAGGCCAACAGAAATACCCAAACTAAAACAAGAAGAAATGAAAAGAATAAAACAAAAACAAAAAAAGTATTCACAGCTGTGGAACAACTCAAAACTTCTAACCTAGGTATAATCAAATTTTAGAAGTAGAAAAGAGAGTGGAGCAAAAAAAAACATTTGAAGAAATACTTGTTGAGAATTTTCTAAAATTAATGACATATACCAAACCATAGATCGAAGAAGCTCAAGAACACCAAGCAGGATGAGTACCAAGAATGTGCACACATGCCACACACACACACACACAGATATAGCACATTAAAACAGGTGAAAAACAAAGACAAAAAAAATCTTCAATACCGTGGGAAATGAAACATTAAATATAAAAGGACAAAGATAAGGATTACAGAAGACATCTTGTCAGAAGGCATGTAAGAAAGAAGACATCGAAGCAATATCTTTAAGGTGCCAAAAGACAAAAATAAGCTGTCAACCCAAAATACTATACCAGTGAAAATATCTTTCAAAAATAAAGGAGAGGGAAGCCTGGGTGGCTCAGTCGGTTAAGCATCCAGCTGCGGCTCAGGTCATGATCTCACAGTTTGTGGGTTCGAGCCCCGTGTTGGGCTCTGTGCCGGCAGCTCAGAGCCTGGAGCCTGCTTCAGATTCCGTATCTCCCTCTCTATCTGACCCTCCCCTGCTCCTGTTGTCTCTCTCTCTGTCTCTCAAATATAAATAAAAAACATTAAAAAAAATTAAAAAACAAAAACTGAGAGAATTCATGGCCAGGACACCTACACTACAAGATATGCCAAATGAAGTTTTTCACCCAGAAGGAATATAATGTCAGAAACTTGAATCTACACAAAGACACGAAGGGTGCTGGAAATGGAATAAATGAAAGTCAAAAATAATTCATCTTTTTCTTACTTGTAATTGCTATAAAAGATAACTGAATGTTTAAAGCAGGAGTCAGCAGACCATGGTTTATAAACCAAATACAGCCCATAGCCTCTTTTAGTATCACCTGGGAGCAAAGAATAATTTTTATATGTCTTAGGGGTTGTTTAAGAAAAACAGAAAATATGCAGCAGAGACCAAATGTGGCCTCAAAGCCAAAAATATTTACTTTCTGGTCCTTTGGACAAAAAGTCTGCCAACCCCTGGTCTAAAGCAAAAATAATAGCAATGTTTTATTTACAACATATGTGAAAGAAAAATGATGATAACCATAAGCACAAAGGAGAGAAGAGACGGATTAGAACTATACTGCAGTTAAGGTCCTTACACTACGTGGGAAACAGTTTACTATACTCTGAAAGCAGATTCAGATTAATTATAGAGATATATGAATTTATTTATACATACACATTTTAGCATAATCACTTAAAAATGTTAAAGAAACATAAATAAGAAGTCCACAGTGGAGATAAAAGAGAATCATAAAAAGGACTCAAAAGGAAAAAGAAAGGGCACCTGGGTGGCTCAATTGGTTAAGCATCAGATTCTGGCTCTTTTTCTCTCTCTCCATCTTTCTCAAAAATAAATAAGCATTACAAAAAAAAAATAGGAAAAAGAAAGAAAAAAAGAACAACAGCTAGAAAAAATGGACGATCTTAACTAAGATTAATAGCATAGTAAATGTGAATGCTTCAACACACCAATTAAAAGACAGAAATTGTCAGATTGGTTAAAAAAATAAGACCCAACTATCTGACGTCTGCAAGAAACCTGCTTTAAACATACAGGACAAGGAATACTAACAAGGATAAAGAGAAATATTATATAATTAATAAAAGAATCCATTCCCCAAGAGGACATAACAATCCTAAATATATATGTGCTTAAGAACAGATGATCAAAATACATGAGGCAAAAAGTGATAGAACAAAAAGAAGAAACTGAAAAAACTGACAATTTTAGTTGAAGATCCCAACATGCCTCTCTGTTATCGATAAAACAAGTGAACAGAAAATCAGTAAGGACATAGATGACCTAATATTTCCAGAACATTCTACCCAACAACAGCCAAATACACATCCTTTTCCAGTACACTATGAGCATTCACCAAGAAAGACCATATTCTGGACCATAAAATAAATGTGAACAAATTAAAAAGAACAGAAATTATGCAAATTATATTGTGAGACAATAAAAGGATTAAATCAGAAAGCAATAACAGAAAGACTTTGGAGAATTCCCAAATACTTAAAAATCAAATGACATCGTTTCAAACGACACATGGGCCAAGAAGAATTACCAAGGGATATTTTTTAATATTTTAGTTTTAAATAAATAAAAATAAAAATATATATAACAAAATGGTAGAATGCATCTAAAGCAGTGGTTAGAGGAAAATGTATAGCACTAAAATGCATGTATTAAAGCAGAAGAAAAATCTCAGACCAGTAATAAAAGCTATCTCTTAAGAAAACAGAAAAGTAATTTAAACCTAAAGCAAAGAGAAGGATGCAAAAAAGAGAACAGAAAGCAATAAAACGGAAAGCAGAAAAACAGACAAAATTAATGAAATCAAAATCTGAATCTTTGAAAAGATCAATAAAATTGATAAACTTCTAGGCAGAATAAGAAAAAGACTGAAGACACAAATTACCAGTATCAGTATGAGATGAGAAAATCACTAAAGATTCCACAGACATTAAGTGGATAATATAATAATATCACAAACAATTCCAGGTGAAGTAGAACAACTTCTGGAAAGATATAAACTACCCAAACTTACCAAGAAATAGGTAACCTCAAGTGTCCTATACCTATTAAAGAAATGAAAGTTGTAGTCAACAACTCTAGGCCCAGATGGTTTCATTAATGAATTATACCAAACTCTGATGGAAGAAATAAGACCAATCCTGCATAGTCTCTTCCAAAAATACATCACAACCAAGTAAAATTATCCCAGGAATATAAGCCTGGCTCAACATGTGAAAATCAATCAATATAATTTGCGGTATTAAATATGGAGACAAAGAAAATCACCTGATCTTGTCAATCGATGATGAAAAGGCACTTAACGAAATTCAAAATCCACCCATAATAAAAATTCTCAGTAGCTTACAATACAAGGGAAATCCCTTAACCTTATAGGCATCTATTCTCAGTTAATATCATACTTAATAGTGAAAAACTGATGATTTATCTCCCAGGACAAGAAACAAGGCAAGAATGTTCACTCTCATCACTGTTATTAAACAATGTATTGGAATCTTAGCGCAAAAAGGCAAACAATAAATAACTAAATGGCATTCTGATTGTAATTATTTTTATTCACAGATGACATGACTAACATTTCAAAGCATCTACAAATAAACCCTCTAATGACTTTAGTAATGTAACAGAATATAATGTCAATATTTTAAAAATTGCATTTCTGTTCTAGCAATAATAGCAACCCCCAAAATGAGATATTTAAGTATAAATCTAACAAAACACATGCAATATCTATATCCTAAAAACTACAGAATGCCAATAGAATAATCAAAAAGGATAAGTAAGAGAGAGATAAGACATACCATCTTCATGGACTGAAAGACTCGATATTGTAAAGATGTCAATTCTTCCTAAATTAATCTATACATTCAAAAGGATGTATAAGATCAATTCCTCATTCAAAATCCCAGCACGATTTTTTTATAGATATTGACAAGCTGATTCTATAATTTATATGGAAAGGCAAAGGGACTAAGAGAGCCACAACAAATTCTGGATAAAAATAAAGTTGGAGGACTTATATTGTCTGCTTTCATAACTTATTAATATGTCACAATAATCAAGACAGAGGTAGTATTGGCACAATATAGGCATATAGATCAATGGAAATGAATCGAGAGTCCAGAAATAAACTTTACATTTACAACCAATTGACATTCGACAAAAATGCCATGGTAATTCAATACAGAAGCAGAGTCCCTTCAAAGAATAATGCTAGAACAACTGTATTTCACATGAGAAAAGAAAAGAAAAGAGAAAAGAAAGGAAAAGCAAAATTGCTTGACTCACACTTTACACCTCATACAAAAATTAACCCAATGGATCACAGACGTAAGTGTGAAACATAAAATTATGAAAGTTCTAGAAGAAAACATAAAAAATTTCAAAATAATTGGCTAGGCAAAGAATTCTTAGATATGAGAACAAATGTTTGACTCACAATAAAAATTAATGAAATGGTTTATCAAAGTTAAAAACTTTTGCCCTGAGAAAGACACTGTTAAGGGAATAAAAGTATACGGCACATCCTGGGAGAAATTATTTGCAAATCACATTTCTGACAAAGAACTTGCATCTAGATTATGTAAAAAACTCTCAAAACTCAACAATAAGAAAACAAACAACTCAATAAAAATAGGCACTCAAAATTACCACTGCATAACATTTAAAAGCTATAAACTTTTATTTGAATGTGTGTATATTTTTCCAGTCCATATAGGCCCAAACATAAGTTCTCATGATATGTTTTTTTTTGTACCGTATCATTTGACCCAAAATGAGGCTTTTGATTTCTGTTAACCCTTGATGCACTTTATACCGACCTTAAAAAAAAAAAAAAAACTATTAATTTTCATTGAACTCAGGAGATAAATTTACAAAAGTCCTTAATAAAGAGACTATTTTTCCTATCAAATAAAATTGTCTCTTTAAACATACCCATTATAAGTTGTAACTTTGAAACATAAAAATTTATTTTCTCACTTTTTAAAAATTTTTTAATGTTTTACTCATTTTTGAGAGAGAGAGACAGAGTACAAGTGGATGAGAAGCAGAGAGAGAGGGAGGCACAGAATCCCAAGGAAGTTCCAGGCTCTGAGCTGTCAGCACAAGACCTGACACGGGGCTTGAACTTGTGAACTATGAGATCATGACCTGAGCTGAAGTCAGAGGCCCAAATGACTGAGCCAACGAGGCTCCCTTCACCTTTAAAATAATGACCCCTGAGCATGAATCACATTTTTAATCACGTATTTCCTCCTTCTCCCTGATACCAAAGCTAAACAATTCTGGAACCCAGTGATGAAATAAAAGACTTATTTCCCCTTTGCTCATATTTCTTCACTTATTTCTCATCACCTGGTACCACATTTTGTAAGTCATTGTAAATCATGTTTGGGAACAATGTGAGGTATAACAAAGAAACAAAGATTCTGCATGAAAGAAATCTTTTAAGATCAAGTCATTCAGGGGTGCCTGGGTGGCTCAGTCGGTTAAGCATCCGCCTTTGGCTCAGGTCAGATCTCACATTTGTAGGTTCAAGCGCCGTGTGGGGCTCTGTGCTGACAGCTAGCTCAGAGCCTGGAGCCTGTCTTCACATTCCATGTCTTCCTCTCTCTCTGACCCTCCCCTGCTCATGCTGTCTCTCTCTGTCTCTCAAAAATAAATTAAAAAACCATAACAAAATTAAAAAAAGGATTAAGTCATTCAATATGTAACCGTCTTCCAAGAGAATACCTTTTTGCCCCCCAATATCGTACCTGCTGCGGCCATACTTCTCTGCTGGAAATCAGAGAGGGAATAAACCTTGAAGACTTCCAGCATTATGCCCAGCTTGTTTCCAACTATTGCACTCTTTTCTTACCCTATTTTATTTTTTTAGAGTCTTCTTCTTCTTCTTTTTTTTTAGAATACTTGACACACAATGTGACATTCGTTTCAGGTTTACAGCACGGTGACTCAACAAGTCTGCACGTTACCAGTAAGCTCACCACAAGCACAGTGGCTGTCACCTACACCACTGCTACCACACCACTGACTGACTACATCCCTATGCTGTACCTTTCATCCCCGTGACTTACTCGGTCCATCTCTGGACGTCTGTATCTCCCACTCCCCTCCGCTCATTCTGCCCATCTTTCCACCACCCTCCCCTCTGGCAAGAGTTTATTTCATTTCTCTTATAGTACTTCTCAACACCTGAAATATGAGATAAAGCATAAATAAATAGGTCTCCTTCCAGCAGATTGTAAGTTCCATGAGAAGAGAGATTCTGTCTTGCGTGTTGTACTCTTTTACCCCCTGCACCCAGAACAGGGTCCGGCACAAGCAGATGCTCGATAGACATCTGTGGATCAACAAGTGCCCGAGGCACCTCTCCTTACCCGGTCCCTTCACGTTTTCCCAACGATCCTGGCCATCCCATAGCAGCACTGCTGATGGCAACAACAAAATATGCTGCCCGCCACTGCCTCCTTTCTTCCTGGATTAGTGACCAAGTCTTTTTGCCAATTTCTGTGCTAAGGAGGTCCTGAGGGCATGTCCCTGATTGCCCACTCTAACTCCAAATGCCCACCAGCATCCACCATAGCAAATGGAAACAAAAAGAAGCCCTCGCTTCACACGTCAAATGAAAACAGCCTAAAGGCTTTAAAAGCAATAGGCAAGAGAGGCTGGTTTCCTACTGAAACAACTGTTGCGCATTCATCCACTGGATGTACTGTCAGGAGAACTGTTTTCTCCTCCGGGATCTTCCACTAACTACATCTTCACCAAGTCTCAGCCTGTTAGTTTGAAGACAGGTAAGGATTCTGACATGAAGCAAGCTTAGAGCAAGCAAGTGTTCTTGGCAGGGGATACGGGAGAGGGTGCAGGGGAGGTACTGGGGAGTGGAAGGCAGGAAGGCCCAGCTGTGAGGCGTTTTCAAACCACACATGCAGCTCCAACCCCTCTACCCTAAGCCACCCCTACGGAATCATCACCACAGCGTAAGCCACTGTTGCTCTTCTAACAGGAGCATGAAAAACTCAGAAAAACTTCTCTGGGTTTTAAGAGTAAGTTCTTGGAGGAATGAGACCGAGGGATAGCCAGAGTGGTTTGGAACATGGGGTCCTCCCGCCTCTGCCTGTGTCTCCAGCCTCGGCCCCTCCCTCCCCTCAGCCACACCCCGTACTTCTATTGTACTGAACTTCTCCTCACTCCCTGGACAGGCCACGCCTTTCTTCACCTGTCACGCCTGTGGGAGAAACCAAGACCGCTGGACAGCCGGTAGGCAGTGCCGCTTCCTTCCTGGCCAACAGAGCTCCGGCTTTGTTCAGACAGGTGCATCCATCTGCTCAGGGAAGCTGAGCCCCCCGCTTAGGGGCAGACGACTGCTTGGACAACAGGATCACAGCCTGCTTTCCTCTCCTTTATCAGTGACCCACTCAGGCTAGGGATATGGCCCTTCTGCACCATGATATAGAGCTTCTGGGAAATTTGGTCCTTTGTTATCTAGAAGCACTGAGAAGCAAGCCCTGTCCTTCCCTTTCTGCTTTGGATGTTATCACCTGAAGCCGTGATGCAGCTGCAGTCGGCCTGTGGTTGAGCAGGGAAAACCAAGAGAATCCGACCTGGATCCCTGACCACTTCAGACCACCTACCTCCATACTTCTTAAGTGACACAGCAAAGCAACCTAGGCTATTATTTACAACAGCCAGCGCTGCTATTCTGCCACACGGCATGGAAGCTCCTCAGGCTCTTTCTCCCAGAGTAGCGCTACCATCTCCAACTTAGAGCTCAACTGCAGTTTCCTTGGGAAGTCGTCACAACATCCCCAGACGGTTAAACAATTCCAGGCACTGTCATCTCCACATCTGCTTCCTGTGGGCTTCTCAAAAGCAAGCATGTTCACCCTTGACAGAGGCCCTGGGAGACTGTAATTAAGTCTCAGTTTGGGCTTAGCACAAGGGACTCCATTTTGGGCCTACTGAGTGAATGCACAACAAAACAATGAATGAAAAGATGAACACAGAGGATGCCTTCCATGCCTTGGATAAAGACAGTGACTGACAGACTGAATATGGCACCCAGGCTGTCTATAGTCTACTATGGACTCTGTTTACATGGTGGAGAGCCAAGGCGGAGAGAGTGCAATCAATGGACACGTCCTGTTTTTATCTGCCCGCTGGGAACTGCCCCTCCTCAATCTCCAGCA
Source organism: Suricata suricatta (assembly GCF_006229205.1). Classification (NCBI taxonomy): domain Eukaryota; kingdom Metazoa; phylum Chordata; class Mammalia; order Carnivora; family Herpestidae; genus Suricata; species Suricata suricatta. The sequence continues at coordinate 78,294,235 of NC_043702.1, forward strand.
GCTGAAATGGAACTGAACTATTCCCCGGGGCACTGGTGGCACCAGTATCCACTCCTATCGTGGAAACCCACTCCCTATACCCTGAGATGGCTTGGCCTGGCTTTGGTCTAGTATATCAGTAAGATTTGCTATTAGGATGAAGGAACTGCAAGAAGAGAGAGACTCTCTCCACCCCCACCCCATCGACCCCCTCTCTCTGAAGGAGCAGATAAACCTCCAGGTGCCAGTGCTATTTATCACTCCATACTGAAAACCAGTCAAAACCAGTCAACAGAGGGTGAAAGGAGCCAAGATATGTATGAGAGAGAATGAGCCCACCAGCCTTATATGAGCGCCTGGATGGAGCTATGCCTGAAGCTAAAACTCTCAGCTTACTTCATTTACAGAACCAATCAATTTCTCTATTGCATCAGGCAGTTTTTGAGTGACCAAAACCCAACTCAAAGGAAAGAGTTCTGACAAATACAGTTGATAATGATGCAGCAGGCTGATAACACTTCTCTGTCTGCAGGTCCTGTGTCCTGGCACCTCTCACGCCTCTAGGATGGTGTCAGGAAGTAAGACTGCATGGAGACCGCCTAGCGATGAACAGGTCAGAGTGGTAAAAAAAAAAAAAAAAAAAAAAAAAAAGTCACCCCCCAAAACACACACACCACCACTATCAGGGTTTCCCCCTAAAAAGGGTAATCTGAGTCTCCTGTATCTCCTCTGTTCAGAAATGTGTGGAGCCCTCTGGGAGGCATAAAGTGTTACATGATCACATAGAAGAAGAAAATGGAGAGAACTTTGAGGAAGCTTGTGCTGTGTACTTTACGAATATCACAACACTTAAGGCTGTTTTAACGATTGTTAACACCCGTGTTGCCTTTGAGGAAACCCAGCATCAGCCAAGTTAAGTAAGTTGCTCAAGGTCACACAGCGAGTCCAGTTCCCCTCCCTTCTCACTCGGCTCATAGGCCCTGGGAGACGGAGGCACCCGTCCACCTCCACCCCGATCCCTACACCGCCCCCAGGCACCCAGACCCGCAGCCAAGCAACGTCAGGCCATCAGCTCAGAGAAGCCGCGCATACTCAGCTATTCGGAAGCCCCGGGTGACGAACTGACCCCGATGCCTGGGTCGCTCATTCACCAGCACCAGCAAAAGTGAGGAGCCGGGCAGACAGCAGCGGCGCCGCGGAGGGAGAGGCGGGAGCTCCTCTGGGCTCTCGGCTGCCCGATCCCCGGCCCCAGCTCCGCGCTCTCCCCGCACAGCCTCCCCTCTTCCCCACCAGCGCCACGCGGACGGTGCTCGGCGGCGCCCTGGCCACTCGGGAGACCCTCGAGGGCCCCCTGCGCCCGCCCCCCGTCCAGTCCAGATGTTCTTAGCTGTTCGCCTCCCTGCGACTTGGGGACCCCCGCCCCTCCGGGGCTCCGCGGCCCTCCACCGCCCG
>NC_043702.1:78295765-78436329 GCF_006229205.1 Suricata suricatta
CCGAGCCACCTGGGGCGGCCGCGAGGGGACCGGCCCGGGACAGGCGGGCCCCGCCCGCGAGCGAGCCGCCGGGGCTCCGGTCCCTTTGGGAACCTCAGCGATTGTTTGACGGGGTCGGTCAGTGCCTGGCCCGCTCAGGAAATGGGACACCGAGCAGGACCCGACCGACCAAGCCGGCGCAAAGAGTGGAAGCCAACCCCTTTCTCTGTGGGATGCATAAACCCAGAACCCACAACCGAGACCTACGGGGTGAAAATGATTGGGCCAAGGGCGCAGTTAGTTCAGACCTGGAAGAACTCTGGCTTTTTCTGACCATCCCACATTAAGCCATCCCCACCTCACCCACGGTGGGCTCAGGTGAGCCCCAGAGCCTTCTGTAAAATTGCCTTAAGCTATAAATAAGAGCAGTTCAGGTCGTGGTAGTCTCCCCACCTCTAGACTGTAAGTCCCAAAAGTGGAGGAGCCTCCTCTGTAGGCTGTTAAGTAACCAGAGCCTTGAACAACGCGTGTGCTCACCTAACTCCTGGTGCGCACATGAAGTGTGGCTCAGTCTTCTGAATCCAGCCTTCTGCTGGTCTCTCCAAGCCACAATTGTTCCAGCATCTCTCCTACTTTATCAGCAAGAACCCAGAGTCAAGAGGCCAGACTTCCAAGCCACCCATCCTCTCTGTGCTGTTTACTACCCTCCAGTTGCCTGCCAGGCTTGTGGGGAAGTCTCCATTCCCTGGGCATCTTCATAAGCTGTCAAGCAAAATTTTAACTTCTGATGAAGTCGCAGGCAAGGGTATTCAGAATATAATGCTGTCCTGCCAGCCTTATGCTTGTGGAAACAGCCCAGAGTTTGGTTGACTGACCCAGGATCCCACAGCTAATAGGAGAGCCAAGCGTGGGGCATTCGAGGTGCTGGCAAGTCCTGTAGCTAGGAAGACTTAACTGGGGATAGATCTACAGAAACGAGATCTGGGGTTGGTCCCCTGCTGAAATCTCTAATCCATGGTTTTTCCACGCCTCTCAGAGCTCTCATGACCTGAGCCATTTTCACTAAACTGAGGCCCTGACAGTTTAAAAAGAAAAAAAAGTGGAGCATCTGGCTGGCTCAGTGGGTAGAACATGCAACTCTTTTTTTTTTTTAAGCTGTTTATTTTTGAAAGAGAGATAGAGCATGAGTGGGGGAGATGCAGAGACAGAATGAGACACAGAATCCGAAGCAGGCTCCAGGCTCTGAGCTGCCAGCACAGAGCCCAATACAGGGCTTGAACTCACAAACCATGAGATCATGATCTGAGCCAAAATCAAATGCAACCGACTAAGCAACCCAGGCGCCCCAGGACATGCAACTCTTGATCTCAGGGTTGTGAGTTTGAACCCCACGCTGGGTATAGAGGTTACATAAAAAAAAATAGATAAAATAAAGTCCATTTAAAAAATGTGTCAAAATAGGATACAAAGAGTGTGGTATATTTTTTCCATTGACCAAATGAATGGCCTTAACACACACCTCCACACACACAAACACACACGATGCTGTGTGATGCTGCTACTCATACATTAATTCAAGACTCATTAAAGAAATTCATTCTAAGACCACTGCAGGAAACACTGTACAACTTAAAGGTGCATGGAGAACATTCCTATTTAGAACTATTTCAGTGCACTTCTATGACTGTCTATTAAACCTCAAAGGCCGTAATTAGAGGCTGTCTGTCAAGGTGAGGCCAGGGCCAAGTGGCCTGCTCCACCCCTACCCCCAACAATAGGCTCAACATTCTTGGGGCCCAGCCCCCCACTACCACCCCCGCCCCGCAATCCTGCTTCATCGGTGAGTGCTGCAGAGATGGTTAAGATGTGGTGTTGCCTGGTTGGTTGGTTGCTTCACACTAGGCAAGGCTGACCTGGTAAAAAATTACAGAGAAGGCCACACCCAGGTGTGCCCTATTCAGGTGCACTCCCTATATGGTGGGTGGAGAGGCTAATGTCCCAGGGTGGACCGTGGAGGGTCCTCCGTTGCAATAGCTACTTGCACCAGCACGTGGGGCTGAGGTCGGGAGCCCCTCCAGGTCTCACCCACACAAAATGGGCCTGACCCTTCTCCTGTGTCGGTTACACTCAGTGGAGCATGTGATCTGTGATTTAGGGTCCTCCCACTGTGTGTGTGATCATGGCTGGGCCAGCCTGGTAAGTGATGCCACCCACACTGGCCTGGGAATCATCATTGGGAAGGCACAAGTTCTGCCCTGGCATTCATTCTCTCTCTCTCTCTCTCTCTCTCTCTCTCTCTCTCTCTCAGCCCCATCCCAGGCTTGCTGAGTAGCCCTGGGCATGTTCCCTAATTGTGCATTTCTCCCACTTGGACAACCTATAAGCATGAAATCAGACAAGATCTCTGCTTGAAGTTCTTTCCCTGAAAGGGGTATCTTAAATATGAAGGTCTGATACCATTGTGAGGTTACATGAAATAACGCACTTGAAGTACACGGGGCCGGCACAAAGCACCTGCTCATGGCTCACACTGGCAGTGCAAAGAGAGCCAACGAAGGTCTGATAGTATTAAAGTGCTGATAATAGGATAAAACTATTGATAGACTTCTTAAGAATCTAGAAAGAATGAATCCTTGCAAATGATCGTGCATGTTATTATTATTCTCTGCTGGTCTCGAGGAAAATGATATTTGAACTAGGAAGTCTTCAATTTCTTTTCTATCTCTAGCTCTCTGATTGTATAGGGGAAGATAAGTTATCCAAAGAATAACCAAAAAATTTCCCAGCTTTGGGATATAAATTACCTTTTTTCCTACCTTTACATAGGACTCCATGTGTGCGTTAATACTGTACTCATCTTCTGAGCACATTTTTCAATGAAGTAATGCATAAAAAGTGCCTAGGATAGTTCCTAGTACACAGTAGCTGCTCAGTTAATTAAAAGTAATATGGGAGAGGTTTAGGGACCAGGTCAGCAATATTAGGGTCAAAAAGAGCCATGAATTCATGGTAGAAAAACTTGATAACCACTTTATTAAGTTATTCAGAATTTAAGTTCACTGGCTTTGAAATCAGAATGTTTGGGTTCAAATCCAGCCACCTCTTAACAAGGTATTTTAATCTCTCTATGCCTCAGTTTACTCATCTATAAAGTGAAGATGATGCTAGTGTATCATAGGCGTGGGAGGCAGACATAGAATTCAGTGAGCTGATACTTTATGCCAGGCACACTGCCCCGGGCTTAGATTCTCTTCTGAGAGCTAATTTCAAGGTATGAATTGTTAACCAAGGTCCACAGACCGTGGAACTGAATTCAGTGTGCTGTGTCTACATGCATTTTTCTTAAAGGGAAAATCTGCAGCTGTCCTTAAATTTGCAGAGAGGCTAGGGTCTCAGAACTGGTTAGGAATCACTGCCTTCCAGACTTAGCCAGGGGTCTTCCGGCCAGAAGACTCGTCAGGGGTCCTGCAGGCAGCTGTTCCCAGACATCCTTCAGGAGGAGGGTCACCGGGAATGCCTGCTCAAGAGGCAGATGGTGGCTCCCGAGAATCCTGATTCCGGAGAGCAGAGTGGGGTCAGGTGAGCACCCCAGGTGCTCCTCACCCACAGGCAAGCCCAGGAAACTGATCACATCCAACTTCGCGTTTCTCAGGTGCAGAAGCAAGCCTGCGGAGAGGTTCTGTTTGGAACAGCTTCTGCCCCACACCCACCAAGAGGCCTCCCTCCCTGTTGACCAAGCCCTGGCCTCGCCTCAAAGGAGGGGGAATGTTGCTTACTCTCCACAACCCAGGCTCACATGAGCAGCGCTCGAAAAACAACAAAACGAGGCTTCTTTTTTTGAACTTATTTTATTCATTCACCCACCCATTCATTCACTTAATTGAAGTATAGTTGACACACAACGTTACATTAGTTTCAGGTGTACAACACAGTGATGCAAGAAGTCTACATGTTCTGCTGTGCTCACAAACGTGTGAGCAAACATGTCACCATCCGACTATGACAATGCCACTGACTATATCCCTCAGGCTGTACGTTTTATGCCCATGACCGATTCTTTCAGAACTGAAACCTGTACCTCCCACTCCCGTTCACCCATTTTGTTTGTTGATTTGTTTATTTTGAGAGAGAGAGAGAGAGAGAGAGAGAGAGAGAGAGGGGATGAGCGGGGGAGGGGAGAGTCTCCAGCTGGCTCAGCACCGCCAGCCGGGAGCTGAGGGCTCAAACTCACACACAGAAACGCGAGCTCGTGAGCCAAATTGAAGAGCTGGACGCTCAACCGTCTGAGCCACCCAGGCTCCCCTCCCCTTACCCCATTTACAAATCCGGCTTCTTTTTAGGGGGAAATAAAATGTGCAGCCACCTCTGTGTTAGCTCTTTAAATCTCAGAGAAGCCCGGACCTTTCTCGCCAGGACCCACCCCCTGCACACACACACCCCACTGTATCTAGCTTTGCTATTTGAACAGCTGATGCTATTCAGCTCACACTTTCAAGTGACATCCTACAAAAATGTAGATGCTTTGTTCCACTTCCTAAAGCCACAGGCTAATTAGTCACCGAACAGGGAACTTGAGTCTGGTACCATTTAGTGTGAGGCCCGCAGTGGGGAATTCTTCTTTCCTGGCCGATCTTGGCAGGCAATGAGTCTGAACAAAAACAGAACAGGCAGCGGCTACAGCAGGAATGGTTGTCAAAGAGCAAGAGCAGTTATCAAACTTAGGCTTCGAGGACATCCAGAAATGTCAGCGCCAGAATTATCAGACAAAATCCAGAGTCTCTGCTTTTCGATTGGTGACATTCTCTCCGTGCTTTCCAAGGGCGGCCAAGGATACACATGTTCACCAATCACAGAATCTTAAAGCGGCAGAAAGTCTAACTTCTCCAAAGTGTGTAGGGCAGCAAGCAAAATTTCCAAGTGGCACACTGCAGCAGCTGCCTGTCCCTGAGAAGACAAGTAAAAGATGCAGGCAGCCCCTTCAGGCGAGTACTTGAGCCTGAAGCTCTTCCATATTTATTCCTCCGTGTGCTGCCTTACACTAGCAGGGACCATGGATCCGTGTGAATTGGCTGGGCGTGGGCTGTCTACAACACATCGCCAGAGGCTGCTGGCCCTCTTGCACTTGGGTTTCGGGACCAAGCCCTGAAACATGGACTACAGTTATGGGTCTGCTTACAAAATCGCTGGCTACAAAACTGTCCCAATGCCTTTGGTGGTGTATTTCTAAACCCAGGAAAGTTGTTGATTATTCTGAATTTACTTCTTTACTTCTTACTTTTGAAGGTAATATGAACATATTGATCATCTTTTTAATTTGCTAAAGGTCAATGAGGAAAGGAAATACCAGTGTGGAGAAAATTCTCCGTGTAAAATCAGAGTTCTATTACGACTAACACACCAAACAAAATCTTCCTCAGGACCTTTGCACTTACTGTCCCTTCTGCTTGGAACAGTCTTGATCTTTGCGTGGCTGACTCCTTCAGTCACTCACAGACGCCTTCCCTGACTACTTGGATCAAAGTAGCCCACGCCACTGCTATCACAGTAGCCTGTTTCACTTTCTTCATAGCACTTAATTGTAGCAAATCATATTAGAAAGTAATGTTGACTAGTTCATAATCTGTCTCTAAGAGAATAAAGATTCTGTCATCTCTTATTCACTTCTCTCCAGCTCTGAAAATAATGCTGTGTACAAAGTAGGTGCTCAAATATTTCTGGAAAGAATGAATGAATGCTAACATTTTTGCAGAAGGCTTTGAGTTCATCACCTAGACATGTGTTTGTCTCCTGTATGTCACTCAGGTCTGTGAATAAGCTCTGATCTAAGAATGAAACCTGATTTCAGCCTCGTCTCTCTATGCTCCTTGGTAACCATGTGAACATGGTTAAGAATATGGACTCCAGGGGCACCTGGGCGGCTCAATCAAGTAAGCATCTGACTCTTGATATCAGCACAGGTCATGATCTCACAGTTTGTGGGTTTGAGCCCTTCATCATGCTCTTCCCTGACAGTCCTGAGCCTGCTTGAGATTCTCTCTCTCCCTCTGCCCCTCTCCCCAGTTTACACACTCTCTCTCTCTACCCTCCGCCCATCTCAAAAATAAAAAAAAGTTAAGGGGCACCTGGATGGCTCAGTCGGTTAAGCGGCCAACATCAACTCAGGTCATGATCTCACAGTTTGTGGGTTGGAGCCCCGCGTCGGGCTCTGCCTGAAGCCTGCTTCGAATTCTGTGTCTCCGTCTTCCTCTGCCCCTCCCCTGATTGTGCTCTCTGTCTCTCAAAACTGAATAAACATTTAAAAATTTTTAATAAAAATATTAAATTTAACTTAAAAAATTAAGAATATGGACTGTACAGCCAGTGCCACTTCCTAGTTCTGATGTTGGGCACTTAAACCCCTCCATCCCTCAGTTTCTTCATCTGCATATGGGGAGAAACCAGTATCATTCTCATCCATTCCTGGTTCAAAGATTCCAGAATGCTCATGAAGAACTAGCTATTATCACGGGCCATGCGTGGTACTGAGCACTTTACTTCACAGAGAGGCACTCGTGACTATGGAGAAGAGTAGGAGCTCCCGGAACTCTGGTCTATGAACTGCCAAGGTCCAAGCTTGATCACCAGGTTCCTGGCACACAGTACACACGAGCACAAAATATTTCTACACAACTCCCGTCATGCAATGCTTGACCCAGGGCCGCCCGCGAGGCGCCCACAGCCATCAGTTACCGTGATGAGCCTCGGTCTTTGCAGGCCAAGGGCTGGTGCAGCAGAGTGAGCTGTGGGTGGAGTGAGGAGCGCTGGGCTCCGGCGGTGTGTGTGTGTGTGTGTGTGTGTGTGTGTGTGTGTGAGTGTGAGTGTGAGTGTGTGTGTGTGAGTGGAGTCATTTACCCTCGCTGGGTGGAAACAGATGATTCCGAATGTTTCTCATAGCCTTTTTTTCTCCTCTAAGTATTGGTGATGTACACTCTATTTCTCCCAAGAACTTATTGGCTTAATACAGTAAAGGGAAAAGCATTTTAAAAGGCTCTCTTTACTTACCAGTCATGGGGGAAATGAGGAATGAGAACATTGAGATGGGCAGAGGACTGGCACAGGAGACTGAGCTCTAGGGCTAGGACCAACCGTGTGACCTTGGACAGGGTACTTCACCTGTTTGGATTTCAGTTTTCTCGGGTTTATGGCCGAAAGGAACAAGTATAAAGCAGAGGTCATGGTTGCCAGTCATCTGTTTCTGAGCAGCAGGCCCACACAGGGCGGACAGAACAGCCTGCCCTGAGCAGTGACTACCTGCTCCCAGTGTGGCCCCAGGAGGAGAGCTCCGAGACCAGGCCCTTTCCAGCAGAGGCAGCACAGAGCTGGTTTCCAGATGCTCTTGCTTCCGGCTCTGGCTTAGGGACTCCCTGAGTGCCTCTCACCTTACTTTGGGGAACTTGTTAAGATCTTCTGAAATGCTGCTGGGATGTAGGCCCTCCAAAGTAGCTGTGATTTCTGAGACCCAGAATGGACTTGACCCATGAGAGGTCAGGACCTTGAGCAGAGTATGCACCTGAGCCCTGGGTATGAACAGCCACCAAGCACAGAGATGGACACCAGGCACAGAGAAGGACACTAGCCCCAAATCATCCTCACTGCAGTTATTGAGAGGGTAGGGAACATTTTTACCCCATAAAACAGCCCAAGAACAGCTTTTTGCCAAAAGGAGGGATGGGGGTGGTGTGGGAAAGGAAGAACCCTAAACAGAGAGCTACAATGAGATTTGATCTCACTGGGTGCTCCCAGGGTCTCCCATTTTCTTCTCTGCTAAGTATCAGGGGTGATAGGTAAAGGCATCACTGGGGTCCAAAGGTGCAAATACCTTCTCTTTGAAGTTTTTTTAACAGTAACTATTAAAAACAGTGCAACAGGCCTCAAATAGAGTCACTTGTGCGAAGCCCAAACTGGCAATTAGTTTCAGCTCTTCCAGAAATGGAATCTTAAACCAGTCAACCAGGAATCACTGGTCAGCACTAGTTAGGTAATCTGCCCGAGGGACCCCTGCCATCCTGTAAAGGAAAGTGACCTTGCCATAACCACTCTGCTTTCTGCCTTCATTCCACTCCCTTCTGCCTGTAAGTCTTTCATTCTGAGCTGCTCTGGGGAGCGCCTATCTATCTGCTAGATTCATGCTGCCCAAGTTGTGAATCATTGCATAAGGCCAGTAAGATCTTTCAAATGTACTCAGTTGAATTCTGTCTTTTAACCTGACAATCTCTTGTGTTTACGTGGCACTTTCATAGAACGCTGGCACGCTGTTTCTCATCTCATCCTTCAACCAACTGCAAAGAGAGTGGTGGACTAAGTATCTCCAAAATGCAGGGACGCAAAGAAGACCATTGAAATGCGGCGCGGCTAAACACCTTGATCACAATCCCACAGTTGGTCAGTGGTCAAGTTGGATCCGGGTCCCAAGTCCATCATTATTTCCATTTTGGAAGGACTCAGCGGTGCCATTGCTACTCCAGGGGTAGTGCAGAAGGGGGCACTGCAGAGCAGCAAAGAGGCCAGGCCGGTGCTGGGGTGTGCGGGCCAGCAGCCTCGATGGCACCGGCTGTAGGGAGTAGCTGCCCACGGCCCAGACAAATCTGCCACCAGCCTGTCCTTCGCAACTCCGTAGCAGCCCATCAGAAGCACCCTCAGACAGAGAGGCAGAGGTAAAGAGAGTCTGTGGTAAAGCAGGGTGGGGGGGGGTGCTCACAAGGAACCCCGCTTGTGCTTTTCCTGCCCTTTTTCTGTAATTGGACTTGCATATGCATGTATGGTATGGTTGGCATGTTTACTTTTTTGAAACCTAAAGCACTAAAATGAGGCTCTATTAATCATCCTGACAAGGCTGGAGGTAAGGAAGGGGTAGCTACTATCAGCAGGGCTCCTTGAGGAGTCTCATCCAAGGCCTCACACGGACCTGGGGAGGGGGACCCCACCCAGTGCCCCTCAGACCTTCGGTTACAGCTGGCCCAGATGGGGCGAGAGAGCCCTGCTTTCATCTGCAGCTTAAACAGAGAGGACATAGGTTATATATTTTAAAATGCAACCAGAGATAATGAATGTCCTAAAGAGGGGGAAAAAAAAGTCAACATGAATGAAGTTAAATTCGTAAGGCAAACAGTATGAAACTGACAGGAGGGACTGTAGCTTCTGAATGTCTGTTACACAGAAAAGAAGTCAGACAGAGCATGCAGACTTGCTTTAGAAGGTGCATTAGCAGGCACCCCTGCTGTGGGGCATCCTCTTTCATTATTATTTTGATGATACTTTCCTAGATGCATTTGATTGCTTAATGTAATTCAAATAACAAGAATTCTCAGATCCCTCTGAAAGCAGAAAACACAGAAAAGTTGCAAAGGTATAAAAATTTGTATAAATTATTTACAGAAGGATTGTGGAGCCTGGCTGCTGGTTATGACCACACACACACACACACACACACACACACACACACACCCCACACCACATGGAGCACTGTTCTGAGACATTTACTAGCTCTTCTTGAGAGCACAGACTTTGGGACCAGACTGCCTGGGTTTCAATCCTGACTCCTCCCAGCTGTTGAGACCTTGGGCAAGTTACCAAGCCTCTCTGGTGCCTGTTTCCTCCCCACTAACGTGGAGATAATGGTGCCTACCTCATGGGGTTATTAGGAGGATTAGATGGATTAATACATGTAAAGCACTTAAAACAGTATCTGGCACACAGCCAGAATCATCTCTCTGAATTAACTGACTACTTACCGCAGCTCTCTGGGCATTTTGAGGTTCTGATGCTGTTACATGTCATCTGGAGCAAGTTTGCCAATTTCTCTAGTATCACATATACATTCTGAAGGAGTAAAGTATCATTTTAGGTCAATTTTCCTTGAAGCGCTATCCTGTGAGAACAATCTGCAGCACGGTCATAGGGAGGGTGCCAGACAGGGAGGACTCCCAAACAGAGCGGCTGGCACCAAGGAGGCAAAGCAGATGGAGAATTCCAGGCTTTGCCATCCACAGTGTTGTGAGTGGAAAAATTCACGTGGTTACCTGCAAGTCTTTTACTATTTTGAGCCCAACTAACCACAGAGAAATTGGTGCGTTTTTTGCACATTGGATGAGGAACCACTGAATGCCAAGGGCAAAGTAAAAACCCCATGGCTCAGGACGCCTTTTGTCAAGTGAGCCCACATTCTCATTTGATGTGTCACCTGAGAAATGCCTCCCACTTCTCTTCAACTTATTATGTACATAAGACAAATCACAAGATGTAACCTGTCACAAATGCCAGAATTAAAGCTGCCAATACACACGTCACCAGTAATTACCTTTGCAGACTACAGCTTCGGTTCCACATTCTCCCACAGTCGCTCTGGCTCCGACCGAACTTCCAAGTCCTAGCCCGAGCACCATTCAGAGCTCGATGGAACCGGAAACCTGGAGAAGGACTTGCAGGACCCTGGGGAACAGCGGGGGTCGATGCAGCCCTCCTGCACTGCTGAGCCCCTGATTTCAGGGATGTGTGGGTCATTTCCCACTGACCCTGAAATCTGCTTTGTAATCGAGTTCTCTCAGAGGACAGTTTTTCCATCTCAAATACACAGGCTTCAGCCTAAAATCTTACCTACATGTAAAGTTTTGCTATAGAAGTCGTTTTAACAATCTGGTATCTGGAAACTGCCTCTTCCAAGTTCTCTGGAGAATAACAATTTCAAGAAAGATGGATAAGACATCATCAAAGCAGTGCCCTCAATTCCACTTACAAAAGGTCCATGTGGCATCCATCCTTTCCATTTCAATCGATTAAAGCAGTTTCCTGTCTGGCTGTCATGCAACATTACCCAAACCAAGAATGAGAAGGAGGATATTTTACATACACAAGGCCTGCAGGGCCACAGGATTCCAGTGACCCGAAGTCCAGAAGGCTCCTTGCTGAGAGCAGATGAAATCATCCTGCATTCTGCCTTTCCTTATTCTCCATAGACGGCACGCTCTGATGTCCCTTCAAAGCTCTCAGACCCATACATTAATACAATAATCAGGTTAAACAGGAACACAAACACACCAACCTTTCTCAAAAGAGGCCAAGCAGCTTTCAATACACACAGGGCTCCAGTGCATTAAAGAATGCCTATGTACCGACATATTGTGAGACCAAGAGCCTCACTTGGGCAAGAAGTTCAGAAATGCAGCTGTGACACTAGTCTATTGAGCTGTACCTCAAACTTACCTTTAAAAAAGTTTAAGATACTTGTTTATCTCGTTGCCATCGTTTCACTGCTTAAGGAACAAATGCCAGGTTTTCTTGGTTCCTCGATGAAAAATAAAAAATAGGTATGAGAGCAAAGTCGGAGGCAAAAAGGTGAAGGCTGACTTTACTCAGGCTTTGGGTCTGAGCAGCTTGTTTGCTGAAATGAACTCTTCTTTTGACACCAAAAAATGGTTCATACTAATGCTGGCATTGAGGCCTTAAAGGAGACTACCTTTAGGATGACTCAAAAAAACAAAAACAACAAAAAACCAAACCAAAACAAACAAACAAACAAAAAAACCCAGACCAGACAAAGTTTAACTCAATTTTATTTTCCACTTTTAGTATTTTTCAAATTATACAACATGCAGTCTTCCAGAGTATCCATACAGCTTCATTTTTGAACCTGGAGGATAACCAAAATTTTCCACGGGCCAGGGGACGGTTACTTCTAGATCTTTTGTTACATGTACTATATTACAGCATCATCACTTGATATCAACGGCCATTTTCCCCCTCAAACCACCAAAACAAGTTTGTCCACAAAGTTTTTTAATGAAAGCTACTGTACAGATACGTGAAGCCCAGAGAACACACATCTGCAGTACACATGACATACTTTACAAACTAGACACACACAATCCTACGGGACGCCCCGCCCCTTCTATCCACACTCAATGGAAATTATTTAAAATCAGTACACGATATGTAAAAGTGTAAGCAGACTTCATAAAGCAGCGCCTCCTACAGCAGGAACCTGGCCCTTGTTCAACACTTTTAAAAAGTCTAAATTGTTAGTGTTAAATGAAACGGTTCCTTTAGTTTGTGCAAGATATTCAGGGTGAGACAATGAAGTGAAATCCTCCCCTTCCAGGTAACAACTTCCCTAAATGTCACGTAGCCAGACTCTAAATGTCTCCTGCCCTGCTAAAAAAAAAAAAAAAAATACACTTCAAAGAGGGGACTGTTAAGACTTTTATTTGCTTTCAGTTATTCCTCTAGGAAAAGAGAACCAGTAAGTCTCCCCATGAGTCCTGGTGATGGCTTGGTCTGGTCTTGGACAGAAATATCCCTTCTTCATGTGAAATTAGGGCATTAAAAAGTCACTAGATGCTATATTCTAGGCAAACAGTTTTCTTCATTTATTCCAATATTACTATGAATTCTAACTTTTGTAATCACGATACTATTTCCTTTAAAAGTCTGAATCCACATTTATGCTCCCTACTACCTGCCATTCAGGCAAGCCGACTATACAGCATTTGAAGAGATGACACATTTGTACAGAATTCCCTAGTAACTGATCAAAACCCATTTGGCATTAATATGTTTTAGTCTCCATCTATAAATCTTTTTAAGTTCTAAAAGCACTTTATGAATTGATAATACAGTCAAGGAAGGAATATACTACGTTATAAAAATGCAATTGGTAAGTTGAATGCAACCATAAATTTTGATATCCCAAATAGCCTTTCTCTAATTTAACGATCCACCATCCTATAGGTAGAGATTATTTGTATAAATCATCTTGCTATTCCCTTATAGCATCAAAAAGTAAACTTTCAAGAAATAGCATGAAATATAAAATTACTCATAGAGGAGAAACACACATCCTCTCTCTCTCTCTCTCACTCTCTAGCAAAAAGTAGCATACAACCAAAAATATAATCATAGGCTCAGCCATTCAGAAGTATGGTTTTTATATTTAGAGTACAAATGTAAAGAAGTAATAATCTAAAAAACCAATGAAAATTGCAGAAATGTGGCTTTTAAAAATAGTGGCCTACAGAGAATCCGGTCCTGATATTAGTTTATTATACAAAGTAATATTTAGGGATCCATGTGAATATACTGTATAATCCAATCTGCCTACCTTTTAGTCACAGTGTGGGAAAGTTAGTTTAGAGGTCCATAAAGATTGAAGCTAGGTGAACTGACTGGCTGATCAGCAAGTAGCAGAATTATCTTTAAAAGACATCAAAGCCAACTTTCTCTGTGAATAAAAGTAGTGTGACTTTTGTGAGTCCCTTGTGGAGATCAAGAAATATGGAGCTACAAGTGAAACACATAGTTCTTTTTGAAACATGAAAGGACCAAGTGATTCTTTAGACATAGAAAAGGGGTAACCGCAGAAAAAGTTACTTTGGAAAGAGTCTAAAATAATCTATTAACAAGAGAGCCCCCAGAAAGAATTACTGACCTTTGCTCAATTTCCAAACATAAAGTAATACAGTTGCATAAAAGACAGTAGAGTCTGACAACTACTAATTGGCAATTCTCTCCAAGACCAAAGTTTCAGCCTCTAAAATCAGAGCCAAACATATTAACAGCAAGATTATAATCTATGGCACATGTTATAACCTGATGAGGTTTGCAAATCCTGTCCTACAAAGTCCCTTTTATCAGACTGCAAATAGCCATTGCGCATCTATTTCAGACAAGTACTGGCAATATAAGAAAATCAAAAGAAGAATTTTTTTAATGTAAATGAATGCAAAATTGTCACCTTTATGAAATAAATACTTCAGTAGAATTTTTCTTCTTCTTCCTCCTTAGTGCCCCCCTCAAAAAAAACCCAAACCCCACCTATAAACAAAGTGCAACATTTAACAAATAAATTAAGTCAAAGCAGTTTTGTTGTGTTAGGTAAATTTTATACAAGAAAAGTCTGGAAGTCAATTCACAGTCTTCAGTGCTTTACACACACACACACACACACACACACACACACATACACACACACACACACACACTATCTCAACTACAACTCACACAGCAAAGAGAGAACTCCCTGTCTCCCCGGCCTACATTTCTTTCCTGTGGTGACAGCAGCAGGGACAGTGCCAGCTGGCTCATCATGGGCAGGCACAGAGATAGGTTGGATGCTTTCGCTGAGATTGGTCTGGTTGTCACTGACTTACCCTCAAATTGTCAAAACTAGCAGCACCACACAAGACCAAGTTAAATGAATCCTTGTCAGCTTCCCTGAAGACTTTACTACTTAGAAATCAATCATTTTAAAATCCACAACTGGAAGTAAGAGTTGATTTAGCTTCAAATTCAAGTGTTAAATAAACCAACAGTTAAATGTAAAAAAAAAAAAATCCATCCATACTGATTTCTTCTAATTCTGCTTAAGAAGATGAAATCAATGTGAAGCCAAAGAGCAAACTCAAACAAACAATCAGCAACGGAGGGTTACAATAACAACTTATTCACAGCAACTTATTCATAGGCACAAACATTTGTCAATTACTCCCCTGCCCAAGGACTTCTTTTTTCAACTGTGGGAATGATCCTGGATTTCATCAGCAGTACCCCCTCAAGGCTTCAGATGGTTCTCTACAGGAAGAGGCCATCTCCAAGGCAAGCTCCAGTACAGTCAGGGAGGAGGGAGCAAGGAGAGGGCCACCCCATTTCCAATCACCCAACTTTGCAGCATTTTCAACACTTCTGAAGGAAGGATGTTCAAAGTGGGCTGACTTAAACGAGTCGCTGCAGGTTCGCTAGCAAGCAGCTTAGGTGAATTTTATGACTTTTTGCTTTTACATAGATATGTCTGAATGAACAAATTCTATATTGCTACTGTCAGATTGTTTTTTTGCCTTGAAGAAATTTGCTTTGCATTTTAACAGGTGCCTTACGAAAAGGTGTATTTCATAGATCCACAGATGTGACCGGGGTATTCAAAATGCTTCTTTGGGGTAATTTGTTTTGGAAAAGTGTTCAGAATGAAAATTTTGAACCTTTATAGCAGCACTTTTTTTGTTGTTCCCTAAAAATATAAAGTAATGTGTTTATTTTACAGGAGACCAGACAGGTGCAATGGAGCTTGGATGTTCCCCCCAGGGAACGGCTCGGAGGGCGTTTGCTGGGACTGTGCACCACGAAAGGAGGCTTCAGGGACCGCCCAGAGACCACCCAAAGCCCTGAGGCCGAGTCCCCGGCAACAGTTCCAATTCTTCTGCAATTGTCCCCTTCAGAGTTCTCAGGAAAAGTCCAAGCACAGATCTGTACACACAGAAAGTCTACACAGCTCGAATATCTGAAACTGGTGTACTGCAGACGGCTGGGGTAAACCAATATAAAAGAAAATGGAAATTGTGTAGGAGGGAAAAAAAATAAAGGAATTGGTGATTAACGTAGTCCTTGACATGCTACACGAAGAGCTGTATCTGTTGAAAGAGAACCAGAGAGAGACACAGGTGTTAGAGAACACAGTGGAAATACCCTCCTCAAAAAGTGTTTTGATATTTGGCATATCTAGAGTATTTAGATATTTAGATGAATATTCTAGATATTTAGACCAGAGCTGTCCAATAAAAATACCATGTGAGCTACATATTTAATTTTAAATCATCTTCAAGTGGTCACATTAAAAAGTGGGAAGAAGTAAAATGAATTTTAATAATATAATTCATTTAACCCAATCAATTCAATATATTGTCATTTCAACATGTAATCATTATTACAGGTTGAGACGTCTCATGTTACAATATCACTATCGGGATACTGCAGTCTTTTATCCATGGCGTTTGCAATGTGTTGTATATTCTATCTATACTTTGGGCACATCTCAGTTTGGACTCGGCCACTTTCAAGTTTCAGTGGCCACATGCGGCTGGTGGCTAGTGTATCAGACAGCACAGCCTCCTGTTTACTGCTTTTGATTTAAGCACTTAGCCCTGACCACAGTCTTCTCCAAAAGTCCTTATCTATTGACACTGGTGATAGAGGAACATAATGCATTTTCTTCATTCCTAAGAAGTCCTCGAATACCTTTGCCCTTCCCAGCACTTGGGATTTGGAGTCAGGTCAGACATGACCCCTACCCCAGGCTCTCTCAAGAAAGAAGTTTCCAGTCCCAGCTGAAAGGTAGCTTTCACCTCCCTGGGCTGATGAAGTTGCTCGGAGGGGATTCCCTTTGATTTTGCCCACCAGAGGTCCATCTGATCGTGCCCAGGTCTCCAGGACAAACGTCTGGGCTAGTCCTGACCCAGAGGCAAGACTTGAGTGGCCTCTGTTGCCTTTGGACCAACTCAACTTTCAGGAAGAAACCAAAGGGTTCAGCTTCTTTCCACCAGCTGGAAGCCATGGGTTTGCCAGGGATCCTCCTGTGGGTTTTGTGCAAAGCTCAGGGCGCTTGTGGGATGGAGAGGGGATGTCAGCAGTGGTAGGGAGAGCCTCATCCTGGAAAGGCAGGGAACTGCCCAGCACGGAAATACGCCAGACACGAAGAAAACCCCAAGTGTCCATCTGATTTTAAAAGGAACCCCCTAATCCTGTTTTTGCCCCAAGAAGAAGGCTTATATCTAACTTTAGAGATCCACCGTGCTATTTATGTCAGATTCCTGCTACAGTGCTCTCTCCTCTCTAATTTTTTCCCTTTACTCTCCTGACTCATGTGTTATAAGTAACCTCACATATTTTATATAAATAAGCAGGATGTAAATTATCCATAAATAGTAAAAATTCTGCATGTGTAAAGGGATTATAAAAGTAGGGAGGATCAAAGTGGGGAGGGGGGGGAGGAAAAAAGAACAGTAATTGTGTAGGAAAAAAAGGAAACACGTTCTTTTTTATAATACCACTTCTTCCCAGACACAAAAAATAGTCCGAGAGTTCATCTGGTAGCTACCGTCTCTTTCTCCAATGGTGTAACTGTCCCCAGGTAGAAAGCTGCTCCATTAAAGAAGGCTTAGAGAATGTCACATGGTAATATTCATGTCCTTTTTAGAAGTCACAGAGGAAGAAAGATTTGTCTTTGGGAAGAGCATCTTTAATGTTTGGCCTTTATGGTAAGATTTTGTGCTTACTATTAGGACAAGAGATGAAGACTCTAGAAGCCTGGTCATAGTTGTCATTTTAATTCAGTTTGAGCTGAAAACCAATAGGCACTGGGATGCTTTCTAAAGACCACCACCAGAGTCCCCATTTCACTTTCCTTACAGGGTCCTTTCTGCAAGCACATGATCTCAGAACCACTTATGGGCCACGCTGGCCAGATGGGACGGTCTTCCTGCGGGCCTGGAGGCAGGGAGGTAGGAGCATGTGCCTTCAATTGTAGGATTAGGGCTGAGTGTGGGGACTGTAGCCAACCCTTGTTGACAGAGCCTAGGATTAAAGACACATGCTCGGTGGGGTGGCCTCAACTATGCCTGGGGACCATGGAGCCCTACGATTTCCACCAGATGGCCTTTCGTTCAAACCCCCCACCCTTCCATGGACAAGACTCAGCACGTTCTGGCTAACAGTACGTTAGAAACAGGGAGCCACAGTGGAGACCCAACCTGCTTAGTCACCTCAAGGAGAGTGAGAAGGCGGAGATGGTGACAGGCTACCAAAAGGAAAAACACAGGAACTCCACCAATAAAGGGTCCTTTATTAGAAAGAGGTCATTCTGCATCCTGAGTTAAAGATCTTTACGGCCCATCTGCCAAAGCAATCTTTCCAGCAAGCCCAAGAAAAAAGGACTCAACTGAAAAAAAGGTTCCTAGACATCCCCCCAACTATCTGAATGTTCAACTCTTCTGATAAATCCAGGTGGGGGGCAGAGGGATGGAGAGAGCTTCTAAAAGTAAATGGGTTGGCCCCAGGAGAAACCATTTCTGACTTCTGATGGCAGAGAGCGCCACCCAGAGGGGTCGGCCAATCTTGAGAACATTTAACACTCAGCTCTGTCGACCCTCTTAGCTGGCTCAGAGTTGTCGCTCATGGAAAAGCACAGCACTGGACCAGGTGACTTGCTACGAGGCAGTCCCTGGGCCTCTGCCAAACTGGAGATGGAAATTCAGAGTGGCGACGTGTGACCAGACTTAGAAGGAAATAAAATCGCCTTTCTTCAGAAGGAGTGGGGAGGCTGAAGAAAGGAGCTAATTATACAAGAGTTTTGCAAGAAAGTAGAGATTTATTCCCCCAACTTTAGCTTTTGCAATTGCTTGCAAGTGGATTTACACTTAATCCAAACAGTACATAGTTTTATCTTTCTTTTGCTTTTGTACAATTCGATCCCCACGTTATAAGAATTACCAGCTGAACGTCACGTACCACCACTCTTCCTCCTGGGTCCTCCGTGATTACTTCCTTTGAGCTCACAGGGCTGATTTCTAGGTCCTCTGCCCTAGTGGCCATCTGTGGTCACTTCTGCCTTCTTGCCCTGAGTCCCACCTTGTCTATGCTTGCAGGTCTGTGCCCACAACCACCACCACGCTGGCACCAGTTCTTGCCTCACAGCCTTCCACTCCTTCCACCCTTCTTTCACATCACGCACTCAACACCCAGCGAACCCTTGATGAAGAAGGTGCTATGATCATAACTTCTCCGTGCCCAAGAATCCTTCTGGAGTGACAAGGCTGGGCTTCTCCCTCCCCACCTCCCAACTAAAATAAACACATCACGGGGCACCAGGGTGGCTCAATCGGTTGGGCATCCAGTTTCAGCTCAGGTCATGATCTTGAGTTCATGAGTTCAAGCCCTGTGTTGCTCTGTGCTAACAGCTCAGAGCCTGGAGCCTGCTTAGGATTCTTGTGTCTCCTTCTCTCTTTGCCCTGCCCCGCCTCATGCTCTGTCTATCTTACTCTCTCTTTCAAAAATAAATCTTTAAAAAAAATTTAAAAATAAATAAAATAAACACACTGCAACCGACAGAACGCGGAAGTAGAGAGGGGAATCCAGTGCTGTCCATCAAGCCAAATGTTGAGCAGATTTGCAAAACTGCAAAGGAATACCATTCTGCTGTTTTTGTTTTGGAAAATAATTACTTTTCATTAAAAGTGGCATTTTGGTCAACAGTAGTGATATCTAAAAATTTTGTTTCAATTTATACCAATAGTATAAAACATGTCAAGAGACATAACCCAGGAATGTAAAAGCTTTTTGATGTCAATACTTTTTAAGACTACAAAGGGTCTGAAGGCCAGAAACTTTAGAACTGGAACAAAGCTGGTCAGGCTTCTTGGCCCAGGATCCACCACTGACAAGATGTGTTGTGTGATCTCAACAGTTCACGCGGCCTCTTTGTAGAAGGTAGGATGGCCCTGGACGAGACGCTGTCAGTGTGTGCGCGGTCCGTGCCAGGCACCTGCCCAAGCTCTCTGTGTGTATTAATGCATTTAATCCCCATAGCCACCCTGTATGTCAGACATAATAATTCACCTAGTATACGGCCAGTCTGGGATTCAACCCCAGGCAGCTGGGCTTCACACCAGGACCCCACAGTCACCCAGCTACGCACCCAGCCTGAGGCACAGAGCCCCCCTGCAGGTGCAGTCTTGTGACTCAACCATTTAATTACTAGGATTTTCCAACAGCACTAGCAAGTTGAACAGCCCAGTGGCTCAGAGGTAGACCACATGTGGTTGACTTAAGGATCCCACATGACCTGCTCTAAAGGAGGCTCCCTGGCTGATGTCACTACTTCAGAGGCTTAAATTGGGTGAAGCAAATTCTCACCCACCCTCTACATATGGAGTGAACCCACTTTTGCTGTGGGCACAAGGCAACTTATACATTTTAGGTATATTTTTTATTTGTGATTAAGTGGGTATAAAAACTGGGAGAATGGTCAAAGAGAACCCCACCAACAATGCCAGATGGGATGGAGCCAGGTTTTCAGGACAGAGAGAAGAGTAGTAAGAAGGAAAGACCATGATTTAGAAAAGCAACAAGAGAAATGACGGAAGTGCCAGCTTGGGAAGCTCAGTCTGAACCTCGAGATAAATTAAGGACCAAACAATAAGGGGCTTTTTGTTCTGCTTGTCAAGTGCTTAGAAAGAAAACTATTCTGCCTGAGGTGGAGTGAGGAAAACAATGAAGGGAGAGCGCAGTGTTGGGGGTTGAAAGAAGGTGGAATTTTCTGGATCAAAGATAGAAGAGCTAGAGGGCCACAGGGACCTAAAGTTCAGGGCTTTAACTGAGGGTAGTAAATGTGGGGAAATGGCCTGGGACATTCGGAGACAAATACATCAGAGGTTTAAGTACTAGGCTAGAAAATACTGGACTTCCTGTCTCTAATGTACACTTGGAATTTCCCCTTTTGGGCGTAGCCTACTGAGACAAGACAAGACTTCTTAGACTAGAACATTATTTATGCATTCCAGATGTCTGGGCCAAGCCTGAAGGTCCCTAAAAGTGGCAGGCATGCAGGCAACACAGGGTCCAGGAGGCCAGGCCCTCAGTCACAGATGACCATGATAGCAACAAAAGGGGACAGTCGTGAAAGCCTGTAGATCTGGGATAGGCGTCCGCCTCCTGCCCACAAACGTTTAGGAGTTTAAAGGTCCTGTTTTTAGTAACTAACAACGATATTCACAACACAGCTCTTGAAGTAGTAAAACCTGAAGAAGACAGAGCCATTCCACGGTGATGGTCACCACCCCAGGGAATGTCACACAAATCGGAGGCAGAGGCCATAACAGAACACCTGGTCTGCTTTGATGGCTCTTTGTGGCCCCACCTGCCAGGTGACCCTGCTAGAAACCACAGCCGTGCTTTCCCAGTGCTGTTTCCTTTATGCCTCAAAACATGAACTCACAGTCTGAAAACATGGACCTGTTTCTCCTGTAAGACCCCTGGGGTCCCTACAGGCTCGGCCACTGTGATTTCACCAAATATTTTGTCAAAACTTTATTAAATAGGCTATGGTTTCTCGACTTAATATATACGGTGTTTAATCAAAGTGTAGTCCTCAAATATCAGAGTCTTCACCTACATCAACAAAGTGACAGGCATCCTGAGCCTTCAGTTAATTTCACAATATTTTCTTTTTCTTTTTTAATGATTTTCAATTTTGCCTTTATTTTTTTATTTTTTGAGGAAGAGAAAATGCATGTGTACAGGAGACAGAGGCAGAAGGGGGAGGGAGAGAGGGAGGGTAAGAGAGAGGGAATGTTTTTTTTTTTTTTAAGCTTATTTATTGTGAGAGAGAAAGTGAGCAGGGGAGGAGCGGGGGAGAGGGAGAGAGAGAATCCCAAGCAGGCTCCGCGCTATCAGCATGCAGAGCCTGATGTGGGGCCTTGATCAATGACTGTGAGATCATAACCTGAGCCGAGATCAAGAGTTGGACACTTAACCAACTGAGCCGCCCAGGTGCCCCAGAAAAAGAGAGAGAATCTTAAGCAGGCTCCAAGCTGAGGGCTCGATCCCAGGACCCTGGGACCATGACCTGAGCCAAAATCAAGAGTTGGATGTTCAACTGACTGAGCCACCCAGGCACTCCTCTCAATATTTTCAATTTTATGTTTTCCTTGCCACAAAAATCTGAAGCATTACTGTGTGCATATTCTAAATTCTCTAGCTGACCACCTTGCGACCAAACCTGCCTGTGCACATTTAGCTCCACGTGCATTTTCTGCTGTGACCAAGTAGGAGCTACTCCTTACAACTTAAACATCCTCCCGCTGAAGCCGGACTCCATAGGGCAGTAATGAGCTCCAGCCACAAGAAGGCAAATTGGCTGAAAGGGATGCAGTGATTTCTTTTTCTTTTTTTTAAGACTTTATTTATTCATTTTAGGTTTATTTATTTATTTATTTTGAGAGCGAGTACAAGCTTCAACCAGGTAACCGAGCCACCCAGGCACCCCAAGACTTTATTTTTAAGTAATCTCTACATCCATTGTGGGGCTCAAACTTACAACCCCAAGATCAAGAGTCACGTGCTCTACCAACTGAGCCAGCAGGTGCCCTTCGGCAGTGATTTTAGCACAGAAAGGGGGTAAAAGAAGTGAGTCATGCCCTGATACACGAAAGTAGCTTGGACAAACTTCTCTAAGAAGCAGTGCACACCAGAATCACATTGCACCCAGCTCTTTACTTTCAGCAAAAGGCCATCATTCATTACATTATGTTAAGGCTGGTGACTTGGATTTTTGATTTGTGCTTCATTTCAATCTAACTCCTAAGTTTGTTTTGACTTGATAGCTGCATAAGACTAAGTACAAGAGTATATACTGTTTTCAATTTGCTAAAACTTAACTATCATAAAATAAATAAACTCTGGAAGCATGTGAGAACTTTATCCCCCTAAAAGTACTCTCTTTACTATCAAAATCTGAGAAATAGTGGCCTAACTATAGGAAAGCCGAAAGAAGACCATTTTGCCTGGAAGCCTTTTAGAAAACAGCCAAGGTACAGCAATGCCCCACTGGCGCCATCTGGTGGACACACTTGGCCAATGGTTTGGCCAAGCACGGGCAGGAAAGGAAGCCAAATCCAGGAACCTTAGAACTAAGGAGCCGGAATCTTATTTAAATGGTGTCCACATTAAATGTGGGGCCATGAATAAATACTCACGACTGCCCCAGAGGTCTATTTCACACCTTATCTCTTCTCCAGCCCACAACCCCGTTTATCAGCCTCCTTCAGCTGATAACCTGGCTTCTTGCAAGAGAAAGCAGGCACTAAGATGAGGCCCGATCCACGTCCCTGCCATCCCATCTACCACCTACTGGCAACTGTCCTTTCTACTCTGCCTTCTCGTCCCCTCCCCTTATGCTCCGGATGGCAGCACCTCTCAGGGTAGCGGGTTCTCCGTACCTATAACTCTCCCGTCTCCTGCGTTATCGCTTCTCCCGCAGTGGCCGCTAGGGGAGCCCTGCTCTGGCTCTCAGCCACCCCCTCCTTTCCTGGGGGTCCAGCATAGGGTGGCCCCGCGTCCCACCACTCCCAGACCCAAAGACCCCAGAGGCCCCACGCACTCCGACTGCACTCTAAGCTGCCGGCCCCGCCTCTAAGGCCTCATTTTTCTGTCCTCTGCCTCCTTCCCCAACAACCCTGATTACGAAGGTCTCTGCACTCTCTGCGCTCCGGCCCCATCAGCCTTCCCGAGGTTACCCCAATGCGCCAGCCATTCTTGCCTTCCGGCCAGTGCCTGGGCCACTCTTCCCCAGGCATTGTGTAGCTGGTAATTGTCCTGTCAGTGCTCTGCTCAAATGTCACCCCCTCTTCTAAATCTCCATTTCATTAACCTGCTCTTATTTTCTTCAGAACCTTAGCACTATTTGAAGTTATCTTGTTTATTTACTATCTCCCCGCAAAAAAAAAAAAAAAAAAAAAAAAAGAGTATTACTGCACAAGACCTTGTTAAACCAAGTATGGAACAGGCTCTCCAGGCTTGACCCCATTTTGCAGATGATGAAATTGAGGCTGAAAGGTATCAAGTAACTTGCCCAACACCATATGGCAATAAAGCCAAGGCCAGGGCTTGAACCCATGTCCAGCCATCCCTGTATTCCACGTCCTTTCTTTGCTGCACTACACTGCTCCATGTCCAGTTTTGTGATTTGAAAAAGATGTCCCCTCCCCCAGGCTGCCCCCCTGGATTTGAACTAGCTAAGATAAAAGCCAGCATTATCCTGAGTTCTGATTTCTACATGTTGGCATCTTCAGTTGCTCTGAAACTTTGGGCTTAAACCAAAATACGCATTGTGACTATATTCCTTAAAACCTGAAATGAAGCAGAAAGAAACCCTAAAGATATCCAAATGCTGCCCAAGTATGAAATGGCTACTCTGGCTTCAGCAGGAGGGCTGGGAAGAGTCAGCCCCTGAGGTCATTTCCTCCTAGGGCAAACATACTTCGGAATGAGCATCCCAAAAATCAGGAAGGATCATCTCAAAAGGTTTTGATCCCAACTAAGCAATGCATTCCACATTTCCTACTATTTTTTTTAATGATTTTGCATTTTATCACTTCCAATTATAATTCCCCACTCCACTGGTTACTATCCTTTTTTTTAACCTCTCCTGACAAATTCCCATTCTTTTAAACATAGTCAATGTTCTCGTTCATAAGCTTTAGACAAATAAATGAGAATATCTTTAAGACACCTTTATCTGGTCATGGCAGCAAATAGGGTCCGGACTCATGGGCCCTCCCACTCAGCAGTTAGAACTTGGGGCCCGAGTGGGGCACCTGGGTGGCTCAGTAGGTTTTAGCGTCTCACTTCAGCTCACGTCATGATCTCATAGTTCATGGGCTCGAGGCCTGCATCGGGCTCTGTGCTGACGGCTCAGAGCCTGGAGCCTGCTTTGGATTCTCTGTCTCTTTCTCTCTCTGCCCCTCTGCCCACTCATGCTCTGTCTCTATCTCTCAAAAATAAATAAATGTATTTAAAAAAAAAAAACAGAATCTGGGGCCAGAGAGAGACTAAAATCTATTTTGTAACAACTACATGAATTGAAGGAGGCGACAGGCTCATCGACTACCTACTAGGCCCAAGCACTGCACTGCCACTCTAGTCTACAGCTGACCTTTTCGTTGAGTACGTGTTCTGGGTCAAGCTGCTTAAGAAGTGTGACTCATTTTGTCCTCATTTCAAGAGCAATGATCCAGGCAGAGGATGAGATGAAGCAACCAAGTAAGGGTTACTGAAGGGAACTAATTTAAAGAAAGTGGATGACCTGGGCCACCTGGGTAGCTGAGTCATTGTTAAATGTCTAACTCTTGATTTTGACTCAGGTCATGATCTCATGGTTCGTGAGCTTGAGCCCCACATTGGGCTCTGCACTGAAGCACAGAGCCTGCTTAGGATTCTCTCTCTCCTCTCTCTCTCTGCCCCTCTACCCCCCTCAAAATAAATACATAAACACTAGGAAAAAAGAAGAAAGAAGACCCAACACGACCCTGTGTCTCGTCCAAAGCCGGGCCCTCTACCATACCAGCATCCTGATAAGTAGGAAGGGGCCTGTGTCATGACGTGGGGAATGTGCCCGGCCGCAGCAGTCGTATGGACAGGTGAAGTGAACCAAGGAGATTCCAATCGCAGACAAAATAATCAAATTCACTTATAACACTTGGAGTTACAGAACGCGACAAATCCCAGGAAAGGTGAGGACGGTGTGGTTGGTTCAAAGATCCTGAAAGTCTCACCAGACCTACTGCCTCTCAATCTCAAGCGTACCTTACACGAAACATGGGTCTGACGGACCTTTCCGGGATTGCATGAGGCAAGTGACTGTCCGTTGCACCGGACCTGGACCCCAGAATCTCTGAGCCAGTTTATTTATTAAGAGCCTGGTGGGAACCAAGCACGTATACCTCTCTGTCCCTACATTAAAAAAAATTTTTTTTAGTGTTTATATATTTGAGAGTAGTTTATTTTCTTATTTGAGAGACAGAGTGTGAGCAGGGGAGGAGCAGAGAGAAGAGAGAAGGAGACACAGACTCGGAAGCAGGCTCCAGGCTTGTCACCGCAGATCTCGACGTGGGGCTTGAACTCACGAACTGTGAGATCATAACCTGAGCTGAAGTCAGACGCTTAACAGACTGAGCCACCCAGGTGCCCCAACTCTGGGCTTACATTGCACGGGGTAATGTAGATATTGCATGTAGCACCCACATCCACTGACTTGTTCTCGGCTAGAGAATACTACTTTTACGCGGGGCAGTGACGTGCCCCCTAAAAGACGGCCCGTTCCAGGCCCCTCGCCCCTGCACATGGCGGTGTGCCTCCGCTCCGGCCAGAGGGATGCAGGCGTCCGCGCCATGTGGGCCCCCTGGGAAGGCTAGGAAAGGAGGAGCTGCTTCTGTCTCTCCCCAGCTCCCTCTCTGCTTGCTAACTGGCATGTGGGCAGGGAGCTAGACCTGGGGAAGTCCCTGAGCAGACCCTGAGGGAGGAAGGTGCTTGCCGAGGACAGTGAGTCTAAATTTACAAGGTGAGCTTCCCGTCGTCACTGTAGAGTTCCCTTACCAGCGCTGACAGACCGCCCGCAGTTTCCTTAAATGTGACAGAGAAGTCAAATCCCATCCTGTATAAGCCATGGTGACTTCAGGATAGGAGTTCTCAAACTTTGGTGGCTAACAGAATCAGCGGGGGTGCTTGTAAGCATTCAGGGGCCCAGGCCCTAGGCTCCTTCAAGAAGCCTAGGTCTCTGGGGAGCAGGGGAGAGTGACACCCACCCACCCCTTTGCTTTTCTATTCCAAGCTGCCTAATGTGGTCTTACAGTTCCCTTCAAGTACCAACTACAACCCCAGGAACATGTAGT
Source organism: Suricata suricatta (assembly GCF_006229205.1). Taxonomy (NCBI): domain Eukaryota; kingdom Metazoa; phylum Chordata; class Mammalia; order Carnivora; family Herpestidae; genus Suricata; species Suricata suricatta. The sequence continues at coordinate 78,321,988 of NC_043702.1, forward strand.
CAAAAGCAATTTTATCACACCCGATTTTATTTGTGACTGAAAGTGATCGGATCTGAATGAGATGGCCCACAGCCAAGACGATGTCCCATCCTCCCTTTTGGGACACGGCAGATGGCGGGGGACATGCTGCCCGCCCGCGGGCTGCCTCGGCCCTCCCTCCTGTTCCCTCATCTGACCAGCGCCTGTCCTGCTCCTTGGCATGCTGCCTGCGGCGGCCCAGGAGAAAGCTGTCCGGGGGCAACCACCAAGCTCCTCCCTTGGAAGTTGCTGCCGGAGCCTCTTCATGATGTTGTTGCATTGCCTGACAGGGGGCTCCGGCCCCACACGTTCACTTTCCTCACCTTGATCCCAAAAGAGCTGGAGAGGCATCAGTGCTCCCCCGTCACCCTTGACCATTGTCGCCTAAGCCAGCTTCCTCAGAGGGCCCAGAGGGCAAGGGCAACATTTGGAGATACCCACTTCTATCCAGAGGTTACAGGTTCAGAGAGTTGTCCTAAACATGTTTCCGGCCACCTGTCTGTCCACCCAGCCCCACCAACAACCTCTTTCCTCTACTTTAAGTACAAAAGGACACGGTCTCTCCTTCTCTTTTCTAAAGCATCTCACTTCTCATGTGTTTGCTGGTAGAGCAAGACGAAGCATGTGGATGATAGGAAGAGAAATTTCCTAGAGAAAGACCAACACCTCAAAGAAAAAAGTGGTCTGGACCTACCTAGCTATAATTTAGCACAATTCTTAAAACCCGATCTGTTGAGTTCACAAAGCAATTATAAAAATAGGTCTTTCTGTATCTGGCTCTTTCTTTATATTCAGCTCCCGAGCCTTGAAGCAACCCGCCCACATCTGCCTGCTCGAGGCAAAAGCAGCTGACAAACAGGTATTGCCCTTTTGGATGCCAGCTGCACAGGGAAGCCCCAGAGACAGAAGAAAGCTCAGGTGACTCATGCACCACACCCTCATCTGCCCTGCAGCGTCCCCGGCACCAGGCAGCCTGAGCTAAGAGGACCCGGAGGCTCTGGACCACATTGGGGGCAGGCAAGGGGCGTCCCTAGGTCCTGCTCCAGGTCAGCTGACTCCCACAGGGGCGCACGGACATGGCCGGGAGCCAAGCAGTGGCAGGGATCTGCCCCTCACAGAAATCACCCGATACCGAGGACTCACGTCACATTTATTTCTGGTAGTGAGTGGAGTTTGAAGAGCTGCCTCCTCCCCCTCGGACAGCATGGACGGCTGTTGGAGACGATGCTGGGTAGTGTCCAGGGCGGATGGGCTTGGCTGCATTGAACAGAAAGGACAGAACGTTCAGATGAGGCTTACTCAGCCATACCTGGATGCCCACAGGGCGCATGTGAAAACCAAGACCTACGATTTTTATCATTATGGTTCTTATCAATCATCAGAGCTTTTCGAAAAGAGGATGTTTGCCCTCTTGGTAGTGCAGTTAGCTCATTCAGGGCGCCAGATGGTTAGGAGACGGAGAGAATTTTTATATCAATGATTTTAATTCTGGCTGAGCAAACTTAGAAGGACTTCTCATTTTATCTGAGACAGATCTGTAGGTCCCTCGGGGGTTCTGAGGGCATCTGGGCAGCCCCTGACATTGGATGTGGAAGTCTGCCTATGATGCACTTCTCTGGTGAAAAGATCTGTAGTTTCCAGATTTACAAAGAGCATCAAATCCAACAAAGGCAACGAAACACTAATCTAAGGTATGATCTTAAAACTAGAAACATGAGGGTGTTGTTGGTTTGCAAAACACATGCACAGTAATATCTGATGGGAAATACTATCACATGTTATGGGAGGCGTTTCAATGTAAGAAAAAAGCTCTCTAGAGCACCTCCCTAAATCCGGTTTCCGCCTGCAGCTCCGTCCTGGGAACTACCACTTAGCAGCTACACCCTCATTCCCTGTGTGGGCAAATTATGCAAACGCAAGGATGTCCAGGCCCCTTCCCCAGCTTGGAACCAGAATCAATGCACCGATGCCTGGCCTGGCTCTTTCCAGGCCACGTCCAAACCTGCCCTTGCACATGGCTTTGCCTGAGGCTTCTGGCTACACACTGCCCCCTTCGTGGGGCCACCCGGTACAGGGGCCTTTGGGCATTGCTGAGAAGTAGTCCTATATTCCAGGACTTCTGAGAAAGTACCTCTGTTTACAACCAGACGCCTTTACCAACAGCCTCGCCTGGCCACCTTCTGGGCTCAGCCCAGCAGCTTCGAAGACTGCAACGTGCGCAGCAATCTCTCAGCATAAGCCGGCAGGTGCCTTCCCACCCCCCATTCTCCCAGATGAATGCAGGTGCCTGGAGGCACCAGCTCGCCCGGCTCCTGCATGACTGACTACAGCCTTTCCCATGTTCTAGAACAGAGAGCTCAGAGCACCATCGCTGCCTTGGAGCATCAGTGCTTCTGGGTGCCGGGGTCCTGCCTTCCATCAAGGGCCCAGGTAAGAGGCACACATACCGATCTGGGCCGAGTGGGCCCTCCTGGCCATGTTCTTGGCTCGAACGGCCTCCTTGATGCGATCCACCTCCTGCTGGTAGCGCTTGCGGTCCCGCATGGCGTTCTCCTTGGCCTCCTTCAGCGCGCTCTCCAGGGCCTTGACACGCTCCGCCGTGGCCCGCAGCCGCTTCTCCAGCTTGGGCAGCTCACAGCGCAGGTCTGCATTGTCCCGGACCAGCTGCAGCGGGAGGGGACAGGGGTGACTTCCAGGGAGGCGAGGGGGCCGGCAGGAGGGGCGGACAGTAATATGGGGGCAGCTAGAAGCGGACTCTGCAGCCAAACCACCAGCTACTAGGTCATCTTGGAAAGTCCATGTGACTGCAAATGCTGGCAGCACCGGCGGAAAACGAGGATCCCATACCCTGGGCCTCCAATTTGCTACACATGATTCGTGGGTGCAAGGAAGTGGGGTGGGGTGTAGACTGAAATTAAAAGTCATTTTCAGGCACAGGAAGCTTTCAGGCTTGGGAGGATTTATTTCCTCTTTTGTTTGAGTGGGTGGGGCAACTAGTTAAAGGAAAATGACTAGTCAGAGCTAGCATGTGAAAGCTGAGAAATGTAAATAAAGCAAGTTCAAAAGCACCAGGTGAAAGGCATGCATAGTCTAGGGCTCCCTGAAGGGCTCCTCCCACATAGGACACGTTGTCTACCTCAGCATGTGGTTTGGACCCACTTAGGAACATATCCAAAGGCTAACAGGTAACTCCAGGGGTACTGCTCATTCTTCCATTATGTAGGACCCTCAATTAAGAAGCAACAGGTGAGGGGCACCTGGGTGGCTCAGTCGGTTAAGCCTCTGACTCCAGCTCAGGTCGTGATCCCGTGGTCCAGGAGTTCAAGCCCTACATCGGGCTTTGTGCTGCCAGCTCAGAGCCTGGAGCCTAATTCAGATTCTGTGTCTCCCTCTCTCTCTGCCCCTCCCCCACTCATGCTCTGTCTCTCTCTCTGTCTCTCAAAAATAAATAAAAACATTAAAAAAAAAAAAAAGAAAAAAGCAGCAACAGGTGAGACTGGGCATGTGTGGAGTGGTGTGGCCACGGACCGGTGGCTGGCAGAGGGCAGGCGAGTGGGGGATGGGTGAGACAGGTAAAGGGGACTGAGAATACACTCATCATGAGGAGCACTGAGCAATGTAGAGAATTGCTGAACTGAGACACTGTACACCTGTATTAAGTATACTGGAACTGAAAAAATAAATACATACAATTAAAAAAATAACAATAAAATAAAGGAAAACAAAAAGAAGTAACAGGTTTGATCCTGGGTTAAGAAAAGACTGAAGAGCCAGCTCTATTATTCCCTGACATTGGACTTGGTAAGTCATCCAACCGCTATGAGCCTTGGGGTCCTCACCCATAAAAAGGGATAGCATGTAATAGGACCACTGTGGGAATCCCAGTGGCTCAAGAAAAGTTTTGAAAATCACAAAGTGCTACATGAAGGTCACCTATCCCGAGTCCACACCTGCATTCTTTCACCCCGTAGGCCAACCAGCAGCTCCAGATTTTTCACATATATTCATTGAATTAATAAATAAAATAATTAATGAATTTCAGAGCCCTACTTCAAATTCCCTTGCACTTTCTGCTTTTATGTTTCTCATTGACAATTTGCATTAGTGACTTCAACCATGTTGAATCTGCCTGCGATCCACGCTCTGGGAAAAAATGCCATCATCAGTATTATCAAAGAGACTTAAGTCAAAGAGAGATGACATCACCTTATCCATGTGATCCAACACGGTGGGCCATTTTTATCATAACACAAATCTTTAGGATTTAGGGAAAACATGAACATTCTAGCATTTATACAGAAAGGAGACAACTGCCTAGATCACCAGTAGGTTTGGCCATGAACTTTGCTGTCCCTCTAGACAAAGTCCAGAGCGTCGTAAGAACCTGAAAGGGTGCTTGAGAAATACGGCGACAGAGTAGAGAGAAAATGAATTAAGTTACTTCGACTCCTAGTCTGTTTCCTCGTTTGTAAAAAAAAATAAGGGGCCTGAACCAGCTCCATGGCATTCACTTTACGTTCCGTGTGGCCTATAGGTCCAAGGCTGGGACCGGAGATAGGATGCAAAGACAGGGTTCTGAACACCCCACTTCCCAAACCCCAAGAGCTCAAACTCAATTCCTTCCATTTGGCCTCAGTAAAAGAATTTTATATATAAGGCAAGTCACTGAAGACTGAAAGACTTCAAGTCTGGCACTAATGTCTTGTGGTGACAGAGCCTTCTCCCAGACCTGCAGCCACATCTACGGGGCCTCTGTCCAGGAGAACACGAGAAGCAGAAGGAAGCTGGCACAGCTCTCCTACCTGTTTGTGAACCTTCGTGAGCTGCTCCAGGTTATTTTCCAGGAAGGAAATTTTCTGCTTCTGGGCAGCACTGCCCCCTCCATCATCGTTGTCCAGCTCTACGCTCTGCGCCAACACGAGGGGTCAGCGGGCAGGCCCGCATGCTGCCCGCCCACAGCCCCAGCATGAGGTGGACAACATGCTACATCTTCTTAAAAAAAACAAACCAAGCAACCCAGTCCCACCAGAGGTTATTCTGAAAGTGAAAATAAAAAGAGCTTCTAAAAGTTGAGACTCAATGACCTTCCCAATTAATCTCCCTGCTTGATGTCAAGGGTTTCGTATGTGTTATATTTTAGAGAACTGAACAAAACAAAACGTCCAATATTCCTTTGAAAGATACAGATTAGCTCTGTGAAATTGACCTCTCTCTTGCAGGTGGGCAAATAGACTTTTCTCTTTCAAAAGAAACTGCTCGGAAACTCATAAGCAGCAGCAGGATGAAAATATAAACCCAAGACCGAAATTTGATTTCAAATATCGCCAATTGAGAGAAGTCACCAAGCTGAGGGCAGGTGACAGTGGTCCCGATGGGAAGTCCCAATGGCCTGTGCTTGTCCCTTGAGCTTCCAATTCCATGAAACTACCTAATAAATCACCTCAAACTAGTCATGACCTCTGAGCACGGTGCTGCCGGAAAAACTCAGGAAATTCAACTGATCTTGAGATTGACAGAAACCCCCCTCCTGGCGGGGCGGTGCTCGGTGGTCAGATGAGCTGAGAAACACACGGATGAGCACATCTCGGAGCCCGGAATGGCGAGGCATGCCTGTTCATCTGGTTACAGACGAGACCACCGTCCCTCCTTCTCCCGAGAGGTTAACAGCTGTACGTGCATCTCGAACCCATGTCTCTTCCATCTACATCCAAGGTTCTCAAATTTCACCCAGAGGTGGGTTCATTAAAACTACAATCGCTATGCCCCTGCCCCAGTCTCCGCCTCAGTGGGCCTGAGGGGGCCCGAGAATCTGTGAGTCTAGCAAGCACCCCGGTGATACCAAGGTTGTTGGCCAGATAGATGATCACACTTTGAGGGGCACTAGGTCCTTCCTCGAGAGTTTTCCATCATGAAATCAGGGAAGTCTGATTTTAAGCCTCCGTGGACTCTCTCCTCCCTCTGACTAAGCCTTTTCAGATCTTGCCTAGCCTCTTCAGTCTCCCTTTCCATCCCCTGTGCTCTGGCCTCTCCTTCCTACCTGGTCCAGGTCTGACGGTCATTTCTATTTTGATGTCTGTGGCCACTACCTACCCACCCCACCACTGCCATTCAGCCCTTGAACTCTCCTATGATTCTCTGCCTTTCTTTGTTTCCATTTCCAGGTCCCCAGATTCGCTAGAACCAAGTGGTCAGAGGCCACAGCAGATCCACGGCTGAGCCTCAGCTGGACACTCACCACTGTTCAGCAATCCCTTCACTCTGCCCTGACAAATGCCCCTGTGCTGCTGGCGCCTGCTCTAGACTCTGTGGCCTCTCCACTCTTTCCCTTCCTTCTCCACTGAGGACCGAGCCTCCACATTAACTGAGAGGCTTGAAGTCACTGGATGCATCTTTCCACTGTTATGCATTTTCCTGCAGATGTGTCCATCTTGATGTCTCCACTACTCCTCTCTGGGAGACTGTGTCCCTGCCCCGTATACCAAGCCCAATACCTCTGTGCTATTAATTCTGTCCCTCTCAGATCTGACCCCATGAATCACCCCCTCTGTGCTTATATATATCACCTCTTCCCTCAGCTCCTTCTCACACACTCACACTCACACACACACACACACACACACACACACACACACACACACTTTCAAATACACCTTCCTTCCGTCCTGCTGTTATTCCTTTTCTATCACATTTAAACATCTTTAAAGAGCAGTCCACTTGCTGCTTCCACCTCTCCCTCCTTCCTGAAGCTTCCACAAGCTGCTCTAGGATCCACTACACGGCGAGTCCCTGCGATCACTATGTGAGGTGCGAGGATCAAAGAGGCTCGGATTCAGAAGTCACACAGAACTGGATTCAGTTCCACCCCTGGATCTTCCAGCGCTGTGACCTTGGGCAGGCTCTTTAACCTGTGAGCCCGTCTCCACTAACAAGGAACACTAAGAACCACTTGCGCCGTTGTCGGGAAGAACAAGTAAGACCCGCGCTGAAGTGCCTCACACACGCTGGCCGCGCCCCTCGTGGCCTCGTCAAGGGCAGACAGGGCGCTCTCGCCTCCAATTTCTCCAGGTTTCTGGCATCGCTCCCCAGGCTACGGGGCAGCACAGCCTGACGAGAGCCCTCTGGATTTTCCCTGCATCATGCACAGCGGCTCTCACACTGCGGCCAGATAACTATGTGCTTGTTTGAAATGAAGGCCAGGGAGAGGATTATGACTTCCTTTTACTAAGAAGAAAAAATCAGATGGAAACATTGTCCCACATTTTTTTGCTTTTTTGGTTTTGGGGGTTTTTTTTGTTTTGTTTTGCCTCTGGTACATTCTTTTAATGCATTCTCTGGCTTGAGGTAATTAATTTTTAAGCATAACCAGCCCCAATTTAAGGAAGTGATAGTTCAACTGAAAATGATTCCTTCTGGCCATCTTTTCTTTTCTTCTCAGTCTTGTTCACACAAAAGAGAACTCACCTTCTTAACCCGAGCAGTCAGATCCTGGACGAAGAGTTTCCGGAGGTTATGAAGAGTCTGCAGTTCTCGAGACTGGAAGAGAAGATTGTTGAAATGCCACTTAGGTGGTGGGGGAAACACGGTGACTTTGTGATGGATTGGGTGCCAGGCCATCAACATCTGGTTAACCCAGTGACCCAGACCTCCCCCCGACATGCTCTACGAGCCCACTGGTATGGCTGCGGTGCCCCCACACTTCCCTGACCTTCCCCCCAGTTCTGTCCACCTCCTTAACCTTCTCAAGAGCATCCTAAGGGTCAGATACTGGGAACTCAAGCAATGAAATGTAAACTAGAACAAAGCCTCCTCATCGGGTGTGTCCTAAATAGAACATTTCCTCTCCCCTCAAGAACAAAAGTTAACAAGCTTTCTCATAGGGAAAGGTCCCTTTGGCTCACATCATAATTTCACGATTTGGGAGTTTGAGCCCCGAGTCAGGCTCTCTGCTGTCAGCACAGACCTGCTTCAAATCTTCTGTCTCCTCTCTTCCCTGCTTGCACTCTCTCTTCTCTCTCTCTTTCAAAAAAACGTAAACATTAAAAAAAAAGTTTTCTTATGTGCCACCTGGATGGCTCAGGCAGTTAAGCATCTGACTTCTGCTCAGGTCATGACCACATGGTTTGTGGGTTCAAGCCCCATGTCAGGCTCTGCACTGACAGCACAAATCCTATTTAAGATTCTCTCTCCTTCTCCCTATCTGCCCTTCCCTCAAACACTCTCTTTCTCTATTAAATAAACAAACAAACTTTAAAAAAAGTTTTCTCCCAAAAGTTCCTAGTAGGCTGTACTGTACCAGAAGGAATTCCTTTTCGCCTCTACTTTATCACATACACATTATACAAAATGCCATTTTAAATGGAAAGTTACCTACAATCTCTCTTACCTAAACTGACTGACAGTTTTCTTTTTTTTTATTATTTTTTTAATGTTTGTTTATTTTTGAGAGAGAGAGAGAGTCAGAACAGGAGCGAGGGAGGGGCACACAGAGAGGGAGACACAGAATCTGAAGCAGCCTCCAGGCTCTGAGCTGTCAGCACAGAGCTTGATGTGGGGCTTGAACCCATGAACTTGCAAGCTCGTGACCTGAGCCAAAGTCAGACACTCAACAGACTCTGCCACCCAGGTGCCCACTGACTGACATTTGTCATATTTCCCCACCCTTTTCTGGACCGTGGTCCATTTTCATTTGCTTTACATCACAAAGCTCATGGATGAGGCCGGTGGCGGACCTTTTATCCAAGTGACCCCGGGCAACTTACCTAACCTTTGTGTGCCTCAGTTTTCTTATTTGTAAAATGAGGATCAATATAGTAGTTGCCTCATAGTTGTCAAGATTAAAGGAGATAATCCTTATAAAACTTTTACAACAGTTTCTGGCACACTGTAAGTTACCAGTATACATTAGTTAGTATTAACTCACTGATGCCTCACATTTGACAGCCATTTCTTCAGTAGGCTTTTATGGTTTCTTTTTATTGTTACTGTTTCCTTCTGTTATAATATTTTCAATGCTGTAATTAACTTCTTGGGGGCATTTTTTTCTTCATTTAGAATTATTTTCTACAAATGAACCCTTAGGAATTAGACTGCTAAGACCAGGGTCTGAGACTTTTGTTAACAAGATCAGAAAACCAAACTATTGGTGCACTTGGGTGGCTCAGTCAGGTGAGTGTCTGACTTCAGCTCAGGTCATGATCTCACAGTTCATGAGTTCGAGCCCCACGTTGGGCTCTGTGCTGACAGCTCAGAGCCTGGAGCCTGCTTCAGATTCTGTTTCCCTCTCTCTCTGCCCCTCCATTCTCTCTCCCTCTCTCTCTCTCAAAAATAAATAAACATTAAAAAAAAAGAAAACCAAACTATTTACTTTCATTTAATTCTCCATGTATTTACGAAAAAAGATATGATTCATTCCTTGCAAAATATTTTCCTATAAAGGAAGAGAGAGATAAGCTTGCATTTCTATTTTTTAATTTGTCTACGTTGACTTAACACAGAGTGTCACAGGTGCAGCTCACATAGGCTCATAGAAAAAAAGAAACAGGCCATAAAGACATGAAAATACTAAGTTTCTTGGAATAAAAAGTTCTATGTTAATTTAAGGTCTTGTTGTTGGGTCCAATCTGCAATTCCGTGTGGAAATAAGAGCCATCTGAAGTCCACTGCTTCCTCAGATGTGGCAGATTCCTTTCTGCGGGAAGCCAAGCAGGCCTGTGATTCTGGAAACACCGCACATCGGACCTGTCCAAGGCTTAGCCACCTTCCGGCACAGGCCCAGAGATGCAGCGCACATTTATGCAGACACGCTGCTCCAGGCCCCGGCCCATGGGGCTCAGACCCCCGGCTCCTGGTTTTCATGTTCTCCCTGCTGCTTCAGGGATTTTATTCCTGACTGAACTCTAAATACAGCAAATATTTTCCATTAAAAGGCATCACACCAAAGGGAAATGAGAGGAGAAGACACAGGCGCCTTGTCAAAGAGCCAGGCATCTCCTTGGGAGCTTAAGTACCAAATACTATGGGGTCCTGAGTTTGGCAACTGTGTCTCATTTTTGTTTGCTCCTAGGTGAATTCGGCAGTTCAGGAGGGGCAGGTACAAACCTTTGACATAGTTAACAAACTGACATTTAGTCTTAAACAGCTCTCATTTGGCTTTCCCACAGCAATAAATTTTCCAGCCCCAGATTATCATTTCCTCACCCCACCTGACTCCCTCCTTTCAAGTCTTCCATGTTACAGGCTGCTGCTCTCTGGGTAAAAGCTCAGGGCTCAGCCTCCTGTCACAGGGGCTGGCAAGGGTGAGCCCAGAGAGGTGTAAACACAAGGTCCATCAACACAGCAAGTGGGGTCAGCCCCAGATCCCCGTGGCTGCCTGGAGTCCCAAAACATCCTCAACAACTTCCAACATCATCTAACTCCCCGAGTGGGCCTCATGGTCCTACCCCTGGAGAGCAGGATCCCAACCCCCCACCCCAGTCTCACCCAAATACTCCAGAAGCCAGCAGAGACCTCAAGCTTTGGAGAGTTCTAGCAAAGCCAACCAAGGGCAGCGAGTCTGTTCCTGAAAAACGGTTACAGTTGGAGGAAGATTCTGAGGGCAGGTTAAGTGAAAAAAGGCTATGAGGTTCCAATTTGGGATGTAAAATTTGAATGCGTGTGATGTGTGAGATGTGAGTGGTGAAAGAGAGCAAGAGAGAGGAGGAGCCACATGGGTGTGAGGGTGGAGGGGCCGGCACACACACGAGAACGTGGAAGGGAGTGTCTGCGGGTGTGACCAGGACTGCAGACCATGTGGTGTGGGTGTGCACCCGAGTGCACGAGCAGACAAGTGGCTTTGCACGAGTGTGAGTGTGACCGTGAGAAAGCACCTAAGGGAGGGCACGGAAGGGCAGGTACAGCAGGTGACTGGGAAGGGGGGCGTCTTATGTGGAAAGGAAAAAGGTGCTGGAAAGTCACTTATATCTGGCTAGTGGGGATCTAGGACCATTTTAAAGTTCAATATTTTTCCTGAATTTTTGTAATCCTCTATAACTGTGGGTATCACTTCTCCGGTAATACATAGATAAGGCAATTTCATGGCTTCATTTCAGGCTCCCCTACAACCAGCCGCCCCTGCACTGCCTTCTCCACCATGCTGGGATGGCCCAAGATACTTTGCACACAGTCATCTTACTTCTGTCCTGAGTGGACTGTGCCCTCTGTCCCTCCACCTGGCTTTAGGGAGCAACTAACATCAACCCAGGAGCCGGAGTGCAGAATCAGGCCCAGCCTTACAGCCTAGGGTCACCAGATTCTGGAGACAGGCACGGTCCCACATAAGTTCACATGACATGAATGGAATAAAATGTATGACGCTATCTAAACAATTGTATCTAAATGACCAGATATGTTTTCACCAAACCAAGAGCCTCTGGTGGGTTAGACTGTCTTCAAACACAGGCTGTGTGGCACTTTGAAGGCCTCTCGAGGGCCCTCAGAGCAGCTGAAATGTCCTCAAGCAGAGGAAACAAACATAATGAATTCAGATGCAGGATGAAGAAAACCAAACAGGATTTCAGATAATGAGCCCTTCTGATCTGTCAGTCTTCTACCCCAAACCCTGCAGGTCTCAAGGCCCTTCCTGGCTTGCAACTGCTCTTACCTTGACCTCTCTGTGCCCACCTCCTATTTCCCCCTTGCTTCACTGACCTCCCTGCTGTCACTCCAAAACACCAGCAGTGGGCTCACCTCAGGGCCTGGGCAAGGGCTATCACCTTTCCCTGGAAGGCCCTTCTAGGTTTGCTCTTCATCTGCTCCAAGTCCCTACTCAAAAGTCACCTCCTCATGGAACCTCCGCCAGCCACCACCCTCTGTACTTTCCAGAACCATCTAACGGAGGTCATGATTTCCTTCCTTATTGTTCACTCTCTGTCTTCCCTACCAGCTGAAGGTAAGCTTCACAAGTGCCAGGATCTTATCTTTGTTGTTTATTGATACAACCCAAGCACCTAGAAGAATGACAGCCCTCACTAGGTGCTCTTGAATGTTGAGTGGAAAAAAGCTACAGTGTGCAAAACCTTAACGTTTCAGGCATGGATTTGCATGTCAGTTCAATTCTTCCTCAGGGTCTCCAGGGTAATAGCACTATGGATGGATGGATGGATGGATGGATGGATGGATGGATGGATGGACGGACAGATGGACTGACAGACTGATGGTTAATCATTGTGTCTCCAGAGTTGAGAAACAAATTCTACAATTCTCACTTTTCCACAGAAAGTTTTGTCTAAACAGAATGTATAAATATATAGTATTTGCCTAAACATTTTGTCTAAAATGGTATGTGAGAAAGGTGGGCACAGATAACATTTTAGAATAAACAAACTCAACACATCACAAACTCATTGGGTCTCTGAGATGACACTGTGTAAGGAAGCATGTTGACGTACCACTGTCTCCTCCAGCCCCTTGAGGTCCTCTCTGGCTTGTTCCCTTTTATCATTGAGCAATCTAAAATTAAAAAAAAAAAAAAAAAGAAATCATGAACCACCGAAAGGGCATCAGAGATTTCCACAGATAACATTTGCATCTACAGATCAAACAACAAAACAAACCAACTCACACAAATAGCCTTGGCCCGACCTGACCATAATGTTTAGGAATCTGAATCACAGAAGCAGACTTGCCGAGACCCCGCAGGGAGGAGAGAAAGGCGAGGAAATATTTGAAACACACTCACAAGAGCTTTTCCAGCTTCATTTCCCGCTCCTGGTCTTCCACTTTCAGCTTGTTATAATCAGAACTCAGCTTCTCCTGCTCCAGTTGCAGCTTCTGATTCAAACTGAAATTGAGAGGAAAAAGCAATACATTCCACATTAGTCTGAAATTCCGAGTCACCCAGCCGAAGACGTGGTTCTGTTCCAACCCCATTAGTTCTGTGCAATGAAGGCAGCAATTCTAGAGGATTTTGAGGGATCAGAGAACAACCTCTCAGCCTCCTCCCTGCCGAAGTGAAAACTAATTTCTGGGGACATCTCAGAGGCATGAAACATAAGGCTTTGAGAATATATTTATAGTTGGCTTGTGCAAGAGCTTTGGGGGGAAAATAATGAGATAGGAAAAGGGCTGATATTTTAAAAACAGAGAAAAGAGAGCGCAGTCAGAAGAATTCTGCTTTGTCTACCCTACAGACTGCACACACCCACACTCAGAAAACCTTATTTGGCCATTTCAACCTTCCCTTCCTCTCTAGTCTAATGATCTGAGAACATTTTCTAAGTCCAAATTCCTGGCTGACACAGGGACAGCTCCACTGTGTGAAGTCTGCAAGGAGCAGGTACAGAGAGAGGAAATACAAAGAAAGCCCCGGGTCTGCTGTAAAAGGGAAACTTGCCATCTGGTTGGGGACATTTGGTCAACATACGCACGCAGTATTTATAAAACCCCTTGTATGGCCCTGCCTGGGCAGCTGTGAAGGGACAGATTCTGCACTATCTGAAGGAAAGTTCGGAGTCTGCTTGAAAGGCACAGACCAACAAAACTTCTATACTTACTAACTCACTTACCAACACTCCTGCTTCCCTCATTCCTTTCCTCCCTCCTTTCCCCTTCCAGTTGAGCATGTCAAGGGTGATTAATCAGAATAAAGAACACAGGACACGCTTGAAGGGGAAAGAACCACCTGAATAATAGCGTGGGGATGGTCCCAGATGAGGAGAGGAAAGACGACACAAAGCGCTTGCCTTAGGTAGACAGTGTGCACGGAGCCCGGGATCACACCACGTACACTTTGCTTCGTTACCATTTCCTCTTTTAAAATGCAAATGTGCTGTGTGAGCAGCTTGCACACACTGAGAGCGATGTGGCTCAGTAGTCTGGAGAATTAAACTCGAACTCCAGTTTGATTCCCACTTAGCAGTGTGACCCGAAGTAACTCATTTAACCTTGATTCCCATATAGAAACCTGGCTCTTCATCGACAGAAAGTGGGAGTGGGAGAAGCCTTTAGTCTACATCTTGGGGGCAGCGGGCAGAGAAGGTGTTAGTGAAAAGAAATGTATTTCTTTTTTGTTTTTAAGTTTTTTATATTTACTTATTTTTGAGAGAGAGAGTAAGACAGAGCACGAGCAGGAGAGGAGCAGAGACAGAGAGGGAGACACAGAACCGGAAGCAGGCTCCAGGCTCTGAGCAGTCAGCACAGAGCCTGACGTGGGGCTTGAACCCATAGACTGTGAGATCATGACCTGAGCCGAAGTTGGACGCTCAACCGACTGAGCCACCCTGGCGCCCCAAGGAAATGTATTTCAACATAACTGGTTTTCTTTGTTTGCCTTCATCTTTTATTTGGGGACACTTAAAAATATCATCCTAGGGGCACCTGGGTGGTTCAGTTGGTCAGATATCTGACTCTTGACTACAGCTCAGGTCATGGTCTCGAGGTCGTGAGATCAAGCCTGGCATTGGGTCCTACACTGAGTATGGAGCCTGCTTGGGATTTTCTCTCTCCCTTTCTCTCTGTCCATCCCTCATTTGTGTACTTGCTCTCCCTCTCTCAAAATAAACATAAAAAAATAAATAAAAATATCATTCTGCCAAGAGGTTCAGAGATTGCCAAGGGACTCGCTGTGCAAAAACATGAAGACCCCTCAAGGAGAGGACCCTGAAGGCACATCCCAGCCTGGTGACTTGTTTTGACAATGAGGCAGGAAGGTAAGAGGGGAGAAGGGGAGAGATCATTATGGAGCAGGGGTCCTTCAGTGGCTGTGACAGGACAGGAGAATGGCCCGGGGGTGGGGGAGGGGGAGGTCACCACAGATGAGCTGCAGTGAAGCCATCCTGGCAAACAGTCCCCAAGCACAGACACAGGCCCCTACAAAGTGTGCACATGTGACCAAGCAGTGCAGAGTTGTGCAGGGTGCATTTATGAGTTTGGGTGAGGAGCTGACAATCTTCTCTGGAGTACTTATTAACCTATCAGAACCCGAGTCAGGACCACTTGAGGGTTTTTTTAATGTATGTTTTTCATACAGACAGTGTTTCCACCCAGGAGGGCATGTGTGTACCCAGCTGAGGCCCCACCACGACCCCAGCTCCTCAGGGACGAGGAAGGACAGAGCGCCACCTGCCCCACCAGAGCCCCTCCCCCCACCCCGAGGCTCAGCTCCAGGTGGAAAGACAGATGTCAGAAGGCATGCGTGTCACCCACTGTGGCACAGGGCGGAGCACAAGGCCCACAGGGCGAGGAGAGCAGACCTCGGCTCTACGCCGCATCCTTCCAGGCTGGCCGAAGACTCCATGGCCACCCCTATATCCCAAGAGCCCCTGGGCCGACTCACTCCCGAATCTCATCGATGATTTTCTGCTTCTCCTCAATTTCATCCCGAAGTCTGGACAGCTGCTTCTGGTGAGCTTCCCGGTGGCTCTCCATCTGCTGCTCCAGTGCCTTCTGCGAGCCAGGCCACGAGAAATGTGTCATCCACTTGTTGGCTCACAGCCCACACTCTGACAAGCCCTGGATCGTTTCTGCCTCCTACCCTACATCCCTCCGCCATCAAATCCCCAAACTGGGGCCCTCAGAACCCGCCCTGTTCTACTGCACAACAAAACCCAAAGATCTATTATAAAACATTGTGGGCCAGGGAGCAAATCGGCCCATTAATTAAATAAGAAGCTTTCCCATGACCTTCTGCAGCTCACTGGCGCTACATGGCTTCTCTAGCCAGGTCAGTCGGAGGGCACAGACCTCTGACCACTCAGGTGCCTCAAACGAGCCATGTAGCTTGTGTGAGCCACCCTTCCTCACCTGTAAAATTTCGATAATTGCCCCAGCCCTCCCCACTGCACAGATTCATGGTGATGTTCAAAGAAGAGGTCTTCACACGGCCATATGAAGCCAGGGGAGGGGCCCATCACGGTGAGGCTGGAGGATCATGCCACGGGCACTGTTTTAACTATGCGCTTACACCCAAAGGGACTAGTAGTCCGAAGCACAATTCTACATTTTCTCATATCTCCTTTTATTCACCTAAAAATCTTATTTCCCTCATTTTTCCTACACTTTCCTTCACTACTTTACATGTAACCAAAAATAAAGATCTCTATGTATAAGATGAAAATTCACATTTGAAGTGCTTCTTTTAAAAAGTCAAGGTGAGGAGCACTTGAGTGGCTCAGTGGGTTGAGCATCTGACTTCGGCTCAGGTCATGATCTCACAGTTCATGAGTTCGAGCCCCAATTCAGACTCGCTGCTGTCAGATTCGGATCCTCTGTCCCCTCTCTCTGCCCCTCCCCGCCTTGCGCTCTCCCAAAAATAAAACATAATTTTTTTTTAAATTAGAAAATAAAAAGGTCAAGAGGAGACATGTTTTCTTTCATTCAAAGAAAGGACAAGCTCGTCTGCATAAGTTAACTCAACAGTGTGGCCCATGTAGTGACTGGGGGTTCTGCTCTCTCCTTCCATCCCAGGAGTGGGGAAGAAACGTACCAAGGCGGTGCGGCTATTACTACAGACGTCGCGGGGTTTCTGGACACTTCCATCTCCATCTCAGTCCCGAGCCGCAGCACTGTGAGAACGGTCCAGCATCGGCCCACCACCCCCTCCCGCACTGCCGCACCCATCTCTGAAGGAGAGATTTCCCTAGAACAAGAAGTGCAGTCCTAATGCATGCTGGGCTACATGAAAGGGGCAGCACACACACCTTCATTTCCTCGGCGTCCTGCAGTCGGGTCAGGTGTTCCTTCTCCTTATCCTGGAAACTGACTTCGTGCATTTTTTCTGTTGTGAATTTTAAACGATAATTTGAGATTTAACTGGCAAAACTCACATCCAAAGGTAAAAAAAACCCTTTTTTTTTTTAAGTAAAAAGACAAAAGAAGGGCCACAGAGTGAAACGTGAGCTTACATCACCAACTACAACCCATGGTATGTATCTGAGACCGGGAGGAGGGCTTCTGGCTGAGGAGGGCTCCAGAGGGAGGGGACTGTCGGGGACAGGTGCGAGCCTGGAGTGGGCCACTCTCGGCCAGAACTGACCTGGCTGGTTACGACCTCACAGCTCGGACGACCGACCAGTCCCCACCTGGCCTCAGTGGGCAAGCCCCGAGGCAGTGTACATTAACCTGCTTTGTAGATTACAAAGCCCTGTGTGAATGTTAGTGCCATTTGGATTCATGCCACTGTTAGAGTTCCAGAAAGAGCTCATTTACCTCCCATGGGTAAGCTGTTTATTCTCTAGGAATCTAGAGCAGGGAAACATAATCTAAGGGTAAGAACACAGAAAATAGAAATATAAAATAACACTCTCCAGATTAAACAGGAAGGCCCCATAGTGGGGGCAGGGCTGCTGTGTGCCCACCTCGGGTGGGAGCCGGTCCCAGCCTGTTTTTGGCCAGGGGTGCTCCCTGAGCACGCCATGGCAGGCTGAGGCGGGGATGGTGGGCAGAGCAAGATGGTTAAAACAATGACATTCTAGTCATTATGCCTTCTATCTGGTCTGCTCTGACTTATTTCAGATCTTCTCGCCTCAGTTTATTTCTACTCCATGGTCCTACTTCAGAAGCCCTTTACAGGAAACAAAAGTTCTTTCCTGTGTGAAGTCTTAGGGGGAGCACTCTGTCTCTAACATTTATCCATTATCACATAAAGAATACATTACAAGGTCATTGCGGGGTGAGGATGTTCTCAATCTTTTTAAATTTCCCTTGTGAATTGAAACAAAATGTATTTACTGAGCAAATAAGTATATTAACGGTAAGGGAAATAAAAGCAGGGTAGCATCATCACCAATCCTGTTACCCTATCAAAACCATTTTCATTTCAAATATTAATCTGCAGGCCTTGGAACACAAGCATCCATTGATTCTTAAATGCTAGAACCACAGTGAAGGTTAAGATTGCATATTATGATCTTTATTTAATTTAAGGATGCATCGTAAGCATGGCTATACAGACTCAACACATTTCACCTCCAGTACGTGTTCCGTTAAACAACATCCCATAGCTCATTCAACTATTGGGCATTTAGGTGGCATTTTCTCCTCCCCCACTAACACAAGGAATTCTGCAATGAATATTTGAGATTTGAGGATCAAAAGATGTGAAAAGTGTTACAATTATTAATATTTATTTTCAAAATGCTTTCCTAAAAGGACTCTAACAATTCTCATTGCAATTCATAATAGGTATGTTCCATTTCACCGCAATGCACACCTTCTTAATCTTGTTCTGGCTTCTGCATTTCTAGTTACCTCTCTTCGATGTCTTCTATTTATTCTTATCTTTCAAGTGCTTCCTATATGTCAGGTACTTCCCTAAGCAAAGGGTATCAGGAGGCTGCCTGGCAAAGGGAAGAGCTTGTTCATAGGATGGAGGGTGCAGGTAGTCATTGGTGGAAATTCAGACTTTATATTAAGAGCAGAGGGACACCCTGGAAGGGGTATTGGCATGGGGCTGGGCACAAGATAGAATGTGATTTTAGACTAGTCCCTTGGGATGCAGCGCAGTGGCTGCCAGGAGCAGATGGTGTGGACCCTCCATAGACAGATGTAGCCACAACTCTCAATTAGGATTAAGGATGGTGAAAATGAAGGTGGAGATGAGCAGAAGCAGAGAAGCACCTGGGAGGTCACATGGACAGGCCGTGGTGACAGGCTGGAGGCAGGGAGTGCAGAAGAGAGAGGATTCTGACTCAGGAAGCGGGGTGGACCAAGGGAAAAAGGGAAGAGGAGCAGATACTGGGTGGGGGCAGTCTTCTAGACGTTTCTTTTCTTCTTTTTCTTCTTCTTCTTCTTTTTTTTTTTTTTTTACTGCTCCCACCCTACAATTATTCCATTGTTTTCAATAGATTGAGAAATGCTGTAATTGAGCAAAACTAAACATCATGAGTTCAGCCAACCAGAGAGTATCTGATATAGGCCAAGAGCTCAATACTGTAAAGCAGTCAATTGTTTACCTTGGGCTCGGAGTTTGGCCAGCTCCTCACTAAGTGAGTCTTGTGACTCTTCCAGCTGTCTCCTCTTCTGTTCCATGTTCTGCATGTAGTCTGTCAGGGATTTGATCTTGGCTTCATGCTTTAAATAAGCAAATAGATATAAAGGAGGCATGAGTGAACGTAACTGCCATCCTGACTTGCCTTGGACTGTCCGATGGGAAAATGCAATGGAAGAGGAGTTCTTGGGTTCCTTTTTGGAGTACCAACCCCCAAATGATGCATATTCTGCCCTCTGCTTGGGATTTGGGATCACAGACTAACAGAGTCCTCTGTTTCTTCCTTGTAATTCTCTGCCTCATTCCTCACAGACCCCTCTGATGGCCATGCCCCTCCTCATCCACTTAAGTGAGATGCCAACACCCAAGCTGGTTTTTTCTCCTCAGAGGAAACAGAGTGCACTAGAGACAAAGGACCGTCTAGGGTAAAGGGCTTCATTCTTTGAACCAGCACCTCTGGATTCTGTCTTTGGAACTCAAACATCGTGTCTTTTCTTTTTCTGTCTCTCGAGCACACCAATTCCTCTGTCTCAGGGACCTTGTATTCGACATTTTCCTCTTCTGAGGAAGCACTCTCCCCCTACCCTCCCAGAGTCCTTATCACTCAGGTCCCAACACTTTCTTACAGCACCCAACTTCTACATGACGTATCTATTTCTTTTTACTTGTTAGCTCTGTGAGAGTATGGAGCAGATGCTTAATAAATATTACTGGGACCAATGAATGAATGGGAGCTTGTTTACTGAATAAAGACAGTAGGTCCTTCTAAGCAGATGGAAATAGCTAGGAACCACCCCCCACCAAGATGTACAGTGTTCACATTAAGGGAGGAAAGCTCTGGAGAGTGAGCTCTAATCTAATGGAGTAACATCTGGGAAATGGGGCTTAGTTGGACCAATCATGTTATCAGTGTAGCTTTTGGTGAAAAGGATGAGTGTCAATGAAGAGAATAATAGCGTTTTAGCAAGAAAGATTTTGTCGGATTCCTTAGGTCATGTCAGAAAATAAAGAGCCAAGGTCTTACTTGTGATCCCCAGGAAATAATGATTGAATATTTGGCTTTGTGCATATTGTGAGAGACTAAAAGCAGCAACCAACTGAAAGCTGCATCTGTTGCTAATATAGAAAGCAAAGACGCAGGCATCTTCTAACACCCAAATGCTCAAATATTCCCGACTCTGGGCTCATATGCCTGATGTCAATGTCTGACTCCAAGACCTGGGCAACTGGGGCCTCAGTCCTGGGGCTCGCACTTCAGAGCACCCCATTTGGGCTGCCCTCTGGCTACACTCACTCCCCTGAGCCAAGAGCCCATATACTGAGTCAGCGTGCCACGTGGAACCTACGTGTCCTTTCAGCCCACACCCTGGGTCTTGGAAACCCAGAAATCCCTACTCCAGGGGCCCTAAAGGCCATTCCCAGGGCTCGCACTGCAGCTTGTCATCAGTCTACACATATTAGAGTTGACAGTGACACAGTTCCATCAGTTCACAGACAGTGCAGAAGGGACTTAGATGCAGAGGCTGGTGTGTCCGATGAAGAGGAGACAGCAGGCTGCAGACCGAGGGACCTCTATTTGTACTCCTGCCTTGGTCTCTCAAATGCTGGGTGGCAGGGGGACTATCCAAAATCACATGTTATCAGTGTAACAGGTGACCTGTACATCAGAGTTGAGGTGTATGTACTATGCCCTAATGTTCATTATTTTCCCAATCATAAAAATGTCAAATAAAGCAAATCCAGCAACATTTCACCCATAAACCACTCTTATCAACTATTACTGATCTTAACTATATGAATGCATATTGTACAAAGTTGCAAGGCACAGAATAAATATAACTCTGCGTTTTCATGTTCACTTACCTTTATATAATTAAACTTTTCAAATGGCTAGATTTCATAAATTCTTTGTAAGAGCTGCACAGAGCTCTCCCATGCAACTTTATGTTATTAGCCTATCAACAGATATTTGGGCATTTTATTTTATTATAATGTAAGCAACACTGCACCTAACATCTTCTATCTAGGCTTTTCACATTTTAATCAGGAAATGATAACATGTAAAATAAAATTTTTGCACTTTCATTACCAATGAAAATATTATAAGTGAAATTACCAGACCAGAGTACTTCCATTTTATGGTTTTTGATTCCCAAGGTGCTTTCCAAAAGGACTGACCAAATCATACGTTTCTCAGCACTGTATATAAATTTCACTTTCACACACCAGTACTAAATAATCTTTCCAATACATTTTTGCTTATTACATTAGTTATAAAATGGAAACCTGATGCGTTAATTTGCATCTCTTAGATTGCTATGGCGGGTGGCAAGGAGGCTGGAGCTGGTTCTGTGATTACATATTACCGTGTTTACAAGCAGAGCAGAAGGAAGTATGCTCTGGTCTGTCTCTCAGTACCGTTTGATGCAACATTCCATGCTGGTATCGGTTTCCTGCAAATGATTTCAGCTGTTTTAACGCCTAGTGAGCCGCTCTCCCGGAGCCAGTCAACAGAAGCCTCAAACCCCAAACACCCAGCTCAGATATCAGTGGCAGACCAGACACTAGACTGCTGTTTTCTGAAAACACCTCGCTGAAATGAGAATGCCATTCCAGTGGGAAGAAGAACAGCCGAACTCACAGGGCAGAGGAAACATGCCCTGCGGCTTGAAAATCCCTTCAAGCCTTTGCCTTCACACCAGCTTTGGTTTGAGTCCCAGATCTGCCTTTCACTGGCTGTATGAGTTTGGGCAGAATATATCTGATCTTTCTGAGTCTCACTTTCTTTTTCTGAAAAACAGGAATAATAAGAAAACCTGCCCACCAGGATGTTTTTAAAGACCAAGTGAGATAATGCACGTACAGTGCTTTAGTGCAGTGTAGGGAGCATTGTAAACACTCAATAAAATGTAACCTGCACTATTATTAATAATAGTGGTAGCAGCAATAGTTTGGGTTTTCACATATTAAGTTGGACCTGTGGTAGAGATTAAAAGAGGAAGGAATGTTGCCTTGGGTTATAGGAGATTTAGATTCTACCCAATCTCATCCATCCATTATAGATTTCTACCTACCTATCTATGGATCCATAGCTAGATATGTGAAAACACATCCTTTAAAAGGGGCCTGAAGGTAATTCGTGTAATTCCCACAACAAAATCTAGCCTTAATAATAATAAACCTGGGCTGTCATTGCCCGGGAGGCCATGGACAAGTCTTACGTAAAGCAAAGTCCATCAACTATCCCTGTCGGGTACCATCAGCCCCAGTGAGAGCGCGGGGAAGCAAATTTCAAGAGGTCAAGGGAGTGACATGAGGGGCAGGGGACGACCCACCTGGGAGATGAGCAGCTGGCAGGCTGCCAGCTCCCGCTCACTGGCATTCATCTTCCTGTTGGAGTCCATCTGGGCGCTCTCGAGCTGTTTGCTGCGGTTCACCAGGGATTTGACCTCTGACTTCATCTTGCTGATGTACAGGCGGGCCATGGTGAATTCCTCCTCAATGACTCCGTTCACATCTGCCAACTGAGCACATGAAGGAATACGCTCAACTATTGCCTATAATTTCCAGAGGTTCGTGGGGCCCCTAAAAATCTGTCCATGGATCCTCAAGATGTCTATGAATTTCTGACTAGGTATCCCTAATTCTAGGACCACAAGCTGAAAATATCACTAAAAATTACTATATGTTCACTGCATGTATGTGTGTGTGTGTGTATGTGTGTGTGTGTGTGTGTGTGTGTGTGTCCCAAGTTTTCTAATACCTTGGGGAAGACTGACATAAAAACCTCTACTAAATATAATCCTTAATCAATCAATCCTTAATCAAAAAATTAAATCACATTTAAGTTTTAACATGAAGACATGATATCAGAGGAAAAAGACGTTGAAGATTTAAAAAGAGATCACTCTGATGAGGTATTCCATCCAAGGTCTTATACCTTACATTTCTAGAATAGCTACAAGTCCCAGTGTTCCTAAAGGGGACCCTGAGCCCCTATAAGAACTCAAAAATCAAAAATTTCAATTATGTTCTCTGTAGTCTGCTATTCAGACAGAGAAGTAAAATAATGTCATGAATATGCTTTTATAAGCAAGAGCTGAAATAAAAAGATTTTCTATACAGTCTTCAATTAAAAAAAAGTCTAATGAATAAGAAGGTGTCATTATGAAATGAAGGTTTTCCTACATGACTTCATTTACTACAATCAATATTTCCATCTCTGTGCCTGCCCCTTCTAAGGAGACAGGAATCTAGTTTATATTATTTAAAATTACCTGAGAGTTTAACAGTCTGAATCCACCTTTAGAAAGATAGATTCTAACAGCCAGCATTCCTGCACGATTTCATATTTGGTGTCTGAGTTTCAGAGCTCAACCGGAAACGAAACTGAAGCAAGGTACTTGGGATAGAAACTCACTGGCAGAGATGCAAACATGCTCTTGAAGGGCAATTGACCAAATGAGGAAAGTAACTGTGTGCATGTTTTGTTTAACCACCAGAGGGCATCCTAGCACCTCAGGAGAAAACAAGAGCGCTGTCCGGTACCCCGCCCACAGATAGAGGCTTCAATTGGTTCTAAAGACAATGATTCCAACTATGGTTTTAATGTTCCATAGTACATTATATACAGTATAATTATACACAGCACAGAGTACATTATAACTGCCTACTTTTTTCAGTATTTCTGTCATTGACTCATCCTATGATGACTTTTCAGTAAAAATTTAAGAGCTAGGAATATGGACTTGTGTCTCAGTCCTGAAAATTGGTAGCAGAGAGGAAGTAGACTAAACAGCTCTACGTGCCTGTAACCTGGTGTCAACCTTCCCCCAGGAATTCCATAGCAGTATTTGTTAAATGACACCGGTGTCAATCAACATAGAGCAGAATCTATGTTAACAGAAAGAGAATCTATAATCTTGTCTACCGTCTTATTTTAATGGAGGTTCTTGGTAAGCCAATAATAATCTCAGCTGCCAATAATGATTTGCCTACCAACACCATTTCTCATCACATTACTTTCTAGAACTCAATAGCATGGGGAGAACGGGCGAGAAACACCCCCGACCTTCCAGTGCAGTTTTGTTCTGCCTTTATGATGGGTCCAATGTGGAGCAGACATGTTCTTTAGCCTCACCAAGTATGTCCTATATGTCGTCCATCTTCTGCAGAAAGGTAAGCGAACATCTATCTCTTTCATGTGGAATTCACAACCAACACCAGCTCCTCATCGGAAAATACCAAGCCAACAGGCATGGCATTTGGGGAAGGGAACAAAAATTTCCTCCTCTCCAGCTCTGTCTATAGACAAGGACACTTCGTGCACTCCGTGCCCAGATATCATATGCACCGAGAAAGAGTGAAAGAGTATATACAATAATAGATTTCCTCCAAAATGAAAGCTGGATGCTTCTTCCCCCCAAACCAGAACCATAACTTCTGGAGCCTACTCTTGTCCTAGGAGGTCTAAAAGATTTTGAGTCTGATGGGGAAAAAAAAAAAAAACTCCAAACAAATGGTTTTGCTACAAGGTTGTTTTCTTGTTGTTGTTTTTGCTTTTGTTTTATTTTAACCACCTAAGAGTTCATCTATTCAGTCATGTAAATTTAAAGTTTTCAGTAATCCCAGTACACTGTTATTTCAAAAAGGAGAATCAAGAGTTTGCTGCTAACTCTTGTTGTGTTATTTATAACTCTCCCCTGGGTTTGACAGTGACTCCAACAGTAAACACTGAACTGCGTGATCCGACAGAGATGACTAATCCAGAAGAAAAGACTGCCTTCCTTCACACGGGCGTGCAGATGCCTATTGGAAGTCACCTCCATACCCAGCACTCCAGGCCTCTAGGGCATGGCGTGACTACGCAAGGTGCCATCCCAAGACCAAGTAAAAGGTAGGTGAGGTGACTGTTTGCATTCTAACACCTAAGAATCAGAATGGGACTAGAAGCCCTTTTTTTTCTTTTTCTTTAATGCCCAGAAATGTCTGTTCTCTTTGTTCGTGCAGTACACAGCTAAGGCATGAAGTGTTGCTTCCAAGAGCTTGAAGGACAGGAGGGGACTGGAGACGCAAGACTTCCTGGGGGATACCTCTCTGGCTGGGGGCTGGGACCCAGAAACCCCGGCCCTTGCAGACCCAAGGCTGTGCTGAAGAGGCTGATGGGAGGGCTGATTTCAGGCCCAGGATCTGGAGCCGGTTATCTGTGTCTCTGGCCCAGCCACAGCAGGGTCCCTGATGCTTAACATTCCTCACCTTCACCTCCCCAGACCCAAACTTGGCAGCTAATCCAATCCCTTTCATTTAATCTGCCTCAACTTTCTATTCGGGTTTGTGGTAGACTTCTGGAAATCTTTGTTTTAAAGAAAGCCTGGTGATACAGGAACGAGATAAGAAGAGGAAGCTCACTAATAAACCCAGATAACATCAACTCTAGGCTCATGTCATCATATGTTGGTCTCATTTTGTGGACTAAACAAAGTATTGCCTGAACCCTGAAAATGTCTGAAGACATGATTAAGCTGGATAAAGGGGGGTCCTTGTATTTCCCTGTCTGAGACTACTGTGTTCTTGAAGTGAGGACATCTTTTCCCCGTATCCCAGGGTACGACCAAAAGGGACCATGTGGGAACTTGTTTGGCTTTAGGAACAAAAACAAGATCACTGACAAAGATTTCCCTGATCTGAACATTGTCTTAGATAAAAGGATTACTTCAACTGAATACTCATAACCAATACTCTATATCCAAAATGTAGATTTAAGAAATATATAGATAACTCATGAAGTTTCTAAGCTGACAACTTTCGAGATAATGTGGTCTCATCTTGTCAGTTTACAAACCAAGAAAATGAAGCCCCAAGAAGTGAAGTGAATTGCCCGAAGAAAAATAAGTCCTCCCCTTTAGCGCACATTGCCCTAATGATTAAATCATAACTGTAAGAAAAAAACACTCATAATGATTAAGAATATGATGCTTTCTGAGTGAGAGTTATCAATGAAAATAACTAGTTATCAATGAAATTACGGCATCCAATGTCTGAGACCCAAAAATATCTAGAAAACATTGAGTTGAGTATTTAAAAATAATCTCAATCATACTTCAGATTCCCAAAGGTAAGGACTCTTTTTAATGCTGAAGCACCCAGACACTCCTTGATTTCATTAGCATTTCTCATTAGCTCTATTTTAGAACTTAGTATAAAAATATCTTCCTTTATCATTATCAGCAGCAGACACCAACTTCTCATAAATCAACTCCACCTTCATATTGTGAGGGCCATTTAATCACCCAAATCTCTGGAGTGTGTAGCTCAACACCAAAGCAAGCATGCTTCTAAAAATTAAACCCCCATGTATAAAATCACCAAACTGGAGCTTAATAGGGTTAATCTTATAGTATCTGAGAATTCTGTGCTAAACTTAGATTCATTTGCAAAGATTCATGAAGTATTCAGTTACAAAAGAGGCTCTAGGAAAGAATTAGGTTTACAAGAGGTCGTATACTCTAAGCCTAGATCTGTTATGTCATCTAAGAAGGGATTTCTATGTTTCCCAGAAATGTCTAAAAACAGAAGGAATCTGGGCAGCCTTTTCTAGCATTTAACAACCCCAACTCAAAGCCTGAGTGTGCCCATAAAGGCTGATGTAGAATGCAGTCTTTTAAAGGGCTAACCTCAAAGAAGTTGATTTTAGGGCCTTCTGACATAGACGTTAAACATCGTAATGTCATTCCCTGGCTGGCCAAAATCCACCACAGCTCTCAATAGCTACTCTGTACAAGGTGCTGTATTATTCTCATAAAGCTACAGTAATCAAAACAGTATGGTTTTAGCATAATGATTAGATCAATAAAACAGACTAGAGACAAGCGACAGGCCCACACACTTTTGGGGGTGATGGACACGCTCATTACTTTACTTGGTAATGCTTTCATGAGTGTATAGTATGTCAAAACTTTTCAGACTATACACTTTAAATATGTGCAGCGTAATGTATGTCAATTAACCTCTTTAATAGAGGCACTTTTTTCTTATCTCTATCTCCCTACACTGCGTCAGTTGTTAACTGTTCTTGGCCCATAACATTATGTGTACTCTCATGTCCCTCTAGTCCTGGCTCATGAGCAACTTCACACCCCTCCCATCCTGCCCACCTCCCCTACTCCTTGCTGTCAGTGGCACCGAGGTGCACAGCTCCTGGGGGTTTACCATGGCTGGTTGAAGCCAATTATTGCAATACTATTTCTCTTCACTTTGCCAGCCTTCCTTGCAACTTGGGGTGACCATGTAACCCAATGCTGGCTAGGAAGGATATAGTTCCCTCCTGGATGAAGCTGGCTGTCTTTTCAACCCATCCTGCCTTGGATGTGGCTGTGTGAAGACACGAACTCGGTGCCATGGCTGCTACCTTGCTACCATGAGACCAAAGTCTAAGGATGTATAAAGGTAACAAGCTAACAAAAGCCCCTTGACATCATTAGGACATGGACTAAAATTTGCTTCTGAAACTTTAATAAGGTTTGAATCACCTGGACAATCTTGTTAAAATGCAGGTTCTAATTTCGGTAAGTCCGCAGTGGGCTTATGCGTCTATATTTCCAACAAACTCCCAGATGATGCACATCACAACTTGAATAGCAAATTCTAGACTTCTCATATTGTGAATAATTAAATGTGGATTTATTTTTTAAGCCACTGTTAGAATCCTATTACTTTAGCTGAAAGCTTTCCTAATTCACACCGATTGGTTGGGGAATTTCATTCTGCTGGGTTCTTACAAAAAAGGAGAAACGCAGTTCTGAGACTAGAAGTGTTGTTTAACCTACCCAGTTCCAAACTTCTGTGACATTGGCATGTAACAGTTTGAGAAATAACAGTTTGCATAAGGCCAACCAAAATTTGAAGACATGTCCTATATTTGAAAGGTAATTTTTTTTCCTTCTTTTCCAAATCCAATTATTCACTTAGTTATTCATTCAGCCCTTGGTTCATTTGTTCAAATATTACCAAATATGTGGGAGGTGCAAAGCACTGCGCTGAGCGTTCAGTACTTAGGAGAATAAAACACGGACCCGGCTTGCTTAGGATCACAGCATTAAGAGAACGGAGGGGGGGGGCGGGTAGCTAAAGGAAGGGCTGGCTTACAGTCTTCACGTCATTGGTGCCGATAATTCCTCCTATCTCCCCCAGGTCCTTCAACAGCAAATTCAGGATCTCAGTAGCCCTCTTCTTCTGGTGGTTGCTAAGCTCTTGTAGCTGGCTCAGCTCTCTCTGTGTGGTTGTCAATGTCGTCTGAAAAACACATTTTAACGGCAAATTAAAAGAGCTGCCCATCAATTCATACCCACAGCACTGCAAAGAATGACAACATAATGCAGGACGGAGTTCTTTTATCATTTCATGCGATCTCAACGTCAGAGTCCTTTTAAGTCGAACTATAGTGTAGCACTGCATTCTTTCATAAAAAAGGAGAATTTGTCATGGCCAGTTATGTTGCATCGACACATCACATGACAATCTCTGGGCAGTGAAACAAGTATTACAAAAATAAAGCCCAAAGGGAGCCCATGGGTTTAGAGCATGTGATCGCATCTTCCTACCCACAATATGTTCCATTTCAGTCCTCATCTTCCAGGGTCCAAATATACCTGCAAACACCCCACCCCCATTTCCAAACAAACCAGCTCCCTGGACCATTTCCAGACCCCCATCTGACTTCATAATAAGAGATGGGTCTAGAAGGCCCAGAGAGACATTCATTAGTTTAGAAAACAACTTATGAAAAGTTAACCTTCACAGTGAAGCTGAATTGAACAATCTCATCTCTTTTCCAGTGAGTCAAGTCTTTGCCTTCACATAGAGCAGTAGCTCCATCCCTCTTCTATTTCTCATGCGTGTGACCAGCAGGTAGATATCTACAACTAACTTAACAACCTCTCAACTTCAACAGAATAGTCATATTTTGGTGTCTTGGCATTAACTCAGTCAACAAAGAAAATCATTTCCCTAACTTACAGAGCTGTGGAGGTGAATGCAAAGACACTTATGCAATTCTTCCATCTGAAGCTGTTTTACTTGAGCACCTTTTAATGATCTGACTGAAAACAGCACTACACACCAGTCTAGGAGTATTTGGGCTTGGCTGAAAATAAGGGCCATATTAGGGGAAATGTTTCATTATTTTGAGAAGCAAATAACATGAAGGACTAATTAAAGAATCCTGTAGAAAACAGTAAACAGGGGAAATCTAAGTCCCTCCTTCCCTAAGTGACTTCTGGTTTGGTTTTATTTCTATTTTGGTCTTGCTGCCACTTAGTTTGTTTTGTTTTTAAAACCCACAGAAGCAACAGTTCCCATCTTGGGAAGCCATTTAAAAAGGCTTCCTTCACGCAGTTGAATATATGGAGCTAGGAGCATTTTCCAGCTCTACGGTCAGCAGATTAGAGCTTTCCTGCACCATCTGCTACCCCTTGCCTGGGAGGACGGGATGTTTTCCACAAAGCAGGCTGGGCACAATCTTAGGCCATTGGGCCAAGGTGCCAAGGGCAGCTGGTTAGAGCCACTTAGCTTCCCACCACCCATTTTCCAAGTAGAAAAAGACAAAATGGAAACATCCCACCACCAGCCACCTCACCAAATGCTCCCTGGCCCTGCTGTCACCAGCTCACCGTGCAGAACCTGTAGCATCTCTGACTGGGAGAATCTGAAATTCAGGAAATGTGCAGACTGAAGCACTGGCTTAAAATAGGAAAACACTGGGGCGCCTGCGGGGTTCAGTCAGTTAAGTGTCCAACTATGGCTCCAGTCATGATCTCACGGTTTGTGGGTTTGAGCCCCATATCAGGCTCTGTGCTGACAGCTAAGAGCCTGGAGCCTGCTTTAGATTCTGTGTCTCCCTCTCTCTCTGGCCCCCGCCCCCACTCATGCTGTGTTTCTTTCTGTCCTCAGTAAGAAATAAACATTAAAAAAAATTAAAACAAAACAACAACAAAAACAGGACAACAAGCACACCAGGACAATCAGTCCTAGGCTAGGACTGTATGGGAGGAATGGGTTTCCGTCAAGACGGTAAAAACAAGAATGAAACCCACACCCTTCATCGGTCACCTACTCTGCCTTGTTGATATAACATTTTGAGATTTATTTATTGGTATTGTAGCATATGCACAGGTCTGTGCTAAGTGCCTTATACAAATTGTCACTAATTCTCATGCACTGAAAGGCGTATGTTATTAATGCAATTTTTACAGATAAGGGAGCAAATACTCATGAAGTTTAATTGTGTTCATTAAGGCCTAATCATTGTAAAGTTGAAATTTTAACAAGGATTTTTGTGGCTCCAAAGTTGCACTCTCTTGACTATTCACAAGGCATCCCTACTAAGGTTATAAATCCCCCGGATATGAAACAATATGCAGTCCTGGGATGAGTAGACAAACATGACCTACATGAAGTATTTCAATTATTGGAGGATTTCAGGGAATATATCTAACACTGCAAAACCAATCTGCCAACTGCCTTTCTATATGGTGTCTGTCAACAGACATCAACAGAAGTACAGGAACAGCAATGGAAAAGCCCCAACCCCCCTAGACACAAGTGCTCCAACCGTTTTCTGGGCCAGCTCATCCGTCAGCTGCTCGTTGGCCCTGGTCTTGTCCTCCACTTCTTGAGACTTCTGATCATAATTGACAGCCAGCTCTTCCAGAGCCTGGAGAACTTCTTTCACTTCATCTTTGGCTGCCTCGTTTTCAATCTGGAGGCGCGTCAGCTCTTCCTGGATCTTCTCATAATCTCTTCTTGTGGAAGCCAAAAGCTGGGGAAATGAGATAGTGTGGAACTGGCGAATGTCATGTTCAAGTATTTATGTTCTGTGCTTGCTCCAAAATAAAGTAATTTTAAAAACAGATAAAAGATGCTCAGGATGACTAGAAACCATACTTTGTATCCAGATGCTAGATTAAAAAAAAATAGGGGTACCTGGGTGGCTCAGTCAGCTAAGCGTCTGGCTTTGGCTTAGGTCAGGATCTCATGGTTTGTGGGTTCAAGCCCCATGTCAGGCTCTGTGCTGACAAGCCCAGAAACTGGAGTCTACTTTGGATTCTGTGTCTCCCTCTCTCTCCACCTCTCCCCCATCTGCACTCTGTCTCTCTCTCTCTCTCTCTCAAAAATAAATATTAAAGGGGAGCCTAGGTGGCTCAGTCAGTTAAGCATCTGGCGTTGGCTCAGGTCATGATCTCACAGTTCATGGTTTTGAGCCCCGCATCGGGCTCTGTGCTGACCGCTAGCTCAGAGCCTGGAGCCTGTCTTCAGATTCTGTGTCTCCCTCTCTCTCTGACCCTCCCCTACTCGCACTGTCTCTCTGTCTCTCAAAAATAAATAAAAAACATTTTTAAAAATTAAAAAAAATAGCATGAGGTTTCAAATGTTTCTTTTTTGTTCTAGTTTTTTTTTAGGATTTTTTTTCTTTAACTTTAAAACTGCATAGGCTTAGCTCAAAGAATTGATTACACATAAAAAATCATCACACTCTGTAGCTGGCTGGCTATTCCAAATATTGAATAAAGAATGAGGGAAATCATCTCTGAGAATGACAATGATATCCACATGGCTTTTTAACATGACCATTATTTCACATTGTAAACACATCCATTTCAGAGCTAACCAAAAGAGTATAAAGCAATTGTCAATTTTTCTTAATATTCATCATGGACATATAGAAGGATGTATCCCAAACATTAACATTAGTTAGAAGTGAATAAGTAGGCTTGTGAATATTTTCATTATCTTTATGCCTACTGTATTTTTGGATTTTCCTATAAATAACAGATACTGCTTTGGCTGTATAGAAAATCAATACTGAGTTTGAACTGTAACAAAAAGAAAGTTTATCATAGGCAGTTGTACCAAGTTGGACATGCAAAGGAATTGAACAAGAGGAAGAAAGCAGGAGACACTGAGCAGATGGAAGACTCAACTATGGGTAAGAGAAAAATCAATTAAGGGGGGGCCTGGTGGCTCAGTCGGTTAAGTGTCCAACTTCAGCTCAGGTCATGATCTTATAGTTCATGCGTTTGAGCCCTGTGTTGGGTTCCACACTGACAGCTCAGAGCCTGGAACCTGCTTCAGATTCTGTATCTCCCTCTCTCTGCCCCTCCCTCACTCATGTTCTCTCTCTGTCAAAAATGAATAAATGTTTAAATTTAAAAAAAATTTTTTCAATTAAAAAAAAAGAGGAAAATCAATTAAATATGGTTGGTCTGACTGCAAAAGCATAGATGATCTCCCTGCCAAGGGAAGTGTTTGGACAGGGGGCATAATCATTGTCCTGAGGTGATAAAGGGAAATGAAGAGGAAGAGAAAGGAATGGTTATAGAGAGAATTAGGTCTGTGGGAGGGCTGGGACTACGAGCACGAGCCCAGGCCACCTGCTGGAATTGTATCATGTAATCCAATCTGTAGCACTTTTGCAACAAACAGAAAGCACCCTAAAGCACGAAAGAGAAAAATTCCTTAGGAGGTCCTCAGCAAGAGTACCTAATCATCCATGTTTGACAGACTGGCTATCTATCCTTTGCTTAGGTTCCTGTTTGTTAAATATTTGGCAAAACACAATGTAGTAAAGACGTTCACCGGAGAACTCAACACTATCCAGGGAAAGACTGAAAACAATTTGCCTCCATTTACTATATTAAACACATATTAATTGAGCATGAGGACCCCTTTCCTCTTTGCTTTCTCCTCCCCTCCATCTCTACTTTTGGTTTTTGGTTTTACTTCCTACAAGGTAGCATGAGAACACAGTATACATCAAAGACCTGAGCCGGCTGATTTGCAAAGCTGAAAAGAACTAAACCGGCAAGAAACGGGAGTGCTAGGCACTGGGTATGAGGAATCAGAATCATCCTTGTCCAACCACCGAACTACTTCATCTCCACTCTTCAAAGACTAAGTGTAGCAACCCGCTACTCACTCTCAAAACCCCAGAGCTCTACAAAGTAAGACATTTATTTTCTAAACTTGGCATTTAACAGGCATTCAAAGGAAATCTACCAAGAAATGTCCACATGATTCAGTGATTTTTGAAAAAATTCTGTGCAAATTAAATTTCTGGAACAAACATCAACAACAAAGAGTAATAAGAGAACTTTATAAAAAAAAATTTATTGCATTCTTTACCTCATCCTGATCCAACATCTGTTGCTTTAGCTTTTCAGCCAGCTGGCTCTGCTGGTTAATTTCATCATCCTGAAACGAAACATCATGTTTAATGTTTTTGGGTTAGTTGTGTCATTTCTGATATCCCGGTTTCCCGACGACAGTCAGATAGCAGGATGCCAGCTGTAAGCTTGCTAATATGATGAAGGGAATGGTGTGGTGCTTTCCCCACAGATGAGAGATTGGCTCTGGGGTCCTGATTTGGTTTAAGTACCTCCTTTGCCCACCTTTCTCAACAGATGAAACATCTGGGTATTCTGGGATATATAATATCCTACACATTCAACGCAATTCCTGCTCATCCGGAAATCAAAGATCCACAGTTTGGGAGTCAGATGGGACTTTGTAGCTCTCCCTCCCAATTCAAAGACGCTAAGAAAAAATAAGGGAGTGAATTTCTAACCATCTGCACTGTAATATATTCATGTTCCAAATCTCATCAAACACATCAATGACCAGGAATGCTGCCACGTGACCGGTAGGAAAGACCAGCATTTC
Source organism: Suricata suricatta (assembly GCF_006229205.1). Taxonomy (NCBI): domain Eukaryota; kingdom Metazoa; phylum Chordata; class Mammalia; order Carnivora; family Herpestidae; genus Suricata; species Suricata suricatta. Next base: position 78,355,682 of record NC_043702.1, read on the forward strand.
CACTTCAAATCTCTCACTTAGAGAGACTGGAAAACATTCACTAGAGAATTAATCTTCAGCATGAGCAGATCTCCCCCTTGATTAGAAGTTAACTTTCCTACCACTGGAGAAAAACAAAAACACTTAAGTGGGGATGCAGAAAGTTAATCCTTGCTCTTCCGCCTATCACGGAACTAGGAAATGATCTTCCCACGAACAAGTCTGCTTCCCTCGTTCTCATTTTCTGCCACTAGGTGCTGCTGCCACAAAAGCCAGAGTTGCCCGCCTCTGGCTGCCCAGTGCAAGCATCTCTGCCCCTCCCCAGACACCAGCCAGCCAGTGCGGACATTTAACCACAGGAAGCTCCATCCTCACTACAAAGATGTTCATGAATTCCAATGCAGACGTGAAGCCCAGTCTGTGAAGAACAGCAACTTCACTTCCCTGTGCCCCTCCTGTAAACACAGGAGAAAATCCTAGTGGATAACACTTCTAGGGGCCAAACCCCAAGCAGAGGCAGACTCAGTATCATCGTGTTACTCTTTGTGCCAGGTGCGGCCAGGCGTTCTCCCCACAGCCCATAAAAAACCCGCACCGCGCCTCCCGCCTTTTCCAGGCGTGAGGTGTGTGGGGTGAACTCAAGGGCCCGGGTCGCAGGACCTCAGTTTTCCATAGGATATTCTCTAGGCAATTTGGTTGTGTCTATGCAAACATTTAAATCAGATTGACTCAGTGTCACAAAGAATGCTTTCCATGCGCAAGAAAAGGCTAAAATCAGTATTACACGGTCTGTATCTCATTTTTCTTTGTGTAGAACATCTTTTGGCCTTATTTCTCTGTTCAGGGCGAGCCTGTTTCTACTGAACTTTTTACATCAATGTTTCTTTAATGGTTTAACAAAATACTCATGACTTTCCTCCCCAAATCCAATTTCTGGCATGAGAATTAGGGAAATTACACCAGAGTGAAACTGCCAAAAAAACGGTACTTGAATAACTAGAAGACTACTCTGTAGGGCATATTTTCTCTTCCACTTCATAAACGTAGAGTGTCAGTTACCGGGAACAATTTTATGTTTATGTTCCTTGGCACATAAATATTAAACAACTTAACATAAAAGGCTCAAGGAGCTGAACATCAGGGAGCTTCCATCCCCTCCCCTGGGACACATAAGCAATGGCTACAAATGATAGAAACCACGAGAGAAGCAGAACAGAGAAGCCAGCCCTTTGTTCTCACACTGTGTTCATTTCAAAGCCTGAAGATGGGGGCTTCCTCCCCGACAGGTGACAAGTCAGGTGCAATGATTTGTGAGGTACAGTAAAAACTCAGGGCCACGAGCCCATGTGAAGAACAAGGATTACATTATAAGGACATGAATCACTTGTACCAGAGATATTTCCAAAACTACGCTTACCCTTTGTTAAGGCAACTTCTCCAAGGAATTAATCTTTAAAAAATTTTTTTTCAAAACTTTCAGAATACAATGTGCCATGCAGTCCATAGCTATACACGCAAGGGCACTTGTTAGAATGTGCTCACCCTGATGCTGGCTACTAAGAGCTAGTCCATACATAACATATTTCAAAGCACTTTTCAGAAAAGATTCTTGTTCTTGGATTTTCTTACATGTGAAACGGTGAGTTGTCGGCTCATCACTGGCCAGCTTTAATTCTAAAAATGCTTGTGTTGCAATGGTACTTAGTGAAATGAGGCTCAACTTCTATTAGAAATAGAATTCCTCTTACACTGAATTCTTCTTACACATTTCCAATAGAACGTGAGCATTGGAGGAGATGAGGAATAAAAGAGAGAGTGCCAACACCAACTTGCTCATCTTCTAACTCTTCTCCTAACTCACCTCTGCACCCCCACCTCTGATACCACAGAAGATGGGATTCTCCCTCAAGCAAATAGAACCCAGGAGAGAAAGAAAGAAACTACTATTTATTGAGCAACTGCTACACACTAAAGACTTTTAATTCCCACTGCAACTTTTTTGGAGTGTTAACAGATATGAGCCCCGTGCTGCAGATGAGAAAAGTATCTTCAGCAGGGTAGGCCGTTCAACAGCCCAAGTCTCAGCATTATTAAGACACAGGTCTGACTCGAAAGCATATGCTTTTCTATCATACAGCACTGCCTTGGACAGTACCTGTCCTTAAACACCTGGAAAGACAGCACAGAGGGCCCGAGAGGGCTGCTGGGGGAAAAGACCATGTAGCCCTTCTCCCACCACATTGTAAATAGATTCATTAGGGTTGACAATCTGTCATTTAAAGGGCTAAGACCAAATGGGATGACCACAGGACTAGGAGCCAGAAGATATACAGCCTCATTCCCGCTCTGCCCCTACAGGTAGGTGATGGGAACTTGGGCGAGTCATGGAACCACCCTGGGCTAGCTTCCCATCGGGACCCAGATGCTTTCAGCTCTACTACTCAATAATCTATGAAGATGCCATGTCCCAGTTCATGCGTTCTCCAAAGTATCAAGCCACCTATCTCGTCAGAAGCATGAAACACCTTCTAGAACTTTTAAGAGGAGGAAAAATAAGAATGACGGCTGATCTCACATAATGAAGCAGACCATGGGTAGTCACTAGGGTCAAACCACCAGCACTGGTGCCCTCCACGGCTAAGGCTTGTGGGCTCAGTGCTTTCTCCGATCTCAGCAAGCCCATGTTGGACTACAAATGCTAACCTCAAAATGTGTGCTTTAGAGGGTCTTCAATGCATATGCCATCGGAAAATGATATAACAGGAAGCGTGCTGAGCTTGTCATCCAGAGGCAGACACTCTAGGGCCAGCTCTGCCAGCTACCAACTGAAAAGCCGCAAGGCATGGCATCACCCTCACTCTGACCCAGTCCTCATTTCTACATTTCAGGAGCTACACTCAAAACTCTAAAGTCTCTCTCAGATCAACGAAAGTTCCTCATGCTGCCAAAGGTGAAGGATCCCAGTTCCAACCAAGGCAGGCGTTTATTCACAGAGAACAGAGTATAAAATATGGTCATCATCTCTCATCCATAATTCCTTGGGGATTACTAAATGAACCCATCAATTCTAAAATGAAAATACAATCGCAGTATGTTTAAACAATAGCATTTCTTTGGAGAAATCAAGAAATCGCATATATCATTAACTTACTATCGATCTCCTTTTTCTCTGACTTTGAGGTTTTACATAACAATATCTGGTTAGAAATGGAGGATAACAGTATGTCAGGTGCCTAAAAGGCAACTGACCCAGCTCTCATGGGTGTGTATTCACTCTCATTAAAAATCTCATGGGTAGCCAGAAGGCTACAGTCCTCTAGTTTAACTCTGTGGTCACAATGAGAATTCCCAGGGTCACAGACAAGCAGAACTAGCTCCACATTCTGCTCGTAATGGTGATACAGACGGAGCTTCACTCAGAATAGACAGGCTGTTAAAATTAATGGCAACGTTAACATAACAAAGCTGCTTCAGCCAAACCAGAGCTGTCCCCAAACACTCCGAGCTGAACCACAACAGAAAAGATTAAATCAGACTAAAAATATCAGCAACCTTGATGAAATGAACTGAAAGGATTTAGGATATTCCAAGGGCACTATGCCAAGATCACGTGAAACATCAATTTAATTTCCTGGGCCTCTGGGATCCCCAACCCGACCTTCACTGAGGATGAACAGTGCACAGCATTCTCCAAGGTCTCTTTTCCTCTGTTCCATCTTGTGCACTGACAGGTCTTCTTGATTCCCGAAGTGTCCCATAAAATTGGACATCCCTAACCAGCATGTTCCAACCACTTCATTCAAGAGTAGGCCCCTGGAAACAGATTTCCCAATAAAGGAAAATCGGTCAGACCACACACCACTACCATTGGCTCCTCACCACTGGGCCTTAGAGCTGCGTGGTTAAAGTACACAATTAGCATTAGGAGCCACCACGCTGCCCCTATAGCTGGCACTACTGTCCAAGTTCCAAGAGGTGAGGCAGAGGGCCCAGAGAAAACAGAAGGGACAGTTAAACAAAGATCATGCACACTCACCACACCCCTACTCTCATGTAGTGACTAGCCCGAGTATAATGTCCAGAAGGGAAGACGTCTATCTAGACCAACTAGTCTTCCAATCAAACTTCCATAAAAGTTTCTATTCCACATGAATTAAGTGCCCCAAGTCTGCCCAATCAAGAGCTAGGGCAGATATTAGGAAGGTAGACATAAACATGGGTCCGGAGCCCCACATCAGCAACCCCCCTCCAGGGCTTGAAGCTGCTTCTGGCCCATCAGTCTAGGACCCGCCACCTTTAGCCTCTGTACCAGAGTGAGGACCATAAATAACCTTTGGCTACAGACCTTATCATCCAGTTGTCTGTAGAGACTGGAGATCTCCTCGTCATACTTCTCTTTCTCCTCGGCAGAGATGCCAGCAACCACAGGAGCAATATTGTCTATGATGGGGGTGTTATCGCAGGGCTCCAAGGTCTTCTGGTCTTTAGCACTGATCTGTTCATCCTCAGGCACAGCTTCTCCTGCAAAGCACAATGAGAGGAATTGGGGATTGAAGAAATTCAGCACGTAACCCTACAGGAAGAGTTCCAAAAATAGTCACTCCCATGTGAAGATGTAGAGGACATAATAAAGAGCGGTTATAAAGAGTCATAGCTTGTGTTCTTTCTATTTGACAAGAAAGGTTGTAGTTAATTGGCCAAACTAGTCTAAGGAAGAAGAGGACTGTGTAAGAGTCCCTCTCTTGAGATGCATCACTTAAGCACACCGGTTCCACCAACCACACAAGCTCCTAACCAATCCAGCTTGCAATGACATCCACAACTTTCTGTATACACTTTCCTTTTGTTGGGGAATATTCTGGAGCTTTACTAGACTCATATTCTATGTAGTGGTTGATTCACAGGGAAACAGACCTCTGAGGTATCCTAATTACCTATTAGTTAGGTTACCGTTTCATTAAGAGAAACAGCCAAATCAAGGAACAAATTCACCACTGTTGATGAGAACACTGCAGGGCTATAATCCTCTGAATCTGAGAGTCCCTGAGTCTGAAGGAGAAAACCAGCATTGCCCTGGACCCAAGGAGCTCTGACTGACATAACACAAACACACAGCCTACTACCATCCTCTCCCCTAGGAGATCGGAATTAATTGGCTCATCTGGAGAGTTCAAATAGAATAATTTCTTGTGATGTCTGGTAGACCCAAAGAAAAAATAGGAGCCAGTCCAGAATACCATGCAGAGACCCCGCATACCACTTCGAAGTTTGCAGAGTCGCACACACCACTTTTCAGTCTGCAGAGCGGCTTTCTGTTGAGGCCTTTGAAGGCAGCATCACCAAATGTGACAATTCAAATTGAGGGGAAAAGTGAAATTCTCAAGCTGGTCAGTGCCCATACCCAACAAGAAAATCACCTTGCAAAGACAGACTGCAGAAAAGGGATTCTATGAAACCCATGTGGCCCAACTGAGTCTCCCAAACGTCTTTTTGGAAAGCAAACCAAACCAAACATACTTTTCCATCACAATGTTTACCATCAACTTCACACTCAGTTTGCTACACTCAGTGAGTGTCTGCAATGTTCCAAGCCTCACCCAGTTCTCAGCCCATAAAATTCATTTTGTGGAAAGTCCCCAGGAAAACTGCCCTAAGAGAGAAGGAATTTCTCCAAAAAATAAAAAATAAGTAAATAAACGATAAAAGACAGAACTGGATCCCCTAATTTGTGGTTTCATGAACAGTATGCAGCACACCTCATGGAAGCCACCTGACTGCTACACACATTTATCTCTATATAAACAAAACACTTTGTGATGGGTTCGCTTTGCTGCTTAAGATTTCATTATCTCCCTCGATAATTACAAAAGGATAGGAAGACTTCCCTGTCAAAAAAAAAAAAATAAAAAATCACCATCCCATGATTTCACTTTTGTATCGCAGTTCCATTTGAAGTAAAACCTGGAATAAATGATTTCTTTGCTGAACAGAAGACTGTGCTAACCTTTTTTCCTTCTAAAGCCCAACTAGACTGTACTGTACCTACGCCTTTTTCTAAAATTATTGACCTGAAACAAACCCAGAAGATCGGAGTAGCCTTTGAACTGAACCTGAACCAAATCAATATTTCATTCAGTTCCAATTCTTGGTTTAAAACATCCATCCACAACCTCAGTGTGCAGACTGGATTTCATCCAATTAAAGGATCTATATTCACTACAGCCTGCTAAATCCACAGGCTAGCAAAGCAGTACCAGATTCTAGTTCCTAAAGACATTTTTTTGTTCTGCTTAAATATATCTTTGTCTAACCATAGATTATATACACAAAAACCATAAAGCCTTCCTTCAGCCCTCCCTCCCAGTTCTGTTCCTTCTCCAGAGAAATCTACCACCAGCACTTAGGTAAATCTTTCTCCTATTTGGGTTATGACTGTATCTCAAATCTTTCAGCTCTACCGTCTGAACTTTGTGAACAGGGCACTCCAATGTGGCATGAATGTAATCTTCCAGCTTAAGCATGATAAAGGCGAAATTCTTAACTGTACTAGACCGGAAACCGGCCAGGATATGGTCCTATTATCCCATGCCAACTTGCCCCAAGTACAGAGGCAAGATACAAACACATCTGGAAGGGACACAGCGCCTGTGTTCTTCGGTTCCACATGGCCGAGAGCCAGGGCCACTACGAGGCTGGAGGTTGTTAGGAGCTGCCCAGGGCATGTTTTGATCCATCTGGGTGGGCAGAAGCCAGGGATGAACCCCCTATAACCTAGCGGCAAGTGACCTTAAAGCAGTCACAGCATCGCTAAGTAGCAGAGTGGGGCAAGAGCAGAGCAGTTCGGCAAGCAACTAACGCTGCTACGAGGAACCCTGAAAGCAATCCGCAAACAGCATTAACATCTCCATGCTGTGCAGGGACGCTGAGCCACTCTGCGCCTTTGAACCGAACTAATTAATCACAAACTCATCTCCTACTTAACCTCTTCATCTGCTTTTTGTAAAGGAGAAAATATAATAATGCCTTTGACACAGCATCGTTCTCAAGATTTAATTCAAAATATATGTGTCAAAAAACACAAAAGGTATTCTGGTTTAAAGTCCATCTCTCATCTCCCTAACGAACTGTCAAGTCTCAAGGCTGTGCAGATAAATTATTCTTCCTTATTTCCAGATTACTGTTCTGGAGGTCTTCACGGTACCTCTGTGGCTGTAGCTCCGTTCCAAAAATAAAACACAATGTAGCCACGCAAGTCCCTGTCAGGTTTATTTTTATTATTACTAAAAACAATATCTGAAACCTATAGCAGACTTTCTGGTGTGTCTTGAACAATTCTCTGAATCAAAGCGTCTACACAGCCCCCACAAAGCTACATCTAAACAAGGTGCTCTTCCCAGTGTATGTTCCAAAGGTCAGGCAGTCAGGATTATTTTTTGCGGCAGCCGTTCAGGCCGAGAAGAACAAAGCAGCAACACGCAGGAAGAAAAGCAGCAGGCATCCGTGGGAGAGCACAGCTCCTGCCCGGAGAGGAACCGAGAGCTGGTTTTCCCAAACACGGCTACCCTTCAAAGGACCGAGAAAATGACTTCCAGAAGTGTCCCTGGTAACTACACTGTCCAGCTCACAAACACGTCTGGGGGCTGTAAATTCCCAACACGATGCGAGACCTGACACCAGGCAATCTGTCTCCATGGCAATCTCACCACGTTAATCGAGAATATTCCCCGCATTGCAGTGGACTGAGTCTCTGGAGAAGCCCCCACGAGGTGATTATGGAACAACTGATTGTAACAAGGCAGACAGCTGCAAACAAACCCTGGAGGGAAAAAATGTCCTGAAATCCGGGGTGGGAGAACAGAAGAAAACCACCAAATGAAGATGAGCGTCTATTTTTATTTTTATTCCCCTTTTTTGCATTAAAAGCAAATTTCTCTTAGTTCATCCCCTGAGGCTTTGTACCTGCTGTCTATAGGGAAAGAGCTTAGGATATTGTAAAGCATCTGATTTTCTACAATAAAACCTCCCCCTCCCCCTGCCCTCCATTAGAATCCTTTCCCTTCTTTAAATAAGCATTCTGGCATTTCCTATTGTCAGATGTAATTACCTGTAAGGACTGAAAAGATTTGTGTGTACACAGGAGCATTCACTTGAAGCACACCTACAAGGCTTGCAGAGCATTTTAATTATAAAATGAAACCCCCCAGAGGGCATGAATAGTGTTCCTACAAAAAGTAAAAATCCATCAATTGCAATAAACAAGAATGACGGACTAATCAAAAATACTCGTTAGGGCTATTAGTTAAAAATTCTAAAACAGGCTTTTTGGTGTGTGTCTTTTTTTTTTTTCCAAAAAAAGAAGAAGAAGAAAACCATTAGGCTGCCAGTAATTCATTAAAATTTCACACATGAAATAGCACCGAGCTAGTTATCCTTTTCATAAATTGAGTCCCTAAAGCCTCTGGAGAACATAGAAAGGTAATTGCATTCTCTCTGCAACTCCAGGGGCATAGATTTGCTGGACACTCACAGCTTCCATCAGAAACCACAGCAGATCTGGCAAAGGAGGTGCTTTCTTTTAGTACCAATTAAACAGGCCCAGTGGCAGACCTAATGGTAGGTAATTTCTATATCAAAGAAACTAAAAGGAAATCTTTAAGTTGCCAGATGGGTAAGAGCAGCTGGCTACAAGATGTCATTATATAAATGTGAGGTTTAGAAAAAAAAGTCATTCCTTTATGGGATTATTTTGCACACAAATAGCATGTCTCACCCTAGTTCCTAAAAATATTGTAAGCAGCTTAAGACATTCTCTAATCCCTTCTAGAGCAATTTTCTAATAAACTGGTCACTCAGGACTCCAAAATCTCTTTACATTCCTGACCTCTTGAACAGCCGACACCGTTCTCTTAGCCGGCAGTATTTCTCTTCGCATTTGGCTGTGCTCTCAAAAGAAGGAAGAGAGCCTAAAAGATTGGATTTCACAAATGAAACCCTAACCTCTAAGCTTCTGCTACTGTCAGGAGTCCAAGGATGCGGGGCGGGGTAGACAGCATCTTCGACAATCTACTGCTAAAAGAGCAAATTGTGTCCCAGCTACGGAGGCCACACAGTCCCACAAAGCCCCAGATCAGACTCCACGTTACAGATTTAGCTGGTTAGGAAACCAAGCCTGCTGGCCTGGCAGGTTTTTAATTTGGAAAACAAATCTGTTCTAGAGATTGCCGATTTTTCCACGCCTTCCCAGGCGGTGATGAAATAATTTCTTCGCATGACTTCAGCAGATGGGGTAAATCTACATCCTTTCCATTATTTAATATTATATCTAATTATTCAAGAGACAAGGCAGATGTGCCCCGCTGTCTGTCGGGTCATTTCCTGCACCCCCAACACCTGGATTTTCAGGGCACCCTTCCTTTTCCGACTTAAGCCCTTGTAAAATGTGACCGCTTTTTAAAAGGCAAGATTCAAAGAAGTATCAGAAAAGACGGCTGGTGTAAAGACTGACCCGGCGGCAACGGGGAACTGTGCCCCGCCCCACTCTGAGCGTCCTAGCCCTGGGCCTTCAGCCCTCTCTCCCCATCCTCCCCATCAAGAATCTTCTGGATGGACTGGAGGAAGGGGGCAGGGTGAACTGGAAGCCATAATTCACTGAATCCAACTCTCTCTAAATCTATCCCCATTTATAGGGTTGTTCAAGTCCTTTCCACGCATATGATGAACAAGCAACAGAACTGGAAAAAGACAATCCTGCTTCTGGTAACTGCCCACTCCATCTATCTGTCCTTAAGCAAGCAGGCTGAACAGAATTCCTGAGGCTGAAGCTGCTGACAGAACTTCCAGATTCGACAGACTGTCAGTCGACTTCAGCCCACAAGATGTCACTAGCAGATTGTAGCGGACAGGTGTTTTCCAGCCACTCACACCCATTCTCATTTCAGAACCGCAACTTCCGTGTGGTGTGAGGAATTAGCTCTTCCAGTGCGGGCAGGCCTGCTCAGCAGGCACAGCAGAGGGGCCTGGCCTTCTTCAACCAAGGCACCGCCACCCACAGGATGCCTCCTCTTTCTCCCAGGGCGTCTGGGTCTCACCCATATAATTCGAGGAAGGGGGAAAAACTCGAGGGGAGTCCTCCCCCTTAAGAGCCCTGTTGCCTGTGACTCCGGAGTAGCCCCAGTTTTGTGGGATGAGACCGGTTCCTCGGGTGCTCTTTGGTTCTGTGAGTCACCCACAGACTTCTAATGCTTCCCTGTTCTGTTTAAGCTAAGCAGGGTCAACTCCTGTCCCTTGCAACTCAAAGAGCCTGGCGCTGCGGGGAACAGAGTGGCTCTCCTTCTTCCTTCTTTGTAAAAACAAGTTGTGACCTCCTCTTCAGCCAGCATGCCCTGAGCCATCTTGCCGTAACGCCAATGGCAGAAATGGATTAAGGCTGGGTGTCGTTACATGCATTAGGTATCAGAGGCCATATTCTGAGAAGCAACGTTCTACTTCGTCCAAAGGAGGGAACTGCCAGGCTCGAGTTCCAAAGTAGCCCGTTAAGCTATAAGGAGCTTAAAACTGGTACGGGCGAGGGTCTGGGGGAGAGCCGGCCTGTAAGCCTGTACCAGCAGCAGATTTCCCGACTTTGAAGGAGTTCGGCAGGGGACGCTCTCTCCTGTGGCAAAGTCCCATTCCTGCCGACCGTATCAACCTCTTCGCTCTGCGTGGTTTGCCATTGAGACTTCATGTTATTTTGCCTTACCTACTCCTTTGTATTCCTACCTCACTCTACAGAACAACAAAAAAGGAAAAGTACAGGCATTTTTCTCTGCTATATTCCCTTTTTCTTGCTCTCCCACAGCTGGAGTAGAGCAGCCAAACTTTTAAAACAATAAACACACCATGCAGGAAATGCATACAATGGTCAGCGCCGCTTGAACTCAGCCCACGCGTGGCTGACTCCTAGAGTTTAGAGCCAGTGTGTGTCCTGGAAATATCCTGCCGCTTGAATTTTAGTGGAGGGAACCACCTCTTCTCCTTCTTCACCTCTCAAAATCCCTGCTCTCTGGTCAGCACAAACCTGCCATGCTCTCATGACGAGGAGGAATTAGGCCTGGGGCACTGGACACTGCTGAGAAACTTCCAGTCCCTTCTTTTCTGGGGTGACATTTGTGACACTCCTGTGGCCCAAACACAAATCTCTAGGGCTATGTGCAGGCTGCACAGACAACAGAGAGACAACAAACTTAGCACTCAACTGCCCTACATTCAGATCCCTGCTCTGTCAGTGACTGAGTCACCCTGGGCGCGTCTTCCAGCCTGTCAAGCCCTCACTCACGGGCTGCCTGTGGACTCAATGGCCAGCCTAGGCACCTCACAAAGAGCTGGGGTTGTCTTGTCGTATGTGCGACACAGAGTTAATCCTTGAGATAGTCCTTCAACTCACAGCTGGTCAAAGGGCAGCTCCATGATGCCTCTACCTGCCTCCCGTCCTGCCTGAAATTTGTATCGCTGAAGTTGGATCTCTACATATGGAAACTTCTGCTTTCAGAAAAATTACCTTTAAAATGCATATGTTTGGGGCGCCCCGGGTGGCTCAGTCAGTTGGGCAACTGACTTCAGCTCAGATCACGATCTCGCGGTGTGTTGGGCTCTGTGCCGACAGCTCGGAGCCTGGAGCCTGCTTTGTATTCTGTGTCTCCCTCTCTCTCTGCCCCTCCCCTGTTCACGCTCTGTCTCTCTCTCTCTCTCAAAATCAAATAAACAATAAATAAATTAAATAAAATGCAGATGTGCCGAGGTTAACCTGGGAGAACAAGAGGGCTCTACAGGTCCCCCTTCTCCGTCACAGTCACTCAGTGATTACATGGTAATGCTGGGGTGAGGGGGTCTCTCTCAAGACTCTCTCCCTCTTCTCTTCCCTGCCCTCTCTCTATAGAGGACCTCACCCCTACCTGTGCCTTCAAGTACTTCCAGCTCAACTCTCACATTTCGTTCCCTAGCTCAGCCAGAGCTTCTGAGCTCTAGACCTTCGGACCTAATTAACTTCTCCTCTGTTATTCTCACCTGCGTGTGCCACAGGCACCTCCAACTCCCCTCCTCCTCTCCCTTGTCGCCAGTCTGGTCCCTTCTCTGGTGTTTCCTCTTCAGATGAATGGTTCCACCCTCCACCCAGCTCGGCAAGCCAGTACACCTGGCACTCTGCCTTCCCACGGCCAGCTGCTCCCCAAGCCCTGCTAAGCTCACCCCCTAAGTACCTCTCTCGTCCAGCCATGTCTCTCCCTTTCCATCTCCACATCTCTCAAGTCAACGACTGCAGCCTTATCCCCGGAAGACCACCCTTGTTCCTGGCCCTCCTCCCACCCTCTCCACTCACTTCTCCAGTACAACCAATGGATCTTCAAAAATGCATTTCTTATCATACGATCTTCAGCTTAATATCCTTGAAGGGCTTCTCACTGCCTCCCGGATAATGACCAAAATCCTGAAGAAAGACTATTCAGCCCGCACAGGGCATGCTTGCCTACCCCTCCCATCCAGCTCAGGCCAGTAGTGCCTCACCCCAGCTCACCACACTGGCCTTCCTGCTGCTTCCCCCCATCAGGGAGCCCCTCAGGGATGCTGTCAATGCGGCTCCCTCCATCCTGACCCTCACTTCTACCTTGGCGCTCCTAACTGCTTTGTTTGTCTCAGATCTTATTCCCCAGGTCACTTACCGAGGGAAACCTGCACTGGCTCCCAGGTCAACCTCTGGGCCCCTGTTATAATACCTTTTAGTACCTTATACTTCCCCTTTGAGGTATGTGGCACAGACATGTTTGTTGATAGTGGCTGAAGTCTGCCTCCCCCATCAGACTATAAGCTCTTTAAGGGCAGAGACCATGACTGACAGCTCAAACTTCTCCACTCCAACACTGGATTAGACACATGTTTATGTAACATATGTTTATGGAAGTCTATCACGTGCCAGAAACCGTACATGAATTTCCCCCAATTATGTACTTAAGGGCTTGTACAGGATCTCACCCTGTAGGACATGGAAAACAGTGTATTTCTGGGTAGAGCTGCAAGGCGCATGGAGCCGGACAAACAAAACGATGCCAGGTGAAAAGTCCAAAAGCAAGGCGAGAGTGCCCGGGCAAGAGGGGGAGTTGGGCAAACTGGGCGGCAGACCGCCCCCCGAGGACAGAGCTGGTGGAGGGAGAGAAAACTGCAGGGTGAGCACCTGGCAGGGGACAGGAGGGAGCATAAAAAACAAGGCTAGCTGCCCACTCCACGGTGTTCCAAGGCCAGTCGCCCTCACTTTACCGAAAGGCTTTACTGAATGTTCCAGTTGCCCAGCAGAGAACTGACCCGAGAGGCTCCCAGAAATAGAACAAAATTTCATACGGCCACTCTCCGCCTTGCCAACCACCCCTTCTCACTTTCCTACTCCTGCCAAACTGCAAGGAAGCACGCACGGGCCCCAGGTGCTGAATTATTCAATTATTCTAGCAGCTTTCAAAACACGTGTGCAGCTAGAAAATCTCCCAAAAAGAAAAGAATTGTGTTATTTAGGCCACTAGGTCACTCCTTGTACCTCTCTTGGATCCTGGTTTGCCTCACAATTGTTTTTCAATTCAATAGTAGGTCATTGACACCCACCTTCCTAGCAAAACACAGTGGCAAACACAGACTCCCGAGACGGTCTGCTGCTAACTGTGCAGTTTCAGTCACAAACAGGCGGCTCCCATCCTGCATGGCGGCCCCCGGGCTCCTACGCTCCCCCGAGCGGAGGTCAGCCGCAGGGCCTCAAATACGCAGTGGACACGGCAGCAAAGAATCTGCACCTCCAACTACCCACTGTGCCCCTACACACACACCCACCTGCCTGTTTCACTTAAAATTTTTAAAATTTAAAAATTTTTAAAAACTAAAAAAGATATCTACCTTCTAACTCCATCACAATGCTAAAATTTCCAAAATAATCTGCCCGCACTTGGATCTGGAAACCCCTCTTCAACGCCTCACCCACAACCCACCCACCCAGTGCATGTCAGCTCTCGGAGATATTTTCTTCGAGTAGAACAAACCAAAGAAAATGTCTTTGAGGGGGAAAAAAAAGCTAGTCACGAAACAAGCCTGTAAGACTCCATTTTAGCACAGAGCTTCTTGAAGAGCCGTCTATTTCGGGCTCTGAAGAAGCAGACCATGAAGATCAGTTGCCCCCCCCCCCCAAATGCAAATATTTGCCAGAGGGGACTTTTAACCTCAAATCAATTATAAAACTCACAGAGGAGAGAATGACATTTTTCATTTAATCAAAAGCAATCTGAGCCACAAAGTCTCGGGCACTGCCCTCTGAACCTCAAACATGGCTACCGGAGAGAAGTACAATAATAAGATAGAGGAGCATCTCACTGAAAATAGATTAAGGCAACTTTGCAAATAGTCACTTGCCCACACTGAGCACGCACGTCAGCCGAGTGACGGGGTCGGGCGGGGAGTCGCTCATTCACACAGGTTGTTGCAAAGCAGGACCGAGCGCCCCCGCAGCCCCCCTTCCCTGGTGTCCCAGGATGCCAGCCGTCGGGGGGGAAAAGGAAAACACAGGTTCATGCCTCCTTCTTCCTCCCCATTCTTCCTCACCGTTTCTCCATCTGTTTAGCTCCATCTCCAGATGCTGAATAACATTCTTCAGAGTCTTGTTTTTCTCTTTCTCTTTTTCATACTTCTTCTTCCACTCTTCCGCTGTCAGCTCCAGGTTCACAGAGACTGTATTCTTGATGGTCTTAGCCCTGAGGGCAAAAACAGAAGGGAAAAATTCTGAGGGTAGCTATTAGCATTAACTAAATCGTGAATACAATTTAAGGCTCAAATGCTTTCCCATCAGAAGGCTGGGACTGGGGGGGAGGGGGGCAGAAAGGGTCCTGGGATCTGTCCCCCTCCTACCTGCCCTGCAGGCTCCACACTCACCATCTCCTTTTCTCCTTTACCTCCTGCCAGTCTAAATCCCAGGGGCTTTCATTTGAACCATCTCCCAGGGCCATCTCTCTCTCTCCCTGTTCTGTGTTCTCAGCCCTGACTTATGGTGCTGGTCTTTCTCCAGCATTCAGCAGCCTCCCCTAAGCATCTGGCACACGCCTGCAAGGTCCATCTTCCTAAAAAAGAGTTTCTTTTCTACCCTAACATTTATGAAAAACACTGGGGTTTACGAAGACAATGGGGGCCAAGTCTGGGGCCTTGAAGAGCTTACGGTTTCTCACATCAACAAATACACAGACTGAAGTAATGTAATCAGTTTGGTCCCTACAATCAACCCTGATGTATTGAATACATGTCAACACATGTTTCCCAAGACAGGCGGGTCACTTAGCTGCTTTAGGCCAGCCAGGTAAAACCAAGGCTCCCTGTTGAGCACATGCCTCTGTCATAGGCCGTTGTCACCATGTAGGAGTGGAGGGTCCACTGCTCTCAGTTCGTCCCACTCTTCAAGGAAAGTCAGAAGTTGATAATTTTATTTGTATCTCCTAGTTTAAAACAATTTTTTCAAAATAATGTGTGAGGCAAACGAAGATGTCTAAGGGCCACCATCTTGTCATTTCTAGTTTGAGAGATACAGTGAATTTTAGGGCCACAGGGGGATGTGATGCCACACTGGATGTCTGGACAGTTACTCAAGGGAAACCAGATGAGAGCAAAGGCAGAACAGCTCTGGCTGATACTAAAAATGACATGATTCACCCGGTTCTGTACAGAAATGAACATACAAGCAGACTCGCCGAATTGAAAAGTGAATTGACCACGGTAGAATCCCACTTCCTCTTCTTAAGAAGGCAGCAAGCTCATTTAAAAATGTGATGTACTGTTTTATTTGCTATTCGCTTTTCCACTTTAAACTCCCACAGGTTCTTGTACTGTCATATTTGCCGGCATTATCTGATGTGTGATTCAGGTTAATTACTGTTGTCATGAAATGCCATTTTGGACATGATTTCTATTTCAGTGAGAGAAATTCACCAGCCCTCACCAGGGCTACAGATTTCATTCCAAAAATTAATTCCTGAAGCAGACAACTAAATAACCCAACTGTCAAAAGAGGAGCTAAATGATTTTGAGTGTTAAGACTTCACTTAAGAATTAGTAAAATTCTCCCTTGTTCACTGTGGCTTGAGGCTGCTGTCCCCAGAAGTGCTTCAACTCTAATTTTTCAAATAGCAGCAATTTTATTACTACTTTCAGTCTATGCCAGCTTGAGATTCTCACCTCTCCTTCTAATATCCTCCGCCAGCGGCGTGGAAGCTTCTCCGTGCAAACACTGACACTGCAGCATGTGTTATCAACTCAGTAAGTCAAAAAGTGAAAAATGACCTAAGGCTAAAATGCTTGTGGGCATTGAAGGTAACACTTTGAGGCTACTGGTCTCACTTTTTAAATCATAAAGTGTCTCTTGACGATGTCCAGTGATACCAGAAAGAGAAGGATAAGGCTTTCATGCTATATTCAGGCAGGTTTAGCCAGAAGTACACTGTTGTGAGCAGACCCAGCAAGGTTACCACTGGTGTAATTGATCCTCATTCTCAAAATTCCTTTAAGCTGTTCAGAAAATTCTTTTTCTTCCACTTTCACAGTAATCAAGGTATTGGCATGAAACAGATGGCCCATTCTATTGCATGATTTGGGAAGAGTTTACCAAAGGTATGAAAAGGGTGTTGGGAAATAACAATGAATAATGTGTGTGCCCCAAACTACTGGTGTGAGGCCATTACCACGCATAGGCTGAAGGGGACACAGAGAAGGTGGTTGCCCACTAGCTTCTGTAACAGCCTTAAATCTGAGGACAAAGCCAACCCAAAGTGACCCTGCAGGGAAAGAGCCAAAAAACCAATACCCTGACCTCACTTTCTTCTCTTCTGATCACCTGCCATGTTCCTTCCCATTGGCAGAGCCTAACTAACCTCTCTGTCAAAGTCAAGAGAGCCCACTGCAATTGTCCAAACAGGCCCCTGTCCCAGGGCCCAGAGCAGAGCAGGGATGGTACAGAAATGACCCACAGGAGCAGTTGGAAAATATAAATCCCAACTCTCATTTGGAACTCAGAACAACGGTGGGAACTCTGCCTCGTGCTACTGTCCTAGATCATCTCGAAGAGAACGGTGGCATCCCAAATGCCTTTCCATCCACTAAAGCGAGAATAGGAAGAAATCAGTCAACATTGATGGGAAAAGATGTCAATCCTTCCCAGCATTGTTCTATAGGTTTTAAATAATCTCAAATAAAATTATAGGAGGCTTGCATATATGTTTAGAAATCAACAACCTGATTCTAAAATTTATGAAGAAATGTGAAAAGCTAAGAATAGCAAAGACAATTTGGAAACACTAAGCTAAAGAATAGGATATCAGCACTTATTATACAGTCAGAATAATTAAAAGTGACTGAATAGTCCAGAAACATTAGAAAAGAAACAGAATGGATCATCCAGAAACAGATACTAGCCTACAAAGTCATCTGATTTATACCCCGGTGTCCATACAGCACAATGGGAAAGGATAGTCCTTTCAATACATGGTGCTGGAGGAAGGGGGTACATGTGACCTTTCTCCACTCCCCTAATACCATATAAAAATTCTAATCCAGGTAAATCATACATATGAATGTGAAAGGTAAAACAATAAAGCCCCCTAGAAGAAAACAGGAAAACATCGTTAAGACCTTGTGGTAGGTAAAGATTTCTCAATAGGACATAAAAGTAATGACAAATTTGACTCAATTAAAATTAAAAAACTTCTCTTCATTAAAAGTCACCATCAAAAGACTTAAAACATAAGCTACAAAGTGGAAGATGATATATGTGATAAATTTACCTGGTAAAAGACTTACCCAAAGTAACTCCTATAAATCAATAAAATCAAAAGCAGACAACTAGTGTAAAAACTGGCAAAGATTTGAAAAGGCACTTCGCAGAAGAAGTGTCAATAAATATTCTCAAAAAGGACACCTAACATCATTAGCCATCAGGGAAATATAAAATAAAATAGTAAGATATCTTCTCACACCCAACAGAATGGCTAGAAATTTTTAACTGATAATACCAAGTGTTGGTGAGAATATATAGAAACTATAACACTCAGGATTATTCCAGGCATTTTGAAAGCTCTTTGTATTTTCTGCTAACGCTGAGTATCTATACCTGTGAGCTAGCAACTCCACTCCTAGATGTATTACCAACAGAAATGAGGACAAATATTTACCTATGACAATGTCATACTAACTTCATTTATAATATCTCCCAAAAGAAAACAGTCTAAATGTCCATCAACAGAATGGATACAATATATGCTATATTCATACAATGAAATACAATATAACTATGAAAAATGAAACTACTACTACACTTAACAACGTAGTGAATTTCAAAGATACAATGTTACATAAAAGAAGCCAGACACAAAACAGTAGTGTATGTTATTATTTATATAGAGTTCAAAGATAGGCACTAGTAATCTATGTTGACAGAAATCAGTATGACAACCTTGAAAGCTTGGGTATTGACCTGAAGGGTATACTAGAAAGGCTTCTAGGATGCTGGGTAATAGTTTCATGTGTACATATATTCATTTTATGTATGCATTTTATTGTATGTATGTTACAGTCGACAAAAGAAAAGTTAAGAAAAATAAAGTGACATAGAAAGAAATTAAGTCAGATACAAGAATTTCTAGATCATGGAATAAACTAGAGTTGCTAAGAGAGATACCTGAATCTCTGTGCCTGGAGTTTTCCTTTAAATAGAACAGTCTATCTAAGATGTTGAAACGAACCTCACAAAACGGAATAAAGAATGTCTCAGTCTCTCGGTCCCATAAAAGAATTAGAGTCAAAAGACAGTGAACATCTATAATCTCTTTTGCTTTTTACCATGAACTTCAGGAAAATTACAGAATAGAAGAGCCTAATCATTAGGTCCTATCTAATTTGGCAGTTCACAGTTCCCTTTCCTTTTGGGTAGATGTTTAGCTCGTTGCCAGCAGGGTGGGTTGGGTAGTGGTCAACTTAGTTTTTTGCCTTGCCCACTTTAGAGCATATGCAAGTGACTTCTAACTCTTTGCTCTTTTATTTTGGTTTTCCATATACTTTCGAGCTATAATCACACTAAACATTATATCTGGACCCTGTTCAAATATAGTGAATCAACATGGATCTTGAACATTCAAGGACTGTGTGATAGACATAAGCCAGGGACTCATGAGTACATACACATGTGCATTTACTCTTCAACCTGAAAGAATTTCAAGTAGCTTATAAGGACACATAAAATCAACAGGACAGCAGATAATGAAAAACGTTCCTAAGGCAGGTTTTACGATTTTGCCTAGCTGAAGCTATGTAGCCATAGTGATACCACCGAGCCCTATAGTTCCTGGGAGTTTATCTCTGTGATATAGGAAAACAAGCCAGTAATCTGCAGGAGCCTTACTCTAGCCATAAATATACTGCTCATTCATCATCTTTATAGGTCAATCTCACCATAACAACATTTGATTAATCCTGGTGTAACTTGATCACTCACAAAGGAGCAGAGAAGTATCTTGAGTCTTCATTTCCAAAGACCCTCAGGTCTTTCAACCAGAGCCCCCAAGCCACATATAGAAATAAAAGCCTATTCCATAAATTATATCCATAGCAGACACTGAGCAAAACCCTAGCCAAAGGCTACTCAGGGAAACACCTTAACTAACCTCAGATATAGATCCCCAAACCAAGACCCATTCAGCACAAATGAGCCAAATTTTGAGGGTGTGTAGTTATCAGGGTATCTGTTTTGCAGTTTTTCTTTGTTTCTGCTTGCTTTGGAGACTCAAACACTACTTAAATAATATATGATCCAGACTTGCCCCAGGTATAATATTTCCTTTCCCCACAGGAAGGGAACAGGACCCAGTTTTTAACAGATCACAATGCTAATGAAGTTAGCCACCTTTAAAGAAGGCAGACCAAGCACAGCAAAGAGCAGAGGCCACGGCACATCTTCTGTCCAGATGCCCAAAGGGAGACAGTCAGAAAAGGATTCTTTTAGACACACTCCCCTAAGGAGTGTCCCTGAGCATTCTGCCATTTCCTGCCCAGCACCTCCAGGGCCCTCTGTCACTAAATTCGCAATTTACATGTTCAGAAGCACACGTCTAGGCATCTAGGACTGCCAACCATGTCCATTTCTACCTCCTTGGTTAACCCCATGGGTGACAACACTCCACAGGCATTCTCATAATTTGGCACTTGAATCAAGCCCTTATTGAAGAAGGGAGTTGTAGAACTACTTGGTTCACATCATTCCGCATGATAAATCCCATCCCTACCCAATTCCTCAATAACTGCCTATACTTGTACTTTCTGGCCATAGTCCGTTCTAAATGATACACACGCTACATATCACTGGAATTTCTTTTCTCATTACTTTGACCCCTCTGGGAAGAGCCAGAAAGATGTTTGTTCTTAGCATCTCCCCAACTGTTTGGTTTCAACATTCTTCTTCTTTCTCCAGGTGTTTAGGATAGTACTGGCATTTGAACAAGGAGCTCCAAACAACCTCACACCTTCAACGTACAGACTACCTCTGTAATGTGTGACTCTGAGTGGTGAACGGTGTGACAGACAGATGGAGATCCTCCTACTGTGGGGTGGGAGGAGGTAGCCTAGCACCCTTCCCCATCAGTCAGGGTTCTCCAGAGAGACAGAACCAGTGACACAGGTATAGGAATAGATAGATTCATATATATATATATATATATATATATATATGTATATATGTATATACACACACATATATATATGTATATATGTATATACACACACATACATATATATACATCCATACATATATATCCATCCCTATATATATATATATACACACACACATACACATATATCTGATATATATGTATAAGATATACCTTAGATTTCTGTATTTCTCACATGATTGCAGAGACTGGAAAGTCTGAAAGCCACAGGGCAGACTGGCAGTGTCAAAACTCATATTATGGAGAGTACCCATATTATGGAGAGTAATGTGCTTTACTTAACATCAACTGATGGTAGATGTTAACCACATCTACAAAATACCTTGATGGCAACACCTAAATTAGTCTTTGGTTAAGTAATTGAGGACTAGAGCCTAGCCATGCTGACACATAAAATCATCAAACCTTCTAATGTGCTCAAAGTCCCAGGTCCCTCATAAAACACCTAACCTTCTTCTGGAAACATGACTGATGCAAAGCACCTTCTCATTTCCTGGTGAGGCCATTACCTTGCTCCTGAGTGAGGATGATATAGGGAAGGAAAAATTAAAAAGCTCCAAATTTTGTGTCTTTCTAAAAGCTCCAGCCTCCTGAGAAACACTAAGGAATTACTGATTTGGATAAGGATTTGGCATCTGGTTAAACGTCCATCACCCACAGTATGCCTCCCTCCAAAAATCAACCTTATTGGTGTTCTAGCAACAGATGTGTCAACAGGGGATGATCTGAGTCTATTTTCACTTTATGTCACAAAGGTAGCCTAGGGTCTCCCTTCACCAAAGTGTTCGCTCTTACCCTTGCAGATAATTTGTTGTCATGCTCTGATGACATGAGTTTTGCATGCACACCACTCAGGACTAATGCAGCTGTCACAAAACTGGGCAAGAGGTGGCAAATTTTGAAAAAAAAAAAAACACACAGCATAAAAAGTAGACTGTTACTTTCCCTAAATTATCAACTCTCTTTCCACATTCAACGTACAAATAAAGCCTTTGATTTATTCATGCTACATCAATCAAAAGTCTTAGTGCCAAAGATGTGCTGATTTAGGCTTTCTCCAAACTGACTGGCCTGCCCCTTGGAGTCTTTACTACCCCAAATCAAGGTACATTAAATAGGCTTCCAAGATAATTGGGTGATTCAAGTTCATACTTGTAAAACTGACAACAATCCTTTTCGAATAGTGCCATGAAAGTTCTTTGGAAGAGTAATTAAAGACTAAAATATAAAATGCTGGAAGCTAAAACAAAACCAAAAAAAAAATCAATAAAAGTGCTCTAATTTGAGTACCTTCTCCCTTAAAAGCAGGAAATGTTCTGTTTCCCCACAGTCCAGCTTTTTGACTCTGGGCTGCCTGGAAATTCAAGAGTTCCCTCTCAAATAGATTAAAAGCTCTCTGAGAGCACAGCAAACGCCTTCTGTTCCTTGACTAGCATAAAGCTGGGCACTTGGGGGCTAACTGGCACAGGTCTGATCAAATTGAAGAGCCAGAATTCACCACTGAAACCAATAAACAGGTAATGTGCATTTTTCCCCTTTTAATTCCAGGACCTAATCTAGAATCCTAAAGTAGTGCTGACTTGGTAGAGTGCCCTCAGGCATTTGGAGATTCTATCATGTTTCCACTGCTTCAAAGGACATACTATTGTTTTATTCAGTGCATCAATACAATAAAATAGCCTAGCAACAAATATGGACTTTCTTCATGCCCTTGAAAGGAGCACATAGGAATAATGAAGGAATCTTGTATAGCCCTAAGGTCTGACCACCCCTGCAACAAGAGTATAATGAATGCTCGTTACACTGACTCTGAGATGTGCCCAGCAGTCTTTTCTGAATTCAAAGTGCTTAATCTCATTAGCTATCAGATACCATGTCTAATCCGATGTTCAGACTCCTGTCTGCCGTGTAATTGGGTTCAATGCGTATATTTAACAATAGAGCAGGTATTGGCCCCACAGAGAAGTTAGAGGTCCTAGAAGTATCCATTAACTAACTCAGGGATAGTGGGAGAGGAACAAAACCTCACACCTTTCTAATTATAGGCTGGAAAACAAACCAGATCTAAACCTAACCAAACTTCTGTACATAATAGTTCAGCACCTACCCTAATGTTCTAAGGAATCCTACACAATAAGCCTTTGATTCATCCATTCATTCATTCATTCAATAAGCATTGATTTCATGACCCTCTTTCGCACACTGAGTTGTGCTGGCTGCTTGTTGGGACAACTGATGCAGAGGATAAACCCAGTCCCTGCCCTCATGGAGCCCAGTGTCCACATGAATCTCCTAAAAGATAGCAGACCAACCTATTCCAGTTGAAAAGATAATTGACATTTTACTTTTATTTCCTGGAGCCCCAAATTAGTATCAGTATTTCTTCAGTCTTTCATTTCAGAAACTTAATTCTAACTCTACCTCACTCAGTCTAGCCCCTTCCATCCCCATCCTGTCCCATACATTCCGTTCCATTCAGAGCAGCCCCATCCATTCTGTGACTTGCCCAGACTGAACACTGTTGAAGATGGAGGAAAAGGAAAATCTACAATCACTGAACACCTATTACGTGCCCGCCACCCTTGTGCTAGGTAAAAACTGAAGCAACTCATTAATCCTCCCAACAACTCTCAGAGGGAGGCGTTATATTTCTCCCTACAGACAAGGACAGAGTCTCGGAGAGAAGTAAACAAGAGAAGGGAATGGATCAGTAGCAGAACTTGGCTTCAAAATAGACTTACTGACCCCGAGGCCTGTGCTCATCAAGGTTCCTGATCAAGCAAGCAGCCTGCATATAAGAGGTTATGGGTCCAGGGGCACCTGGGTGGCTCAGTCAGTTAGTCATATGATTTTGGTCAGGTCATAATCTTGTGGTTTATGAGTCCAAGCCCCGTGTCAGCTCTGTGCTGACAGCTCAGAGCCTAGAGCCTGCTTCAGATTCTGTGTCTCCCTCTCTCCCCCTCCCCTGCTTGTGCTCTGTCTCCCTCTCAAAAATAATCAAACATTTAAAAATATTTTTTAAAAGAGGCTGTGGGCCACATATTATTGTCCCCATCCTATGTCATCCTACACATACAGTCATTTCCTGGCTATGTGGACTCAGGCGCAGTATCTACCAACTTTGAGTCTAAGCCTCAATGTCATCCTCTGCACACAGGTGAAGTCAGGCCCACCTGGTAGATCTACTATGCGGACTTGACATTCCTGGCATGTGCTCAGCCCTAAAAAAAACAGCCAGCAATAATGATGATGCTTGACGATTGCCTCAGGAAAATCAGAAAAAAGAGGAAAATCGTTTGGATTTACAGGCTCTTCCTAAAGACAGCTGCAAATGCCCACTCACAACAGCAACCCTGAGACAGATACCTAAGCCCTGGGACAATGCCAGCTTGTAACGAATCAGATTATTTTTGCTTTGCATGTGAGAAACTTTTTTAAAAGAGGTATTTCCTCCATAAATGCATTTGGTGCTGGTCTGCTCAAACATGTCTTCAGAGAAAAATGTTAAAGCTTAAGATGAAGAGACCGGGAGAGACAGGACAGGCCAGACAGTCACCATGGGGGGGGTCTGTATTTCCTATACACAGATACTGGCTTCTAAGTATCCCATGTGTGACCCTTGAGAAAAGTAGGTGCTATCCTGCTGTAATTCACGGACCTAAGCATTTGACTAATCAAGGAAGTGATCTGAGAAGTAAAGGACCCAAATCCAGTTTAAAAGATAGATTAGTTCTACAACATTTTGATGTAATTATTATTTATTTAGACATCCCACAGGTGCCATGACTGAGTAATTCTATGTTCTGTTGTGGGCTCAGGAAATGACTGGGATTTAATGCAGTTTAAACAAGTAGTAACAATTTCCTGTGCAGAATGCCCACCCCCATCTGTCCTTTCTCCAGGAGTCTTAAACTATGTCTCAGGCATAACCACACATCACATTCCCTGGAGGAAGCTGGGAGGAGAGCTCTGGGCATCCATTTACAAATAAGGCAGCTACAGTTCAAAGACTAGTGACTTGTCTGAAGATTGTACAGCTGTTCAGGATTGAAAGGCACTAGAATCCATATGCTGAACTGATGCTGAGGGACCATGGCTGAAGGAGGTGGGCCCTGGGCTGTGGGAGGGCTGGGCAGGAAGGTCAGGAAGGCATGCCCTAACTCACACACGGAAGTGTTGTCTCAGGATTAGTGTGGTATCCTGCTGCCCAACTGTTAGCTCGCAGAGATCCAGGAAGTCTACTTGGACAATTCTGAAGGTGGGAAGATGGCGGCCACCTTGCCCTCCCCTGAGTATACATTGTGTGCTTCCTGCTCCCAGGGTTAGTATGAGGATTTCCTTTGGCCCCTTTTATATTTATGCAACTACTCTACATTCATCCAAGTTTCTGGTTCTATCAACTCAGCAGTTGATCCCAAACACTGGAGTGAAAGGCAGGTATCAGTCTTGAACTATATACACTTAAAATCCTGTAAACCTGTGAGACTGAATTCCACAAAGAACAAAAGCAATACCCGATTGAATTACTAGCAATCACATCTATACTAAGTCTGAGCATCTTTATTAAATATCATAGCCCTGATTGGCTATACTTCTGCCCAATATTTTAAAATTTAGTTATTCATCGGCCTCAATGAATGATGACTCAAGTTTACAGGCATTACCTGCTAGATACCATTTAGTAACAGGCTGCTTGCCCCCTCGGTCTACTTTCTCAGGGACAGCCCCTCACTACTCGCTCTAACACCTGAGACCCAGCTCAGAGCATGGGAATGAGACTACACCCACCTTTGCCCAAACATCAGTGTTGACTTGGTCTCAGCCTCATTGAAGACAGAGGGAGAGCAGCAAATAACGATGGTTGTCCTACAGTTCCCACCCAGAGAGTCCTGAAGAATCCGAGTCATCTTGCTGTCCCGGTAGGGCACGTGTGTCTTCTATTTAGGAAAAGAAGAAGTATTGGCTGTTACAGTCATTGTCCATTCAACGAAGAAACATAATGTTGGAGACACTGGGCTTAGAAACATGTGTGAAATAAGAATTTGTTGCCCGGTCTTTGGATCTGGCTAAAGTTCAGAGGGCCCATTCGGGGACCTGGTAATAGGAAATCAGCGCCATCACTCATACATTTTAATGGACTAGATCTCCCAGTAGGCAGGGTATCTACAGCCAGGATTCCCTCTGTCCTTTCCCAAAGAAAAATAAACAAATCTCTTGGGCATGTGGCAAAGAGAATATCCAGACCCAAAAAGAGACTTCTCATAATTTCGTTTCATAGATGGGGACAGGATCACTTACTGTCCCTTCTGCCAAGGCAGAGATCACATTTCCAAGAGCAGACAAAGATTTATTGATATTTTTAGCTTCGTCGAGAACAGCTCCCTCGGCACCCGTCTTGCTGACCTACCAGAGAGAAGAGAAAGCAGTGAGCTGCACACCACAGCAAAAGCACAGAGTAGAAAATTCCAATTCACAGGAGGGCAGAAGGCTGGCAGTTGAGGGACATAGATGTGAATCCTCTTGGAACACAAGAAAAAAATAAAAGTAAGTAAGAATCACATTGATCAAACCTTCCCTTGTGCCTGAGGCTAGGGACGTGTCCCCTCCTGTCATTTTCCTCTCAATTAGGTTTTAGGAGAATGGCTGACGTGCCTCAAGGGGTGGAGCTGGATGGATCCCTGGGGGACATCCATCCAGGGGAACCAGGCTCTGCTGTGCTGTCACAGGGCCGGGGCCCCGCAAACCTAAGCGACAGCCTCTGCACCAGGGGGAGCCAAGGGGAACTCCTGAAGTGAAAACATCCTGGCTACGGTAAGTGGAAATATTGGGGAAGTGTCAATTATGAGCTCCAACTTCAGGCAAGGGACTAGAGGTGGCAGGAGCTGTCCAGACTCCGTCCCCTCCCTTACTTACTCCCAGAGCAAGAAAAAAGGGAACAATCATCCAAAAGGGAAGATACCTGGGGGCATCAAAGTCAAGAGAATGTCTGTTACATTGTGCATTTGTCTCTTCTCTGCAGCCACAGGGACCACATGCAGCTTCTCTTCTGCTGTGCTATCACTGACATTTTTATATGACAGCATCTGCTCTAGGAAGAGAGCAGTTTTCAGATGCTAGGGAAACGGAACGCAACGCAATTCGTAGCTCTGCTGACTGGACAAACAATGCAGGCTGAGCAGCTGCTCTCTGAAGAAAGGAAAGCAGGGAAGTGATTTTACACTGCGCAGAGACCGATTTTAATTATGAATAAAGGAGAAACTCCTAATGATAGGAATGAGTGCACGTCTAGCAGGAGGTGTTTTCAAATACGACAGATATTCATCTCTGAGAACTGTCTGCTGACAGAGAAATAATACAGCTGATGGGTCACAAATAGTAACAGCCCATTCACACAGTCTTGTTTAAGGTGCTTTCAAACGTGAGCATCTTCACTCCATGAAATATGCAAGGCGGGTGCCAGTGCCTTCCTGTTACAGACAAGGGAAAACTGCGCTCCAGAGATGCCCGATTGCCAACTCAAGCGAAGAATGCATTTAGGGGAGTTAGGGATTAGAGCCCAGAGTTCATTCTACTAGATCACACGGACACATCCATGTGGACACATCGAGGGCAAAGGAAAATGGATGTGAGCCAAAGAAACAATGTGCAGGACCGTGACATTAAAATGTCCCACCAGTATCTGACACTGTGCAGGGGACAGGCCTCCACACTGAACTGCCAGCTTTAGGCTTTTTCCAGCTGCAGTGAGGCCGCAGAGACTCATCTACGTGCTCTAAAGGGAAAGAAGAGCAAAGGGGCCACTGGGCTCTCTCTCCAGACCAGCAAAGCGCGGCCTGGTTGCCAGCGGTTAGCCTAGAACTAAGCAATGCTGCTCCGTATTCCCATTCCGGTGTGTTGTCTCTTTAATTCAAGTTACAAGCCTGTACCAGTAAAATATTAAGTTCCCAACCAGAAAATTTTCTAGGAACATTCAGATGACACTCCACTCACAGCTTTACACATGCTTACAGGAGAACATTTCCAGTAGCCATTACTTCCATGGACGTTAGTGGCCGTAACTTGGGAAGATAGCAACTCACTGGTGGGGGGCAGTAGGTGTGATCAACTAGGCGGGAGACAGACCAAGCTTTAGGGCTGGCCCTGATGGGGACAGTCAGCACGAGTTCACCAGTGACGGAGTCCACACAGTATTGTGCACAGGGACTGGCTCTGTGATGTCCACCCAAGGGGAGCAGTGCCCCAGCCAGGGTGTGGCAGCGGAGCCTCTGGGAATGCTACAGAAGTGAGGCTAGGGGAGGGCAGGCAGGAGGCTGGGCAGGGGCAGGCGGGAGACTGGGCAGAGGCAGGCGGGAGACTGGGCAGAGGCAGGTAGAGGGGCTCTGGAGAGCCCATCTGGTCTAGAGTATGGCCTCAGCCAGTGCCTTGGAGAGCATGGGATGGAGACCAAAAGAAGCCTTGATAAAACCAGAGAAAATGCAGGGCTTTGGGCCACAACCCTGGCTCTAGGCCGACCGGTCCGAAGGAAGTGAGGCTGCCCAGAGGCCCCATCAGACCACACCTATTGCAGAGAGAAGCAGGGAATGCAGAGAGAGCCCCGGGTTCCAGAGCTTCTGTCGGCACACAAACCTGCAGACGCAGGACGGCCACAGTCCAATGGCAAAGCCAATTTCTGGCACAATATGGGATCTTCCCTTTCCTCAGAAGGTCATGTCCTTCCTGCGTCTGTACTGCTGCCTTTGCCAGGCTAAGTGCACACCAACACTTGCCTACTGTCCTCACTGGGGCCCACGTGGCACAAACCCAAAGTGGCACTCATAGCATCTCCTGTGATGTGAATATGGGCCTTCAGGACCAGAAATGAGAGGGCAGGGAAATGAAGGTTAAAAGTAATAGCATCTTGGCACAACACCAGAATTTTGAAAGCTCTTTGAAACCCGGGAATAGTAAAGGATATAAAAATTATACCACTGCACACTAAAGCAGATTAACAGGGAAATTATAGATAATACGAATAAGGAACCAATTACCTTTTCGCTCCCAGCCAAATCAACTAGATAAAGCTTCCCACTGAGCTTTTTCTCGGTCTCTACATTCTCTTGTTTAATATTGATCAGGAAGATACTGTGACTTCTAGAGCTGTGTTCATTCATGTCTGAAAAGGAAAATAGTTTACTGCTCTGCAAAGAACAGGAAGTTTAGGTAGCAAGTCACTCATCTAAAAAGCACAACAAATCATGCTTAATAGCTCCACTTTTTAAAGTTAAGTCCAGCCAATTCTCTAAAAAATTTTTTAAATTTATTTATTTTGAGAGAGAGAGAGAGAGGGAGGCAAGGAGGGGCAGAGAGAGAGGGCGAGAGAATCCCAAGCAGGCTCCACTCTGTCAGCACAGAGCCCTACATGGGGCTTGAACTCACAAATCGTGAGATCATGACCTGAGCCAAAATCAAGAGAGGCTTAATTGACTGTGCCACTCAGGTGCCCCAGTCCAGCCAATTTTTAAAAGTACCTAAAACCACTGTTTCTTTTAAAAAACAATACTTGTTCTACAAATGAAAGATTTAAAATAACTTCACACAGCAAAGAAATTAAGAATTCTAGTCAATGGTGCAAGATAACAGATTCTCTAGCTTTGTCTGAAATCCCCCATCCATGTTCCAACATCCTGCTCCAGCCTGACCCTTGGCATCAGAGAGCTCACACCTCCCTCCCCCCTCAGCTTTAGTCCCTCACCCTTTATCATCGTGGTTAGTGTTCGATGTATTCTATCTTTGTCATGTGTGTAACTCTTGCCTTATCATTCCTTTGCAAGCTTTCTTAAGGAAGGATTATGATCTTAAGGTTTAAGACTTCTTTTTTGCTTTAATACAGTTCTATAACCCATGCTAGGTGCATAGTGTTTCTGTATACTAACAATGAACAATCTGGAAAGAAAATAATTCTATTTAAAGGATCAGATTAAATATACTTCATTAGTACCAAATATAGAAATAGAAATCTTTTTGGGCCCTGATCTTTGTTAACTAGGCAGGCAGAGATCTCAGTGATGATCTTATTCAACCCCCACTAACAATCATTTCTTAAAACCGTCTTTCCAGGTGCCCTTGTCCAAGACGGCTGAAGACCAACACTAGACCTCAAAACTGTGAGTTGTCGGTACAGCAACTCAAAGAGGAATATCGGTCTCTTATCTGATATGAAGAGAACAAGGAGAATGTGGACAATGAATGGTTCCAAATGGAGTCCAACAAGGAAAAGATACGGTGTTTTGGAAAATGCTGGTACATCCATGACCTCCATGAGTCTGACATCAAGTCTGACATTCCTATCACATACTCCACTGCTGCTCCAGAAATTATAGTCCCTGAATTTGACAGAAAAGCAGCAGAGATGTACAGGGGTGGCAAAATAAGCCTGACCAATTACTTCAAGCCATTGTGGACCAGGAACATGCTCAAGTTTGGACTCGCTCGCCCCACGGGTCCGTGGCTGGTGGTGGAAATCCCCAATCTGATTCAGAAAGGTGTGATTCAGCATAAAGAAAAATGCAACCAATGAAGGATCAAGCCACTGAGGCAGGACAGAGGACCATCAATAGGCTATGTTACTGTTTTTTGTGCATTACTTTTACTCACCCAACTGCTTCCCCTCATCCTCTTTCATGGATAATTATTACTAAGTAGCTGCATCAGGCATTGTTGAAAAAAAAATAAACAACAGTATTGCTACTGAATTTCTAAGGCTACCCAGGGAGGGGGAAGACTGGGACTTTGGGAAACCAAAAGGCAATCTCTATCTCTTCCCTTCCCCAAAAGAGTAGGAGGTGCCCACAGTGGGTACAGTCTTTTTGGTTTCTGGAGATAATGCACGAATAAAAGCTGCTTCCTCAACAAAAAAAGATACTTAGGAGTAAACTTGAGACTGTATACTAAAAACTACAAAATGAGGGGCACTTGGCTGGCTCAGTCAGGAGAATATGCAATTCTTGATCAGAGAGTTGTAAGTTTGAGCCCCATCCCATGTTGGATGTAGATATTACTTAAAAAAATAAAACCTTTTTTAAATTAAAAAAAATTAAAATTACAAAATGTAAGAAGACACAAATAAATAGGTTGAAAGACTTCACATTGTGAAGATGTCAATACTACCAAAAGAGATCTAGAGATTTAATATAATCTGTATTGATATCCTAGTTGTGTTTTTTTGCAGAAATAGAATAGTCCGTCCTAAAATTCATATGGAATTTCAAGGAACTCCAAATAGCGAAGACAATCTTGAAAAAGAACAAAATTGGAGTTCTCACACTTACTGATTTCAAAACTTACTACAAAGCTACAGTAATCAAACAGTGTGGTATTGGCATAAAGGCAAACATCTAGACAGACGAATGAGAGCCCAGAAATAAACCCTCATATAAAATGGCCAAAATAATTTTCAACAAGACTGTCAAGATCACCTGCAAAAAAAAATGAAGTTGGACTCTTACCTAGGCCACATATTACTCATTCATAAAGGATCAAAAACCTACATGTAAAAGCTAAAACTATAAACCCTTAGAAGAAAACATAAGGAAAATGTCTCATAACACTGAATTAGCAATGATTTCTTGGCAATAACAACAAAACCATAAGCAACAATAATAAAAATAGATAAATTGCACTTTATCAAAATTAAAATTTTATCAAATTTTAATTATCAAATTAAATTTGATAAAAAATTATCAAAATTTTATTCATGAAAGGACAGTATCAACAGAATGAAAAGGCAACCCACAGAATGAGAGAAAAGATTTGCAAATCATATATCTAATAAGGAATTTAGATTCAGAATATATAAAGAATTCCTATAAATTAACAAGAATAAAACAACCCAATTATAAAATGGGCAAAGGACCTAAACAGACATTTCCTTAAAGACAATGTACAAATGGCCAATAAGCACATGAAAAAATCCCAACCACCAGTAATCATTAGTGAAATGCAAATCAAAACCACAATGACCTCACACTTCATATGTATTAGTATGGTTATTGAAAATAAAAATAGGGGTGGTTGGATGACTCAGTCAGTTAAGTATCTGACTCTTGATTTCAGCTCAGGCCATGATCCCTGAGCTGTGGGATCCAGCCCCGCACTGGGCTCCATGCTGATGGTAGAGCCTGCTTAAGACTGATTCACTCCCAGGGCACCTGAGTGGCTCAGTCAGTTAAGCATCCGACTTCGGTTCAGGTCATGAACTCACAGTCTGTGGGTTCGAGCCTTGTGTCAGGCTCTGTGCTGACAGCTAGCTCAGATCCTGGAGCCTGTCTTCAGATTCTATGTCTCTCTCTCCCTCAGACCCTCCCCTGTTCATGCTGTCTCTCTCTCAAAAATAAATAAAACATTTAAAATTTTTAAAATATAGGGGTGCCTGGGTGGCTCAGTCAGTTAAGCCTCCAGCTTCGGCTCAGGTCAGATCTCATGTTCGTGGGTTCGAGCCCCGCGTCAGGCTCTGTGCTGACAGCTAGCTCAGAACCTGGAGCCTGCTTCCGGTTCTGTGTCTCCTTCTCTCTCTAACCCTACCCATCTCATGCTCTGTCTCTCTCTGTATCAAAAATAAATTTAAAAAAAAACATTAAAAAAAATTTTTTTAATTTTAAATATAAAAAGATTGATTCATTCTCTCTCTCTCTCTCTCTCTCTATCTCCCTCTCTCTGCCCCTCTCCCCAGCTCGCACACTCTCACTCTAAAATAAATACATACATACAAACATAAATAACCCTTAAGAGAAACAAAAATAGAAAGTAAGAAGTATTGGCAAGGATGTGGAGAAATTGAAACTTGTGCACACTTGTCGGTGGGAATGTAAAATGGTGCAGCTACAATGGAAAATGGTATGACAATTCCCTAAAAAATTACAAGTACAATTAACATAACATCCAGCAATTCCAGTTCTGGGTGTATACCCAAAAGGACTGAAAGCAGACACTGGAACAGATATCTATACAGCCATGTTCTAGCAGCATTATTCACAACAGCCAGAAGGTGGAAGCAATACAGTGTCCACATGTCTATCTGCGGACGAAGGAATAAACAAAATGTAGTGAACATATACAGTAGAATATTAGTCGGTATTTTTAAAAGATAGGAAATGCTAACATACGCTACAAATTGGATGCACCTTGCAGACAGTATGCTAAGTGAAACTGGCAAGTCACCAGAGGACCTATATTACTCCACTTATTTGAGGCAGCAAGAGGATGGAATCCATTGAGACACAAAGTAGTGTAGTGGTTACCAGGCGTTGGGAGGAGGAAGTGTGGGGAGTTGCGGTTCGATGGGCATGGGTTTTAACTTTGGGATGATTAAATTCTGGATATAGTGGGGTGATGGTTGTGCAACATTGTGAATGGACTTAATGCTACTGAATTGTACCCATAAAAATGGTTAAAATGGATTTGCATGGACCTCAAGCACATTGTAGTATAGAGGTGGAATTTAAAGAAAGGTATTAAGCAGGCTGTGTTTTAGCTTATGGGCAAGTAATAAATTGTATCATGTATCTTGAATGTATCATAGATAAGCTGCTCTATAAAGATCGCCACTTCAGATAGCTGTGAAATTAGGTGATCAACTAGCTGTTACATAATCTTCTAATTTCTGTATAAGTCTAATTACATGAAATAGAAGGGGTTTTGATTTTTTACTTTGCTTTTCTGTTTGGAGTGTAATTGTAACTACTGTAGTGTAAATGATGGAAAATAATTGCATATGTTAAAAAAATAAATAAATAAACAGGAAAAAAAAATGGTTAAAATGGCAAGTTTAATGTTACGCATATTTTACCAAAGTGACTTAAAAACCAGCTTACCGGAATGATAAGAAAAAGAGCAGTGCTCTAGACCAACAGTTCTGAACTGAGAGGTCAAGAGGGATTGTCAAGTATGCCAGGAATAACTCATGACTAACAATAGTTTAAGAAATCAAGTAAATTTATCTATAAATGAGAGATGCTATTAGGATAAGAATATCAGGCTTACATTCTTTCAAGTATATGTGTAAGCAGAAGAAAAAGAAGTGGAATTTAACCTATACTGTATACATGTCTAGGCTCACCTATCAAATCTGCCACATACGTGATTATTGTGTGATAGTATGTGTGGAAAAGAACAGGTTGAGAATTACAGTTCTGGGTGACAGACTCATAGAGCCTCAGATGGAAGAGACTTAAAGATGCTTAATCAGTCATCCAACCAATGTCTTAATCTCTTCTATACCTTCCAGGGAACTTCCTGCCTCTCTAGGCAGCAGGCTTTAGTTGGGGCAGCTATCAGGATTAGAGAGTAGCTCCCAAAATGCTGGGTGGTCTACCATTTGGATCAAACAAAGTACACTGACTTTCTTAATGACAGCAACTTGAACACATTAAGAAATATTACATCGTCCATATGTCCCTCTCAGAGATTTTTCTCTCTTCCAAGCTAGAAATCCCTAGTTCCCTCAGCTCCTCTTCATCTGAACTCACTCTGGTTTGTCCACATCTCTCTGAATAAGACAGATGGTCGCCATCTTTTCATTGAGCCTTTACTGCTCTAACAATTTATGACCCACTTTCCTGAGGTGCATGCAAACACCGAGGAAGGCACTGCAAGAAAAACAAGCTGACCTGAACGTGCCTGTGATTAACACAGCACAGAAAAGTTTTCAATAATGCTCCCAGCTCTACTGTCTGGGTTCTTCCTTGCTTCTCCCTTTTTACAAAGGGCAGAAATCTAACATGGTTTCTTTCCACACAAATATCTGGCATATATCATTTGTTGGTTTGCATTTTTTTTTAACCTGAACAACAACATGGTTGAAATACATTTAGAAGCTGACTTTCAATCCCCTTGACTCAATTGGTTGCTTGTTTTTCCCAGGGTCCAGACAAAGAGAGCTGCCAGGGCCTGGAGAACCTCACCCGCTGTTTCCAAGAGTTCCCTGCATGGCAGACGGTGCTGCTCCCATGACTTGCCTGGCACACTTGGACTGCACACACCTGTGTGTCTGCGTCTGACCCACTGGTTTACAACCACCTTCCCCTGCGTTATTTCATGTGGACCCCATAACCCAGCCATCCTGGAGGGTGGGCAGATAGGGTTCCCTACCCTAACTCACAGGGGCGAGAACAGGACACCAAGCTTACTTACTTGTTACAGCCACGTGTCGGTTTGCTTTGCCTTCATCTATCACATCCATGACTTCCTCCGGGCTTGACACAAAGCGCTCGGTGCACCCCTGCAAAAGAGTTGGTTCAGGTTCACCGTTAAAAGACCAGAAAACACCTGTACTTTAAGACAGTTAAACATTTTCCCACTTTTCTCCTAGAGGTGCAGATTAAGAGAAAGGCTGCAGTGTTGATCCCACAACTTTTCCTCCTGCTTCTGGCTTGAATTCTATATGAAAAAGAAGTCTGAGCAAACCCTGGGGAACCCAGAAGTAAAGCATTAAAGAAATGCCAGATTTTTCCTAGATTTTTAAGTACCTGTTCATTCTCAATGGCAGTAGAAACAGAAAACAAAGGAAACCAATGACAGAAAGAGAAATGAATGAAATTTTGCTTTGCCTTCCATTCTAGTCCCCAACTTTAATTAGGCACATTCTAGACATAATCCTACAATGGGCTTCCCATACCTACAAAGTATAAGCAATTATCCTCCATATCAAAGCCTCTTGACATATGAATAATATTTGTTGACTTCTCCAATTCTTACCTTGTGTGATTAGACATCTATGGTATATTTATGGAAATATAACTGAAGAAATTAAATGTCTATTTTTTTAACCAGATGAATGTTAAATATAAGGAACATGATGAAATACCTACATACACTTTATAGGTAATATTCTGAGCATATCATGTAATAATTATGATGTCAGTGACCAGAGACAAGTCAATTACATCATCAAGTTTTCCTCATACCTTTACATACGGGACTCTGTTTTTGTCTTCATGAACAGCCAAGTTCGTCTTGGACACTACAGAGGTAATAATAATGACATGCAGAGGAGAAAAGAAAAGTTAAAGACTTTGTGTTGGGGAATAAAGAGAAATTGTTACCAAAGATAGGCAAATCTCATGTCTTTGCCATACACAAGTTGAAGCCTTGGCTGAGAATAAGCAGATAGTGGAAAGACAATAAAAGAGCTCTATACATTTTCATTAGTTCCTTAAGCAGAAGTGTTGTGAATTATTCTGGCCTCCCTGGACCTTAGTTTGCAGGACAAATAGAGGACAAACATTCAGGTTACTCACCATCCAGTAAGTCCCTGATTTTGTCCAAGTAGATCTCAAAATAGGAAACCTAGTTAAAAACAAATGGAGTTTGAAACAGAAATGCCACACTGTACTTGAAACCTATCATTTTAAAAACTCAAAGAAGCCTTTGCCGTGCACAAAGTAAAGATTCGGCCGACTCTTCCGGGCTCTCCAGCTTCCTACCTCGTCAGCCTGCTCGGCGGGCCACTCTCTGTGCATAACGGCCTCTGTGGTCTTGATTCAAGTGCTCCTTACTTTGTGTGTTGGGCAGCCACTTACAGAACAACTCTACCTTTCCCCCCATATGAGCACCAAGCAAACTTCTAGGTAGGACAACAGTTGGAACAGAAAAATCTCTTCTCAAGTAATTGTCCAAAACCAGTAGGCTTCTCCTCCTGTGTGATACAGACACCCTCACCAGACCAGGATGAAACATTCACATGAAGAAGTAGGGACTGGGATAAGGGTACTTTGCTTGCTACTATAAGAGCTCAAGGGTAACAGGGAGGGAGCTGCTGATGGTAGCCAGCTTTGGGGAGTCCAGGAAGGGTTTGAACAAAATGTAATTTAATGAAAGATATACTAGACTGCGAGGGGGAAAGGAAGCCTCCCCATCAATTATTCTCAAACTCCAGCCCCAGAACCACCGGCATCAGCATCATCCATGGATGCTGTATTTAAATTGCAGCATCATGAACCCTATCGCAGTCCTCCTGAATCTGAATCTCCAAGAGCAGGTCCTAGGAATCTGCTTCTAAGCCCCCTGGGTGCTTCTTATGTCAGCTGACATCTGAGAACAGGTTTAACTAGATATGTGATCTTGGTTTAATTCATATGTAACTGAGATGAGAGGCCTCGGTTTTCCCATCGGTCAAATGAAGCCGTTTTGCACTTGGTGATGTCAAAAATTCTGTCTGGGATTCTGCACTTTGTCTACACCTGCCTTCTGCCTCCCAGATCAACTTTGCTTTCTCTCATGTTTATGGGATTTTTTTGAAACCTAAGCAAAAATAAAATAAATTTTAAAAAAAAGAAAAAGAAAAAGAAACCTAAGCAAAGGAATAAACGGGTTGTTAAGGAAGGAAGAAGGTAAAAAAAAAAAAAGTTGTAAAGTTGGGGTGTAACTCTATAGGTGAACCTAGCTCTGAACCAGTTCTACCTCTGGTTGTGGGAAGTGAAGTCTCCCCAACCCAACGCTAGACCTCGCCAACTCAGCCCCACTTATTACCTTGTGTGTGTCTCAGGCTGGGGCCTCCTGCCTTCCCTGGTTCTCTGAGGTCTAGGGCTTCAAACTCAGGAACTGGGCATTGGCTCCGCATTGTCTGTCTCCCCAACAACCTGAGCCTGCCTGATCACTGTCAAATCCCCCGGTCACCATGCCTCGTGCTTCACAGACACACCTGGCTGCCCTTGGAAAGAATCACTGCTCCTGAAACTTCTCCCTGTGGCTGGAATCCTATGATCTGTTGGGCCCTAATCTTAGACATGTCTCATTCAGCCTCCCTGCAGCCAACTGAACCCTGGTTCCAACCCAGTCTATGCATTTCAAAATTGTCTGATTTTCATTAAGACTTCTGCATCTTTGAGGGGCACCTGGGTGGCTCACTCAGTTAAGTGTCTGACTTTGGCTCATGGTCTCATGGTCTATGAGTTCAAGCCCCATGTCAGGCTCTCTGCTGACAGCTCAGAGCCTGGAGCCTGCTTCAGATTCTGTGTCTCCCTCTCTCTGTCCCTTCCTTGCTTGATCTCTCTCTCTCTCTCTCTCTCTCTCAAAAATAATAAACATTTCAAAAGATTTAAAAAAGACTTCTGTATCTTTGAAGTGTACACAGGTGTCCTTATTTCCAGAGATTACAGATAAATTACACCAAAAAGCAGTCATAAACTACATGTCAACAAATTGGCAATCAAAATCCTGTTCATATTTAATATCTGCTTTTACCACAGAAGATACTGGTGCTTGGGCGGGGGAGGTGAGGTGATTTTGTTATTTTTGTCATCTCAAAGGCTTTATGAGACCAGGTGGAAGAAAAATAAATATGCATTGTTTTGCATTAAGAAATAGCATGTTCAGAAATAATGTTTAAAACCTCTATGAGGCTCACTTTAAGGAACAGATTTTCAATAGTGTTTTAATCAAGCTTCTTTTTCTTGATTAAGCCTGTCACTGCTCAGTTCAAAATATGGAACAATCGCTAGTCTTCCCACTTACAATTACGATGTATGAAATAAGTGAGCATAACTACAAACGCAGAACAGAAAGCCAGACTGTAACAGTCAGCCCTGGAGATTTGGGTGTTGTTTCTTCTCTCCTGCTTCACACTGGGGCTGTTTTTATCCTAATAAGATTCGAACTATTTTGAGGGCAATAATTGGTTTAACATCTTACTCCAGGATTATCCCATAAGAACACTACAGTAGTTTAAGGTATTTGAATGCAAACAGCCTTAAAGATGTACTAAGCTCCTAAATCTTGATCCCATCAAAGCAACAGGCTTCTGTATCCTTCGCTATGAAGAACCGGCAAAGTGGAGAAACCAGCATTAGCAAATAAAGGGAGGAACAAGATTTGTAAAGTAAAAAGACTTGCCAGATCTAATTTATAATGGGGCAAAGAGTTGTTGCCTTGTTTTTATAAAATTTAGGAAAGGCACATATCAGAAATGAGTAAGGGCAGAAGTTTAATATAATGGAAAAGGTGTTGCACCTAGGACTGGTTAGATCATGAGTCTAATAATCTGATCTGTCACCGCTGTCAATAACCTGAAATGTGATTATGTAACTATATAACTATGGCCAGCCAGCACTGTCTTTGAACTTCAGTGTCTTCATCTCTAAAATGACGGGCCTAGGGCACTAAGGTCCTAGCCTTAAAGGATGGTCAGCCTCTGTCCCTCTGTCCACAACGTCCCCGGTCGCCATGGCAGGAACTCAGCCAGCCATATGTCTCCTGGACACCGCTAATCAGAGCTGGGGGCAGGCCCTGCTGTGGGTTAGGCCCAGGGGCCCGCCCCATGGAGAATTAGGACTCGGGACTAAGGGATGTAGAACAGAAGCTGCTGTGGTCCTTCTCCCCTTACTCACGCACCCCCACCCCCAGGATAAAGCAGGCAGGCAGAAATGCAGGGACTGTAACAGGGACAGAATTTCTTTGGGGGGGATGAAAATGTTCTGAAATAAGATAGTGATCATAGTTGTGTAATTTTGGAAATATACTAAAAACCATTAAATTGTACACTTAAAAAAAGAACTTTATGGTACATGGATTATATCTCAAACTTTTTAATTAAAAAAAATTCTTTTAGAGGAAAAGCAGGGTCTGGATTCTTACTTTTCTACAACCCCCAAGCCCTGAGCATTCGCATTTCATATCTCCTCACAGTGTTCTCTATACGCTGAAACAAGGGGCTTTCAGTCACTTGTAAATAAAGGAGTTCCAATGAATGTACCCCTAATACTCAATGTTATGAATGAATGGCTATACTTAAGAGAGTAAAAATCCCTTTCAATTCAAAGTTAAGTCAGAGCAGAGGTTCTGGTTTTACAAAATACAAAACCCAGGAAGGATAATACCCCTCCCTAGTAGTTGCCAGAGTGTGCTCATCCAAACAGCAGTCTATCATACCCCAAGGAGAAGAACACGTCCAGTCAAATAAGCTGTTAAATGTAATATACTACTTGTCCCCTTTGTAGAATTAGACCACATACTGGCATATTTAACTCGTGAGGAAGTTAACAATGTTCGATAAAACATTTTTCCAGCTTATTTGGCCACATAAACCTTTTCCCTGGTAGCCCACCTATTAATAATACGAGGGACTGTGTTCCATGGACGATACTTTGGGAAATGTGGTCCTAACCCGATCCTGGACACATTCTAGTCATGTCTATAGATATCCACAGGATAAAGTATAGAATTCACAGAACTACCAAGATGATTCCATTCTAAAGATGGCTTTCACTTTATCTCAATATTTCCCCACTATCAGCCTGAACCATTAAATAACTATGGCTTCGCCTACCATGGCATGTCATTTAAAATACATAAAAATCATCTTCTGCATACACATAAAAAGAAGAAAGCTAAGAAACATGATTCGGGGCTCATTTTCTTCTCTTTGGACTTAATCAAGGGCACTTACCTTGATGTGAAACTCCAGGTTTTCATCCATGGAATAGATGTGGTCAAAGATGTCATGCGCGATCCTTGGGATGATCCCCATGAGTTGAGGGTCATGTAACTTCCCCTAGCGTGTGAAAAAACACAAGCACAGGCAGCTAAAGAGTGCTGGGAAACCTGTTCTAGAGAAGGGACCACACCGGGATGCCCGAACAGAACCCCGCGGAAGAGGGAACGCCCACACATGCACACATGTCTGCTCCCTCGGAGGGTCGGCCTCACAGGCCAACACACGGTGAGCTCGTGGAAATCACTCAGCGTGTTGCTCTTTTTCCCAGCAGTGGGGGGTTTGTTCTGTCAGGGTCTGCGGCCCAGAAATATCCGCCACTTGCAGCAGCAAATGGGTATACGTGGGTGAGGGGTGGGTAGAAAGGAGGAAGGCAGGAGGGCAGGGGGAGGCCTGGGATTATACTGTGACTACCACACACCAAACGTGGTTTTAGTTTTGAAAGTTTTACAAACAGATCAGAAGGTACAAGTCCAAGTTAATCTGCATTAATAAAACCACCTTTAAAGCTGACAGTTTCATTTGCATCATCACTGCTCAAAAATTTCTAACCTTATTCTAGAAATACCTTCAGTATCACTTCACTAACCAATCAAGAAAAGCCATTTTATCCATTTTGTAAAAATCCGTAATTCCCAGCCTGAATTGTTCCAAGTAATTTTTGGTTCTTTTCTTTTCTTTTTTGAGGATGAGGTGGGGGGCTGTTTCTAATACTTAAGTCTACTTGTGATACATTCTTATTCTTTTATCCCCCTTTTTCTCTGAGAGAGGTCCAGCCCTCTCTTCCCATACAGCCAGCACCCCTAGCAACCCTCCTCCAACCCTAAGGAGGGTTGAAGGATATTTTATCTAAGGGGTGAAGGGATAGATTTTTCTGTGATTTGAACTATTTTACTAAATCTATTTTTAAGATCCAGATTTGCCGCCTCTGAAGACTTTCAAAATGATATGCCGTAGTACTTGAAAGCAATTCCTAAAGAAGAGTTCTAGAAGTATTTAAAGCATCGCCTTAGCAAGGGCTCCGGGAGAGCCTTCCTACTCCCACTCTCCATGTTCTGTTCTGTTCCATGTTAAACCACCCATCGGTGCACAAATACACAGCCTGCAGGTCTAAAGTAAGCGTTGGCCACAGTATTCCCAGAGTTCTTAGACCTTCAGAAAGTTATAAAACTCTAGGAAAAAACCAGAACTCTATGAAATTACAAAATCTGTCTCACTCTTCAGTCTCCCAGGGACACCAACAGCCTTCAGCAACACAATGACTCATATCCTTGCTCCAAATCTGCCCGACACCTGGAAGATCTGCTTTGTTTTCCTCAATCAGATCTGCTTTATCCTCTGGGGACTCACCACATAGTGCCTCTTTGACAGGTTGACTTTCAAGCCAATACTTGCGTTACCAAAAGCAAGAAGTCACATGGACCCTGGCACTAACTCCAGGCCACAAAGCGCTTTACATTGTGAATCCTCCTTTGCACACCTGATCCCTGACCTTCCACTCTATTGAAAGCAAGAGAAAGCTGACTTTAGATACATCTGGCCTCTGGTAATGCTCTCTTACCTTGGAAAATGGGTTCTCTCCTGAAAGGCCCTTATCTGCTAAGAATCCTAAATCATTTGATACCTTTATGTTGGTTTTTGTTTGACTGTATAGTCCCTAAAGGCAAAGTGGCCACTGCATGGGTATTTCTTCCCACTGTTTATGATACTTAGTACTGTGTCTACTATATAGAATTATTACAGAATATAAATTGAACAGTATACATAAAGTGCTTAGGGACAACAAATGTTAGCATTATATTATTCAGCTCATATTAGGTTCTCATTAAGCAGTTTTTGGGGTTTCTTTGACCTGAAGAATCTGAAAACATATTTCTATCCCAGACCATTAACATATATCTTAGGAAAACAGCCTCAAATGACTGAGACACAGAGTTTCTCAAATGTTGGTAATCTTACTTCTCATAGGCCATCATAAACATAAAATATTGGGCCCCACATGCTCAGGACTGTGCAAATTGCTGGCAGAAATGATCCTGACAGTGAATGGGGCACCTGGGTGGCTCAGCAGGGTAAGCATCTGACGCTTGATTTCGGCTCAGGTCATGATCTCATGGTTCACTGGTTTAAGCCCCACGTGGGGCTCAGCTCTGATAGCATGAAGCCTGCTTGGGATTCTCTCTCCCTCACTCTCTGCCTCTTCCCCACTCACACTCCCTAAATAAATAAATAAATACATAAGAAATGACACAGGCAGGGAAAACACAGATCTCTGTCCAGTCAAATGTCATGATGCCACCGGGCCAATCCACCTCAGAGAGTCTAAGGAGTGTCTCCCGTGCCCCCCCCCCCAGAATCCTTTAATAATCCATCATAATCCTTTAGCTTCTCCTCAGTGGTCCACAGACAAGGAAGAATGAGGGATAATTCAAAAATCATTTATAAATGACTCCAATCTGTTTCCCTAGATACTTTCCCTTTCCAAAGGTTTATCTTCCAATTGGTCTCTGGCTCACACAAATATTAACGTCCCTTTGTTTGCCTTTGTCAGGGTAAGAACCAAGGCAGAGCCAGGGAGGAGTCTGGGGCACTCCCTGTTGTGTCCCTGAAGCCTAAAAATCACACGAGAGGGAAGCGCATGTGAATTTGGAGAAGGCATGAGAATACCTCTGGTTCCCACCATCACAGAAGCGACACTCAAATCCAGCACAGGCTTAGGGGCTGCGCTGCGGGATCGGGCTCATAAGCCCGGGAGTGGTGAGAGCCGACGCTTTATGTTCAGTACACTGAGCCTGTTCAGACAATCCGTGTGTGTGTGTGTGTGTGCGTGTGTGAGAGAGAGAGAGACAGAGACAGAGACAGAGACAGAAAGAGATGTACTATGTGGGTGTGAGTGGTGTTGAGAGGGTGTTGATGTGTGTGGTGTATGTATAGGAGACAGCAGTGCTCAAAAAAGGTCTTCACTCTTTCTTGCAAATAAAATACACACACACATACACACACACACACACACACACACACACACGTCACTTCAGGCAATAGAAAGTGGTAAAAAGCAGAGAGCTAGAGAAACTCAGAGAACAGAGAGTTCCTTCCACCGAGGGTGATAGGAGACGGCTTCCCTCAGGGACACCAGATCTTGAGGGATGGGGAAGATGAGGATGGGCGGAGAGGATGAAGCAGGGGAGAGGGGGTGAGTGGAATGTAACAAGAGCCAGGAACTGAGAAACAGTGATACCCATGAAGAGAGCCGTGACACGTTCAGTTGGCTGGAGGACCAGGGACGGACTTGGGTAGCAAAAGAATGTCCCGCTTC
Organism: Suricata suricatta; assembly: GCF_006229205.1. Classification (NCBI taxonomy): domain Eukaryota; kingdom Metazoa; phylum Chordata; class Mammalia; order Carnivora; family Herpestidae; genus Suricata; species Suricata suricatta. The sequence goes on from NC_043702.1 coordinate 78,399,195, forward strand.
ATCATCCTTTTTTCTCCCAGAAAACAAAAGGAACATTTGTATACTTGTATCCTACGCAATCCTCTTCCAAAACTTCTCCCACTTCTGAATGTGGCCTTCTTGGAACATGTGTGAAAGAGGAAACCAGACCCAGGCCATGGGCTACGGAACAAGACTCCCTTTGTTCCAGCCCCAATTGCCTTCTCAACCTCCCAAGCAGGATGGTTTCCTGAAACACTTAAGATGGGAGATCAGGCGGCCCGTCAGCTCACACGAGCACCAATGCGCTCGGACAGGCTCATTAACAACCACTCAGCAGGCTTAGCTCGGCAGTGGCTGGCCTGCACCAATCCATGGGCTCCGGGTCCCCTTCTGGGCAGAAGGAAGAACAGCGTGTCTCCATCTGTCTAAATCAGTGCTGAAGAGGGACACAAAGCAAGGCAGGGGGCCCAGAGAAGCCCTTCCCGGCACCGCACGCTGAACGAAGGTCCACCCCCGTCCCCCCGGGTCCCCTGGACAGCCAGCACCGCCAGCAGCCCTCCTCCAACCCAGCCTTGGAAGCACTGCCCACACCCCCCTGGGCCCCGGGCGCCCCGGTGCCCTACCGTGCCTGGCACCAGCACTGTCAAGTGTTTCGTATTTTTACTGAAAATCCACCTTCAATGCTCCATCTTCAAAAGCTAATCTTTCCGATTTTATGTAGGCTTATCTGTTTGTTCTCCTCAATAGAAGGTAATGGAATCACCACTGGATGTCAGACCAAAAATGAGGGGATTAAAATGAAAAACAGATTTAAAATGTGACAGTTCTGTCCATTCAGGGAGTTAACATCCCCTTCCAAAAGCCTTTGAAAGATCACAATGTATAATTCCGAATACATAAAATCCTTTCAGGTGGTGCAAGGCCTGCAGGGTTTTTTTCAAATTTAATTGCATTCCAGGGTCCTGGATTTCTTGGTCTCCCACAGTCTCTCCGACTTCAGCTCGGGGCTCCTCCTTTCCTCTGTTTTCCTCTAAAATATCCCCTACCATCTTTCCAATCTATAATCACCCTACAGAAAGAACCAGACTAAGGGTCTGTAGGGAAGATGGACGCTGAGAAAGGGCTCCCACCTGCCCCACCCCTGCTTCCTGTGGACATAAATATGCAGTATTCAGAAGTCACAATAAAGACAAGCGAACCCTTACAATCAACTTATTAAAAATGACGAGGATGAAAAGGCTTGCAGAATTTAGGAAGCAATGAGAAAAACCCGCATAGAAGCCAGTTCCCTTTAGGTCCCCATGGGTCCCCTCTGGACCCACAGCAGTACTGCAGGCCTTGTAAGGTTCACACTGCGAGACAGAGGGGTTTGATGCTTTCGTTTAACACCACATCTCTGATTTTGGTTTTATTTTATTTTTTTAATGTTTTTATTTATTTTTGAGAGAGAGACAGCATGAACAGGGGAGGGTCAGAGAGAGAGGGAGACACAGAATCTGAAGACAGGCTCCAGGCTCTGAGCTAGCTGTCAGCACAGAGCCCGAAGTGGGACTCGATCCCACAAACCGTGAGATCATGACTTGAGCCGAAGCCAGGCCCAACCGACTGAGCCACCCAGGTGCCCCCGATTTTGGTTTCAAAAAGCTGGCATACCTCTTTGCCGTCCCCTCACACCCACCAACTCCACCCCACCCCCACACACAACACAAACTAAGATTTTACTCTGGGGACAGGGCTCTCCTTTGATGGTTTACAATTTAAATTGCTGACATTTAGTAAATATCTTGTATTTCCCAAAGATGAATTAATCCAAAAGCTAAAAAGGTCATTCTTGTAAACATTCCCTATAATTAAAAGTGGGGGTGGGGTTTTAAATATTGCATTTTTTGTTGTTGTTTTATCGATTGCTTGGTAATTTTCCAAAAACCTAGAGACTGATGGACAGAGTTATGGATATTCTCTCTCACTCTCTCTCTTTCTCTCTCTCTCTCTCTCTCTCCCCTTATGCCTTATGAAGGGGCTACTATCACAGCTACTGGAAAGGCCGGCACTTAAGAAATCTATATTCCAAGTTTTCTGGTGCCTAGAAGGTCAAGGTTCTGGGGCTAAGCAAGAGAGGGAGGCAAGGGGCTGCAGCAGCATGGGGTTGGCCATGCCCACGTCTCACTGCAGGAGAACAGGAAGTGCAGGAAGACAGGATGGCCGAGGCTCAGGTGGCAGGCGACAGCCCTGCTCTGCGCAGAAGCAGTGGCAAATAATAAACCTCATTGCCTCCTTTAATCTCCACAATCTCTGAACCACTGCCCACCTCAAAATGGGTGAAAGTAAGTCAACACCACAGAAACGAGAGCCCCCAGAGTCTCACACACACTCGAAATTGGTGTGAGCAGAACATCAGAGCCTCAAGGGTTTTCGCCTCAGGCCTTTGAAATCTCCTCTTCAATAGGAATGATTCATAAGCTAAACCGATTCCGCAGCAGCCTGGCTGGCTCACTCAGAGACATTCCCAGGAGGGTACCGTACACGAAAATCCTAAGCTTGAAGGATCAAGGATTCATCTCACCCTGCTGCTTGTAAGCTGAATTCCCCAAACTTCCTCTGCAGAATTTCTTGTAACAACCACTCTTCTACCTCTCCTCACCTGTCAGGGGGGTGCCTTTTAAAGAATTATCTGGCCCTCAAGGGCTTACAGGAGTCCGCAGCAAAAAGCAGGAACAGAAGAAGGTGAAAGGGGCCGATTCTGTCCGCAGACGTGCCTTGTCTGGAACGCAGCCTGGAGCCGCAGAGCTCTGCGCAACAGCCAACAGTTCGCGCTGGGGTCACACCGTCGAGCGCCACGGGGGCAGGTGTGTAAGTTAGTTTCAGAGGATGCTGCACGCACGTTCATACTCACTCACAGTGTGAAGGGATGGGGCCACGGTGGGCTGGACGGCGCACGAGGGTATCAAATCAATAAGTATTTTGTGGAACCCCTCCCAGTGACAGCCACTGTTCCACGCAGTGGAAATGTCAATTAACAGGTGAACAAGACAATGAAGATCTCTACTCTAGTGAAGCTTACACTTCATATTATAGTGGGATTTCATCCAGTGTTATAGGAGCTTCATAAGTAAGTAATCTCCATACCCCTACACCCCACGTAGGGCTCAAACTCACAACCCAGAGATCAGGAGGAGTCCCACACTCCACCGACTGAGCCAGCCAGGCGCCCCAGGATCTTCAGAATTTTCAACCAGATTTGGAAACTTCAAATTAGGTGAAACCATCCTATTTTAAACACTGTCTGCAATTTAAAAATATGTCTAATAATAATAAATTTATAACTTTTTAAAACACATTGTGCAGTCCAAACAAAAATATGTCTGTGGGCTGAATTGGTCCACAAGCCAACTTCTTTAAATCTCTGACATACAATTTCTTCTGAGGAGACTCACCTCACCAGAATAGCCCGACTCCTGTAAACCCTTAGGGACTTTCACAACAGAGTTTCTCTGTGAGGTTAGGGCCGCCGGCCATAAGGGTCCTCACACCACTGTTAAACTTGTTGATGGCTCTTCTCTAATAGAATTTACTACTCCCATTTTGAGACAGCTACCAACAAAGGATTTTTAAAAATTCTGAGCTCCTGAGATTTTATTACTCACCATTATTTAAAACTCCACAGAGACAAAATAAATGGGCCAAACGTGAGCAGCCCCTTAGCCATCTGCCTTGCACAGCCACGGGGCCACATGCACCTGAACTTGGCCAGCCACACAGAAGCCAGATACTGCAATCTTACCTCCATGGTGTGTGTTTTTCCTGATGAAGTCTGTCCATATGCAAAAATCGTCCCATTATAACCTTCAAGGACATCTGCAAGCAAGAAAAAGAAATCAAAATTAACTCATTACTTTGATCATATGCTAGTGTTGGTTCCATATTTTAAAATTACATTCTCCAAATGGCCCATCTCATTTTTCACACAAATGATGTCTTTCAGCTCCATTTGCATTTTAAGTAGAATTGTGAGATAAAAGCAGAAATGAAGGCCTCCACTGTTCCACAAATAAAAAGAAATGTACTCACGTCCCTACAGAACATATTAATGAAGAAGAAGGCAGACACCCTTTCTTCCAATAACATCAACATTAAGAAAGATTACTGAGCAGTACATTCTCTTTTAGTTGAAAGATACTTGAGTTTTCTTCTCTAAGTTGATCTCCTGAGATCAGTCAGAGGAAGAAAAACACCAAGGTCCTGAGTCTCTGGAGTGTAGAACAGAATTTCTTTGTTAAAGATCTGATTTGGGTCCGTTTACACGCTGGCCCAGGCGAGCTCCTTAGGAAGGTTCCTCAGGAAGGCCGCACAGAGCCCCTTCAGAACGGAGCATGTCCAGAGCCCGGTGGACGGACCCCACTCGGTAATCCTGGGCACACGGTGACAATCCAATCAGCCCAGAAACCACCAGGGCTCTGACTCAACGTTAACGCCTCTGTTTTTTCAGTGACTGTGCTAGCAGGCCAGCCCAGGCCCATCAGCATCAGGAATTTCTTTTAATTATACAATGAGCACGCTGTGCAAACCCCCACACCACAGGCCAGCCTCCATTTCACGCAGGGACAAGGGGAGGCGTGCGGACAGAGGCTGCTTTGCACTGCAGATTATCTGTGGGAATTCTTCCAAAGCAGCAGAGGTGATTAAAATATATTTAGCACTCATTTCCCTCAACCTCCCTTCCTCCACATCCACATCACCAAAAGGGAAATAGTACATAATTAATATCATTGACCCAGCAGCTCTACATAAGAAGAAGAAGTCTCATTCCTGAAAGGGCAGTGGGGGCAATGAGAGGAACCCCCAGGTGAGGTGTCCTTTTCAAGGCCATGTACAAAATCATCACTCCGGCCAGCAGCTCCATCTGTTTCAGTCCTAGTTAGGTTGGTTGGTTTGTATTTTTGGCCTCTCTGAATTCTATAATGTCAGTTAATGTTTGTTGTTTGGTTAGCATTTCTAAAAATTTTTTCAATATACATTTTATTGACCTGAGGTTTCTGGAGGGTAAAATGGGATCAGAACAGAAAGTGGGATTTTCCTTTAGAAAGCTAAAAAAAAAAAAAGAGAGAGAGAGAGAGAGAGAGAGAGAGAGAAAATAAGCAGCAGAATTTTTTCAATCCTAGCAGCCCTTAAGAGTTTGTGTCAAGCTATATTGAGAGAAGAGAGAGAATGTTCGTTCACACATATCAAACTTCTAACTTCTGGTAATGGTTTCCTTGGTAACAGGAGAAGCAGAAACTTAAAGACTACAATGTACAGGCTGGAGGTTCAAGCTTCAGTCTTCACAGAAGTGCCAACTTACTCGGAGAAAAGATTCAGAGTGGAAAGCCTTTATAGGACCGTGAATGTGATGTGCTTTGAGGCGCACAAGGAAAGACGTTCCCACCCTGCGGCTGGGCTCTTAAAATTCTATATTCATGGCATAAACAACTCCAGGCCGCTGGGATGCCAGCCATAATCACAGCACTAGAAGCTTCAATTTAGTAGAAATTAAATATCTGCTGCGGAACTGCAAGGGCTTCTTTACCCTAAGCCCCTGTGCGGGGAGCACTCTGGGACCTTGCAGCTCAGGCTGCAGAGCAGGGGTGAGGAGGACGAGGCCAAGTGTCCAGCTCCCTCTGCTCCTCCTAACAGGCCTGCTGGCCACCCTACAGGTGCATATGCTCGCAGGAGGTGGCTCTGGGCACCGTCCACACCATAAAGAGCTCAGCTCAGCCTGAGCTCCACTGATAGGAGAGCACCCAGCTCATGCTTCTGACTCTGCCAGGAAGCAGTGGGTTTGGAGCACCGGAATTAGGCTCCTCTGGCCGGGGCCCACCCCTAAAACTCCAACCTCCCCAACCAGAATGTACAATCCTATTAGCCCCTGGTTAGCTGCTGCTCCCCAAAGTCCCACGGGGTAAGGCCCGGGACAGGGAGACAAAAACACCACTGCCCTCGGAGCAGGGAGCTGAGGAGCACCTGAGACCCCACTGGGAGAGTCCTTGACTGTTTGTCGCAGCTTTTTAACTTGGAGTGCAAATTTTTTTCTTTTTTAAGGTAAAAGAGAGCACATAAAACCCCATCAGAACAAACTCTGCCTGGCCTTTAAAGTACGATTTACAATCACGTTACAATTAATTCATTGTTGGAGAACCTATCTCTAGTGTTCAAGGACAAACAGACTTGATTACCTCTATCAACTTAATTGTGAATTAAATGGCTAATTCAAAAAGAAAAGGAAACGCTTTGAACCCAGTGTTCTCTATTTTCTTCCAAACTCCAAGTTTTGGGGGTCAGTTTGTTTGCTCAGGCAGGAGGGGAGAGGAGAGGCGGGAGGGGAAGTGACAATGCATCTGGGTTGGACCCGCCAAGGAAGGCAGAATGGGCGAGCAGGTCTGTGCTCAGCGCCACGCTGAGCCACGAGCCACCCCCACTGGGCCAAGCAGAAACAGCCCACAAAAAGGCACTTTCATCACATTGAATGGCAGCTCCTGGGCCTGAGGAAAGCATTTGGTGCAGAGCCTCTCTTGTAACAGAATGACTATTTCTGTGCACCAGCCGCACAGCCAGGAATCAGCTCAGCCAGACAGAACCTTGCTTTGTGACAGGCTCTGGTGTGATGTGATCTCAGCTCATGCCACGCAGCCAGCGGCACCCACGAGCACAGGACACATCCACCCGGCAGCCAAACAAATTCAAAGAGAGATTCCACTGCGGGTGGGAAGGGCCTTCTCACCTCCAGGGAGGAAGGAGGAGAGGAGTGGGATACTTGAAAATACTTCTTGCCTCTTTGTTGTAGACTTCGGAAGCCAGGTTTCCGCCCCAGGTTTTTGCTAGTTCTGAGTCCAGACCTTGCTAGAACAGAAGGGTTCGTTCCACTACTGGGTAAGAAGCTGGGAAAGATGTAATCATGTAAGTTCCTGAGAAGACTGTCATGGCCTCCTACCAACTCCGCAGGTGAAATGGTGGCCTGTCAGTGGCACCAGGGTCTCTGGCAGTGTTGGCTGACAGATCATCCCTGCTCAGAATCCTAAGGCTCCCACTAACCAATCGAGCTATTCAGGTAGACCACATGCCCAAAGCACGTAGAGGTGGCCCTGCTAGGTGCTAGTGGCAAACCGGACTGCTGGGCCCAACCAGCCTCAAGGAGAGGGACACTGCTGCGTCTTCAGAATGGAAACGCACCTCACTATTGGGAGACAGGCAGGGCCATCCCTAGGCTCCAGAACCACAATCTCTATTTCCTCCGCTCTCCCCCTTTCCTGTACCCATTCCCAGCCCTGTCCTTCTGCAGTGCTTGGTTAATAGTCCATATGGCCTAACAGAAAAGTAATAACTCATGAATTGCTATTAAGTGTTCATTATGGGCTCACCAGAAAAGTAGGGACGGGATAGTGCAGAAAAATCCAAGGAAGTCAGACAAGCTCAGGCTTAAGTTCCAGCCTCACCACCCCTTCACTGACCTGGCCAAGTTATTTGACCTCAAATTCCTCTTTAGTACAATGGGAATAATCATGTTCACACCTCATAAAATTGCTGAGGTTTAAAATACAATAATATGTGTAAAGTGCATAGAGGATGCCTGACAGATAAGAGTAGCCAAAGAAATCTCTTTCTTTTTAAGAGCTACACATAATAATAACATAGATCTTATAATATCCGGAGCTTAAAACTCTTCAATGAGTCAACACTGTCTGAAGGATAAAGCCCATCCATTTCTACCAAACTCTAATCCAGCCTAACGTTTTAAGTCCCATTCCCCAGCACCCTGCAACACTCTTAAGTTGCCCAAACATGTCATACAATTTCTACGTTTTTGCTATTCCTTCTGCTTGTACAGCCCTGCTCTATTTTACAGTCTTCAGGACCCTACCTTTCCAAGAAGCCTTCGTAAACTCTCCAATCCTCATCTCCACTCACCAAAATCAGTCCCAAGTGACTTTCTTCTGTGCTCCCACAGCACCTTGCACACAGCTGTCTTAAAGCACGTACTACCCATGGGTGTGGTGACTAGAGATACATCCGTCTCTTTCCCTACACTTGAAGCTTCTTGCAGACAGTCTTACATACTTTGGTGATTCTAGTCCCTAGCAGAATACCACATGGTAAATACTTAATCTCCTTGCATGAAGGAATGAGTAAAAGAAGTAATCAAATGAATGAAGCTTAAAGAAATTAGGTCTAGTCAACAAGAAACCACCTTCTCTAGCCCTGGACAGTCTACATCTAGTTAATTTGGGAGCCAAATGCCCAGAGCGACTTCTGTAGACTGGGACAGAGGTACCCATACTTTGACAATAGCATCCAGTAACCATGGTTTTTAATTCCTAGGGTATCCACAGGAACCTTCTGATTCACCACGCTGGTAGTCACAAATCCTATAAGCTCTTCTGGAAGAAATGGAGGAGAATCCTACATACTCTTCAGACAAAATTTTGAGAAACAGACACCAGACAAAGGTGGGGGTGTGGGAGATACCAGAATTCTACAATCAAATGTTTGAAATATGTTTTTACAAAACTAGTCAAGTTGAAGGGAATGAAAAACCCAAGAGAGAATAAAGCCATCCAGTTAAAAGGAGTCTTCCTGATCTCAAAAACATTAAGGGTTCAGACAGACTTGAAAGGAAAGCTCACCAGTCCACCACATTGTCATGAATCATGGGACTGTGGTGACCTTCAGAAGTTATCTGATTGAATTCCTGGCCTCTAGAAAAAGAGGGCCCTACAATACTACCTCCTTTCCTGAGTTAAATAGGTTTTGTCATGGCAAAAGAGATCTCAGTTGTACCTAATAACCATTCCATGGAGTTCTTTCTCATATATCTTTGTTTTACCTTGATGATGCGAAAATAACATGGCCACTTCCCCTCACACGAGCCTCAATGGATATTTTACTGATACAAAATGACTATGCTCTTGTCATATTTACAGTGTCTGAAGAATACCTGTTTATCTTATCATGTCAGAGCCTGATTTTACCTTAAATGTTTTGTTTTGTTTTGTTTTGTTTTGTTTTGTTTTGTTTTGTTTGTGGCTCACCATATACAGGGCGTCAAGTTATCTGGGTAGGTCACATCTTCATGAGAACTTTCCAAGGACTGCCTATTCCTGACATTTCATACCATAGAAAAACCCAAACACTGAAAGATACTCAACTTCTCTAGTAATGAAGACTGAAAAATGATGATTATTATGTGTTAATCACAGGACTTTTTAAAAATGGAGTACATCCATCTCTAATCAGAACGTCAACTGAGAGATACATTTAAATGGACCTCATGTTTAGCACAGCACGTGGTAAATACTATTTGGTTCTGGTAATGAAAGGGGTGAGACAAAGAAGGAAATTATTGTTCACATGTGATTAATTTTACTTTCATAAAAATAAGAGTCTGATAATAGAGAGGAAGGAGGACAGACTAGAAGCAAACTACAGCTACACACTCCAGAGAGAGAGAGAGAAAGAGAAAACAGGTTTAGACAGGAAGAGATGCAAAACAATAGAAGTCAAGAGAAAACAAAAATTACCACCAAATACAGACCTACAATAGTAATTCAAGAAGAGCCCAAATTCAGGCATGTCTTTTTTTCTCTTCTGTTTTCTATAATGATCTTACTGTGAAGACCTTCAAAATTAATTGATGTCTGCAACAAGAGTGTGAATAACCATACAGCTCAGCGAGGAACAGGACATACTGACTGACTCTCCCACGCAGGTGTCCGGGTCAGAACCAATCTAACAGATGCACCCAGGGCTGGCTTTCAGGAATTTCAAACAGTGAGGTTACTCAGCTCAGCTTCCAAAAACAAGCGCATCTTGCATGACAAGGTGCTTTATGAATGCTGATTTTGCTTTTTGCTCTTTAAGTCTAGAGCTACCTATAAAGGTGGCAACATCAGGACATTTGGCATAGCATTCAGAGTTGAAGGTTAAGATTCAAAGATGAAAAGCAAAGAAGCAGAGATGCCCCCCAGCTCTGTCCAGATGGCGAACGCCCCCAAGGCATGCTCCAGCCCTCCGATTTGAAAGGGCAAGGTACAGGGACTTGCAAATTGCTTCATCTCCCTGCTGTTATTTTGACACAAATCCTTTAGGGCCAAGGCCAGCCCCAGAGAAAAGAGCTGATCTCTAAGACAAATTTTGGCTTCAGGCTATCTATTTGGAGGAACAAATGTTGGTATCTGGGTGGAAAGGTTGAAAGTGGGTTAGACCAAAGTATATGTAAGGAATGCTGAGTAGCAAAAACAGCTCAATAACCAACAAGGTAATGTGATTTTAATATGCTGCAGAAACTTCTTGACACCCAAGAATTTTCCACGTGTAAGGCTTCTCCCTGAAGACACAGATGCATGAAATAAATCAGTCAAAACTGTACAAATGGAGCATCAGATATATCTATTTTTGTCTTCTTCAAAGTAGAAAGGAGGCCTCAGACCTACAACAGTATTTTAAGACCTTTAAAGGAATAGTGTGACCATAGCTTTGAAGCTTCTAGGTGGCAGAATAACTGCCAACAAGGTGGTAGAAGAAATAAAGAAATTTCTTGGCAAGGAGGTATGGAGAGGTTAAAGAACTTGCCTGACATCATAGCAAATCAAGACCAGAGCTCAGGCTATAATTCAGTGTTTCCAATTAGTAGGCCTCTGCTTATAGTCCAGGCACATTGATTCCTAGGCTGCAAATATCACTTAATGTTTTCAATTACTCTGAAAGGCCCGGGAGGAAATAAAGAAATAGCACTTACCTTTGACAATTTGCTTTGCACACGCATTGTAAACCTGCTCTTGGGTCGTGCTGGGGGGCAGCACTCTGTCGAAGACATATGGCTTCCCTTGCTAAAAAAGAAAGGCGAGAGGAAAGGGCGGGGAAAACACATTAGAAGTTTAGGAATAAAAAGCACTAACAGCAGTTAGACTGCAGGCACTAAATCACAAACCCTATCCTTGAAGGCATTTCCGTACGAAGACTATGGAATTATTACAGTGTGACGCACACACACAGTGCGTTTATGTGTACTGCATGTTGAGAATCCAAGAAAGAAAAAGAGGTGTTTTTTTTTTAACTTGAAACACTTCCTCTGATGAAAAATAGGTTGGTGCTTCATTCACTCATCTGAACAAATATTTAATTATGGAGAGCTTCTTCTGAACCAGGCACTGGACTAGAGTCTACGCAAATCAGAAAACAGTCCTTCCTGTAAAGCACTCAATCAAGTGTGGCAGATAGCTGATAAACAAGAAAGCAAACAGCCGGGGGAACCACAAAATGCCAAGGTATAAAATAACAGGACACAGGGGACAGCACGGAGAGCAAAGCAGACCTTCCTGAAGAAATGTCATTTAAGGGGATTTTTTAAAGGATCAGAAAGATCGAGGCATGCGAAGAGCCATGGAAAAACATACCAGACAGAGCAGAGGGTGGAGCAGACAGGAGGGGGCCTGGAGTGCTCAAGGCACCGGGAGTGGGGTACCACAGGAGCGGAGAATGGAAATCAGGAGCCAATTTATGCAGGGCACTGTTTGCCAAGGTACGGTGCTGGGCTTGTATTCAGTGGGAAAATGATGTGATCGGATTTAAGAAGCTGCTCTTAATAGCAAGTTATTATTGTTTTTTTTTTGTGTCCCAGAGAATTCTAGTGTTTTCTTCATATGAGTAAGTTATGCCTAGATAGAGCCTTTCAAGTCACAGGGGACCCTCTGTACAATACATTAAATGGTTTCTGCAGGTGCAGGTTCTTGGGATCTGGTCTGAGACAGCGCGGCACACGGTTCAAGGAAGTAACTGTCAGAAGGAAAGGAAGAAGCCCTCACCTGGGGCTGCATGAGCCCTGACCCTGGAACCACTCCACATTCGCCAGGGAGTCACTGGGCACTCACGTGCCAGGCACAGTGCTGAGGAGCAGGGAAGCTAGTGGCTGAGAAGACACAGCATCTTCCCAGGGAGAACCTTCTTCCCACCAACACCGCCCAGGCAAGGGGTGGCCCTCCCGCTGCCCTTTCCCACAGCCTGATCTCCCAGATGGCCCTTCATCTTCATGTCCCAAGTGTCAGAGGGGAGGACAGGAGAAGGGAAGAAGGGAGGGGAGCTCGGAATCTCCCTCACTCCCACCCTGTGCCTCCTACATGTGGCTTGGACACCAGGAACCTTTACCCCAGAACAGTCCAGTGCCTCAAAAAGATAACTGCTCATAAGACTCTCAAGGCCAAGGCTTGTTACATCCTATAACCTTCACACAAGAGTACACGGCTGCCAGCTGGCTTAGCATTGTACTCTTTTAGGACCATGGGTAGGGCCACATGTAGGTAAGGTCCTATACTTCAGGCGTTATACTTGAGCTTTTAGTCTTTGAAACTGGAATTGAGTCAACCAGACAAATGAGCTACTTCCTGTTTGATCTTAGAAGAAATGGAGAATTTTAAGGTACCACAAAATACTGTAGAGGTTTTTCTTTATGTTTATTTTTGAGAGACCACAAGTGGGAGAAGGGCAGAGAGAGAGGAACAGAAGATCTGAAGCGGGTTCTGCACTGACAGCAGTAAGCCTGACGGGGGTTTGAACACATGAACCGCAAAATCATGACCTGAGCCAAAGTTGGACACTCAACCAAGTGTGCCACTCAGGTGCCCAAAATATTGTTTTATACAAGCAGCAGAGCCAGTCATTTTGTTAAAATTATGGAAAGGGGTTATTTTCTGATGTTTTGTTCCTAGCCAAGTCTCACTCCATTAGTGAACCTAGTATTTGGTTTGGATAACCAAGAGAATATTCCTCCTTGGTGAACACTGTCAACGATTAGTCCACTACATTCTTCTTAGCTTATCTATTCATAAAATTAACTAAATGTCACTAAGGTTAGAACATTTACAGAGTATGCCTAAGTATTTGTCACCAACTGAACCTTATTAAAAGAAACTGCAGCTTTGCTTAATTTCAAACCAACCCACTATTTCTCCAAACTTGATGAGAATCACCAATATAAACCATCTTGTTTCCAGAATGATCATGTTTTGAGTTTTGAAGAAAATTCACTTACTACAGCTGGAAAAATGACCTCTTAATTTATATAAATGTCACAACAAAATAGGATTCCCCAACTTTGCCCTTCAATTTAAAATGTTTGTTGGAGCAGTGCCTGGGTGGCTCAGTCGGCTAAGTGTCCAGCTTCGGCTCAGGTCATGATCTCACAGTTCATGGGTTTGGGCCCTGCATCAGCCTCTGTGCTGACAGCTCAGAGCCTGGAGCCTGCTTCTGGTTCTGTGTCTCCCTCTCTCTCTGACCCTTCCCTGCTCGCACTGTCTCTCTCTGTCTCTCAAAAATAAATAAAAAACATTTTAAAAAAAATTTTTAATGTTTGTTGGAGTACATTATACATTCATCTTAAGACAGGTAAAAAGCAAGAAATTGCCACTCCTCATTTAAATAATATCATTTATCAAATGACAAACAGATAACACAACAATTTTCCATAAGCTGAAGTTAACTCCCAAATAGAAACTGCCTTCAAGAAACAATAAAATTTATAAAATGATTTGTTTTGAGACTTCTCATCAGGACTAGAATATAAAGAAGTTAAAACCTGAAGTATTTTTGTCTTGTCACACACTGAGTTGGCTATGCAAGCTTTTATTTTAAGTGAATATTAGAGCCTTGAAATTAAAATACAGAATTAAAATTTAGTTACTGATTATTTTCAAACAACTGATCTGTGGCATAGCCATGCAAGCTGTGTATCCGAGTGCCATTAAACAACAACAAACAAATTACTCTTTGCTGCTTTGGCAACGGTACGAAAATCTCAGAGCCCGATGGAGACTTCAGCAAAGTCCCATGTCCCATGGCTCCCAGGAGACAAGAGTCTCCCGGTTTCTGATCCCACTGTTGCTGAGGGTTTCTGTGGACAGGCGTTGGGCCCCATGGGCTCTAGCTGTCACTGAACTTTCGGACACAGAGTACATCTTTCAATTAACATTTTAATAGGAGTGTTAAGTGCTGGCACTTGAAACTGAATGATGAGGGCACCAATTCCTCCTGGAGACACGTTCCTTTCCAGGCACCTATTCAGCATGAGGTTCTCCAATCTCTCTGGCTACTCTCTACTTGTTTCTCTTACAGACTTCTAAAGGATGGTGTGTCCCGGACTCAGATCTCAGCATCCTCTCTGTCTACATTCTTGACCTTCACATAATCTAAATCAATGCTTCGGCCTTCAAATCTCATGTAAGCTCCAAATTCGTATATTCAATCACCCGTGGACATTTAAACTTCTTACATTCCATTAGCCACTTCAAACTTAACTGACCAGAAATTAAATCAAGCCCTCCATATCTGAGGAAGAGCCCCAAACCATCAGGTACGTCCCATAGATGCCACATCCCAAGTACACCCAAAGTCTATCATCTCATCTTCTATACCACACAACCTCAGCCCAAGCCACATGGTTTCTCATCTGGACAACTGCCAGAGTCTCATCACTGTCTCTCCAACTCCATTCTTGCTCCTAACAATCCAATTTCCACTCAGCAGAGTGAGCTTTCTAGGACTATAAATTAGATGGTATCAAATCCTCCCTTAAAAATCCTCCTATTAGACTAGCCCCTCTTCAGCCCTCATTTTCCTCCATCTCACAACTGTGTAGCCCGCTGGACTTCTTTACTCCTCAGCATATTCCATGGCCCAGAGTCTCTGTTCTTCACTTCCTTCCCCTTCAAACTTCCTCACTGCAGATCCTCGTTTAGCTCACCAGAGACCTTCATTTGACAGTCCGTTTGTCACCCTTCAGATGTCAACTGCAATTCTCCAAGGGCTTCCATGCTCCTATCTGCAGCAGCCCCGCCCCACCCTGGCATCACTCTCTATCACATTATCCTAGTTGGTCTGCTCCACCGCAATTAGTATGTAACCTGTTCTCAACCCATCAAAGGGGCCACTACAATTAAAGCATTTAAGTAGCTAAGGCAGAAACCATGTAAATCCCAAGAGCTCACTGCATGTAGGCAAACCTGCCGCAATCAATGAAAGGAGTCTGGATGAGACACACACACTCCATACACATTACAACCAAAAATGAAATAATCCAGCTTTGCCACGAAAGCCTCCACGTAGAGCAGCTAATTGCATGAGAGCAATCTAACTAAATAACCCATGAGGATCACATGCAAAAAATAACAGCAGATGGTTCTTACATTTTTACAGTTAAAATTAAAAAAAGAAAAACACAATCAAACCCTTTCCTATCGAGTTGTTGAGAGCAAAGTGTCTATGAACCATATGGCCTGCTTATTAATTCATTTGACCCGTTACCCAACAATCATTCCCCAGCCTGGAAGGAATATTACTCTGGGAGATGAGAGAAAGCAAAAGACCCACTTAAACACTGAGAAGATGGGCACCAGGAGGGATGTTACAGAAACTGAAATTAATTCCCCAAGAAGAGATCATTTGAGAAGCAATCTCATAACAATCTCTAAGACCAACCAAGAGTTTGTGGCCAAAGGTGCCCAGTAATCTGAAGGTTTTTCTATACCTTCACTAAGAAAAAAAGAAATAGGAAAAAATTCTTAAATTTCCACAGAAAGATTTAAACTCACTCTGTGGACTTATCTTCAGACACTGAGGAATGAATATGAGGAAGAGGAACGAATTCCTGAGAATAATCATTATAGTGTCTGTCCAGGAGTTCACAACTTCTTTCCTGAAAGTACAGGCGAGGACAAGTTCTTCCAGCCACCATCTCACTGCGGTCCACCCACACTATCACCAACCACTACGAACCAAACCCTTCTCTGTTTTATCTCATTTAATTCTCATAGTAACTCCATGAGGTAGGTATTACCATCCCCAGGCCACAAACTGGAAAACTAAGGCCCAGTCACTTTATCAGCTCCATTACTTTGGGAAAATACCTTTAAGTCCCTGATTGAAGTGTTCTTCCTTCGCACCACTCTGCCTTCCTAAGTAGCTTATGATTTACTGGAAAAGCAGGAGACACACAAACAGCAGATGCTCAGGATGAATATGAAAGATGGCAACAAAGTGATTCATATGGTAACAAAAGTCAGAGTACCCTAGTATAGTCTATGGTAGTCAAGAAAGTGTTAACCATGATGGCGGGATTGACATGAAACTATTGAGGAAAGAATGGCTTAAGATCAGGGAAGAGGGCAAGACTGGCAAGAAAAAAGGTGGCCATACACATGGCAAGCCTTCCCGGCAACAAAAGGAATTAAGAACAGGCAAAGGCCTTCCACCACAGGAGCCACTGAGGAGCAGCAGCATGGCTCTGCGCTACCCTGTGGCTGTGGGCTTCAACAAGGGCCACAAAGTGACTGCGAACATGAACAAGCCAAGGCACAGCCACCACCCCAGGCGCCTTACCAAGTGTGCCAAACTCACGCAGCACATGATCCAAGAGGTGTGTAGCTTTGCCCCATATGAGTAGCATGCCATGGAACTGCTCAAGGTCTCCAAGGACAAGTGTGTGCTCAAGTTTAGCCAGAAAAGGTGTGGATACACATGCAGGCCAAGAAGAAGACAGAAGAGCTAAGCAATGTCCTGCAGCCATGAGGAAAGTGGCAGCCGAGAAGGACTAACCCCCCTCCCCACCTTCTCCCCACCCCGTATGTAATAAGTCTTTTTTGAAACCTGGGGCTCTTGACCCCCTCCTACCAACATCCTTCCTAGGCACAGTGGTGAGGGACATGGTAGTACACATAGATACAGAACAACCAAACAGCACTGGAAATGGGTTTAAACAGGGTGCCTGGGTGGCTCAGTCAGTTAAGCATCTAACTTCACCTCAGGTTATGATCTCACAGCCCAGGGGTTCAAGCCCCACATTGGGCTCTGTGCTGACAGCTCAGAGCCTGGAGCCTGCTTCAGATTCTATGTCTCCCTCTCTCTTCCCCTCTCCTGCTTATACTCTGTCTCTGTCTGTCTTTCAAAAAATCAATAAACATTAAAAAAATGTTTATAGAATGGTTTTTATTCATAATTAAATACTCCATATATGCCAGGAAAAAGAATAAAAACAAGCAAAGGCCAATCAGAGCCTAGGTAAAGGCAGGTGTGAGACTTGCTATGAAAAGTTAAAGTTATTAAGAAAAATTCTAGAGCTTTTCAAAGCCTAAAGGTCCTTCAAGGTCAGCCCAACTCAACACCGCATTTTACAAATAAACAAACTCCAGGTCAGGACACAGTAGATGACTTGCAGAAAGTCACCCAGCCAATTAGGTTAGCTAGCAGATCTGTGCCCAGAAGGCTATCTAGTGTTCTAAAAGTTCTGGCTTTAGAATCAACTGCTATCTCTGAAAATCAGCGAAACAACAAGCATGAGCCTCTGGTGCTTTGTTTTTCCTGCTTTCCTCCCAATCAATTCTAAATGACTTCCAAACACAGAGTTGATGAGTTCCTTGAACAGAGCACCATTGCTGTAAGAACTGGGGCAGTACGGCAGGGGACCCATGGCCTCTCGGAGTTAATGGGAGTTAATGCGACCTTACAGTCTGCCCATCCAGCCTCCTCTCAACGAGCAAAGCCGGTCTGTCTCCACGAGCCTTTGCGGGCAACGATGAGCTGCTTGAAACCCAACTGGCTCCAACTCTTGAGCCTGTGTCCTTATCTTGATTTAAATCTGCCACCCTGAAGCACAGACCTGGCACTGTCCTCCAGAACAAGACAGACCAAAGCCAGAGAGACCTGCCTACATCAAGGTCACAGCTTTGTTTCATTTTGGGAGCTATGTTCATGGCTTAACTCTCTTTTCTCTCATCCCAGAGAAAAGGAGAAAGACAGATATGCTTCCTTCCTAAAAGTTGGGTGGATTTGTCCCGACTTGAAGGACTCCAAAGGTTACCAAGGTTAAGACATCACTAAAACATTATATTAGTTTGCACAAGAAGGATTTAAATAAAATAAACTCCGTGGACTATGAGGGCTTTGGCAACAGCCTGAAAAAATGTTTCCAAAATATCACCTAAACAGCAGGAAGTCCTTGGCTTAATGTTGATGCTCGTTTTTTATCAATACAAATATCCTCCCAAAACAAGTTGTGCTTTGTGTTGTTTATTGAAATGTAGTTCACATACCATAAAATTCACCCCTTTAATAAAAAGGCACATTCCTGGAATATTCACAAGATTGGACAACCATCACCACCATCTAACTGCCGAACATTTTATCACCCCAACAGAAAACTGCACCCATGAGCACTCCTGATCCTCCTGATCTACTTTCTGTCTTCACAGCTTTGCCTGTTTCAGATATTTTATATATAAAGAAGCATAAATATATAGCTTTATGTGATTAACATTTTCTTTCACTTAGTCTTTTTTTTTTTTAATGTTTTATTTATTTTTGATATAGAGAGAGACAGAGCATGAGAGGGGGAGGGACAGAGAGAGAAGGAGACACAGAACTGGAAGCAGGCTCCAGGCTCTGAGCTAGGGGTCAGCACAGAGCCCAACGCGGGGCTCGAACCCACTAACGTGAGATCTGACCTGAGCCAAAGTCCGATGCTTAACCGACTGAGCCACCCAGGCGCCCCTCACTTAGTCTGTTTTTAAGGTTCAGCTATATTGTAGCCTAAATTAGTACTTCATTCCCCTTCCTGACTGAATAATATTCCATTGCATGGATTTACCACATTTTATGTATCCATTCATCGGCAAGATGGAGATTTGGGCTGTTTCTACTTTTGGGCTATTATGAATGCCATGAACATCCATATACAACTTTTTATGTGGACGTATGTTTTCATTTCTTTCATTTCACATACCCAATGGTATAATTTCTGGGTCAGGCAGTAACTTTATGTGAGTTCACTTTTTGAAAGACAAACAAATTGTTTCCATAGCGGCTGCACCATTTTACATTCCCACCAGCAGTGGATGAGGGTTCCACGTTCTCCACATCTTGCCAACACTTGTTACTGTCTGTCTTCTTTATTATAACATCCTAATGAGTATGCAGTAGTATTTCTTTGTGATGTTGATTTTTATCTCAGGAGAAGTTTTTTTAATTGACATGTAACATATCATAAAATTTAATTCAACATATATTATGGATACAGAGATGTTTCCTGGCATTGTAACACACTGTTGTGCACTGAACGCTTACAAGGTGTTCCTGGGTGTGGGAGATCATCTCATAGGGAAACAAAAATTATACATATCCGTATGCTTTAAGAAAAGGAACAGTTTACTAGGAGGAGAGGATTTTTAAAGGTATTTATGATAGGGTTTCTGCGCTCCTCACTCCAGTAGCTAACACTAAGGGTTGCCCAAGGAAGACAGCCTACCAATATATAGGGTGAATGAATTCATATAAACATGGGTATAACCCCCATGTCTCTGAGGCTCAGTTTCCTCGTCAGTAAAATGGAGCCAATAAGATCCACAATTCAGGATTGTGAAACTTAGATACGTTTGGGTGAATAAAGGACCTGCCGTATGCCTGATGTTCTAGAAGGTGCTCAAGTCACGGTTAGTGCTATTCTGTAATAAAAAAAATTCGACCAAACTTAGCGAGCAGTGGCCCTTTAAAGGAAAGGATACGAGAAGCGACAATCACTCACAATGTACCAGCTCAGAGGCTTGTCATCCTGATGGCCCTAATGCCAAGTCACACCTCAGGCAGCGCCAGGCCCCAGGTCTGCCACTCCTAAGCTCAGCTCCATGAGGCCTTTCATTTCTGAGGGTCCCAGCAAAGTTAACTCTCTCCCAAGGTTATCCTCTGTACTCTAAAAATAAATGAAGGTTTAATGTTCAGCCGTAAAGCCTGTTTAGGAAAGATGAGGAGCGGTGTCTTGTGCAGGTGCTCACAGACCATCAGCTCTGCTATTACGGCTCTGCAGCACGCCAGAAGCTTCTGTGATCACACCAACTGTCAACATGAAGCAGATGCTTCCAGGGTCCTGACCACATCGTCTCAATCTGCACCATTTCCAAGCGGCCTGACCTCCAGCACCGCCCACACCTGCGTCTCTGGCTGCCTCAGCCCTCTCTGTCCCCCGATGCAGACCAGAAAGACCATCCCAGCACCAACCCAGCAGGCCTCCCCCAACGACTGACAGGAGGCAGGGTAAGTACTTCAGCTCCACCGCCTGGAGGCGGAAGCGGAGGGGGAGACTTGCAGGCACGCGTTCTCAGAGCTCCCCGTTGCAATGAAACCCCAGGGCCCACGGTGGTCACTTGAGGATGACACACCCTAGATTGGTTTCTTACACTTCCCTGTCTCATTTCTCCGTTCTTCTCCAGTGTTTCTTGGATTCACCTCCCAAAGAACCCTGCACTTGAATCCCTTTCGTGGTGCCCCAAGGACGATAAAATCCTAGACACTGCTCTTTCATTCATTAGGTCCTCAGAGATTCTGAATTTGTTGCATTGCTGCCAAATATGGAGCCATCACATTTGGTCAATATCCAGACAAGGGGGTGAATGGAAATTGAAATCCTTGTTAAAATTCCACAAACTGTGGGCTTAGGACCCTATTCTGGGGGGAGTGAAGGGGAAGAGTGCCTTTTTCTTCAGGTCTTGGGCCCATGGAGCCCCATCTGCCCAGAAGATGACCAATTTCTACTCTACACACAGGAGCACTACACGCTCAGACACACCCTGGCCTAGTCGCATGCTCCGTGAAAGTCTGCTGCTGCTGCTGCTGCTGCGGCTGATGCCTGCCAGCTGAGCAGCAAGAAGGTCAGGTGCCAGGCCACCATGAGCAAGGCTGGGGGGTGGGAAGGTGGAGGGGATCCATACTCACTGTATTGCTCCAGTGTGTCAGAAACTTTTCTTGTTGTTGACCATTCTCATCCCCGACCTCCAAGATTTCAGCAGTCATGGAGTTGCCTGGCCTTTGCTGCTCTTTACCCCACCACCCATGTTCCCGTTTATTGGGAGCTGGGCTGAAAATTCCCAAAGCAGAAAAAGCCTCCACTGTGCACCTTAGGGCAAACCATCCTATACCTGGCAGTGACTATCTGCTTTTCCCAACACTGCGATATCCTGTCCAGGGTCCACAAATCTGCCAATGCACAGGCGTAGCCTCACAATGAAGACCTCCGTGTTCTCCTCCCCACTCTGCTGCCTGGCCCCCGTCTACAATGGGAGGACACTGTGACTGGGGATATAAATACTAAGCCAGCGCCAGCCCCAGACATTCCCATCCCCCTCCTCACACTGTCTCTGTGCCCCAAGGAAGGCAGCTGGTGCCAGTTCCGGCCACAGCCAAGGCTGCTCCCAGGAGAGGCTGTACTGAAACTGACAGAACAACGATTGGCTTCCACTGAGTTGCCAAGGTGATGCCAACCACATCTCAAGAATGAACAAAGGCAACACACAAGAATGAATCGTGTAAACCTTCTTCCTGCAGGAAACCAGGCTAAAATTCTTTCTTTTCTGCCAAAAGTCCCACTGCGTGGACGCACAAGCACTGTCAGGATCGCAGACAGCGATGGAAAACGCACTCTGGGAAAGTGAACTGCCCAAGTGATAATGAAGAAATTCAGAATTATTGCCTGGCTAACAGGCAAAATGAAGACAGAAGTGTTACTTCTGCTAAAGAAATTAATGGAATCTGTATTGCAAAAAGAAGGTTCTTATTTATATGTGATTTTCATTTCCTCTCAAAAAATAATGACCTTCCGCCCACCCCCAGTCTTCTCCTTTTAATTGTTTGCACCCACATCTGCCAAGACACAGGGATTACTAGATTGAGTCAGGGGAACTGGTTCTAGGCCAGGACTTTACTCCTCACATACTTTGTGATCTTAAACACTTTGCCCATTTTTCTGGGCCTCCTCCTCTATAAGTAAAGTGAAAGATCGGATCTTCCTGGCTCTAATGAGCAACACTAATGGGCAGCACAAACATTCTGGGATTCTCCCCATAAGAACAGCTTCTGTCTTGACCACATATAGCATAAGAGGGGATAAACTTTAAACTGGCATGAGTTCGATGTTTTATATACTTAAGAGAAATGAGTAAAACTTGCTGCTATCGTTTTTTCAGATCTGGTTTTCTGCCAAGTCAAGTCTAAAAAAAAAAATCAAACTTTCCTCACTGGAGGAAAGAGGGTGTAAAGCTGCTCCACTGAAGGTGGAATGTAGGATTTCTTCAGCCAAATGGGAGACAGCAAAGAAAACTCTGAGCCCTCTTTCTGGGGCGCTTCACCCTGGTGGCAGCCTCTTGGCACAGCTCTGTGCAATCCAGTCAAACCGCCACACCGCGAACCTCTCCCTGTTATGCCAAGACTCGTTCGTGGTGGCACCTCCAACACGAAAGCCACACGGCAGCACATGCAGAGTTTCCTCCCTTTAGTTGGTATGTGAAATAGAAAAACTTTTGTCCAGACTTTCGCTTGGCTGATAAACATGCACTGCAAATGTTTACTGCAAATAAAACTAATATTCTATTAATTGTTTTCACACTTCAGAAACAGCTTATAGAATTACAATTTCCACGTGTATAGAACAGCAATGTTGCTCATACGGGAAGCTCAGATCCCTCGTCTCCATCTGTATCTCATGATTTTAGAGGGTGGGTGGGAATATTAGCTTCCGTTTCTGGGAAAAGAGAATAACTTCTCATGAGCACGTAGCAGGCAACGATCTGAGCTGAGAGTGCGATGCAGGATTTCTGGTTCCTAGCCAAGCCTTCTACCCATAACACCATATTGCATCTTGTCATTGATCCTCCAGGAACATATTTTAACTCTCAACCATGGATTTTCTAAGAATTCCATGCATTTGACTTTAGAACACGATGCAGTATAATTCAGGGTTATAAGAATGGCTTGCTTTTACATATTAATGATAAAATAACTCCCGTAAGTTGCAGGACAAAAAATATTCCATAAAATAGAATAACCGCATTAATGCAAACCAGCAACAGTCATTAAGTTCAGGAGAGCTACATCGCAATTAGTGTCCAAGGGGCCACTTCCATCGGATGAGAGCACATGGGCACCATGAAAAGGGGCTTCTGGTCCAGACTCTGAACAGGTCTTCAACAGCCAGTTAAGTCTAGGATGGATGGGCTGAGCTCAGCACACGTAGGTCATGCATCCCAGTCCAATGACTGGCTCTCCTCATCCAGGAGAACCAAATGTTGGTCCACAGAGGTGGAGATGGATCACCCAACTGACAGATGAAGCACTTAGGGCACTAAAAATTTTTTTCTTAAGATTTGTTGTTATTGAATTCAGCCACAATTGTGTTATCAGAAAGGCTTTTAAGAAGCTTTTTTAACTGTAGCTGACACAGAAGCGTTGTATCTTTTAAAGATTTTTAAGTTTTACTTGGAGGACAGGGCACCATATTTTTCAGTGCTTAAGGTCCTAGAAGGGTCAAGTGGCCACAAACAAGGTAAAATTGGAAGAACAAAATCTCCCCACACTTCTGCCTGCCCGGCGCCCCCCTCCTGACTTGAGGTCCCACCATGTGAACACTTAGTGAATTAAACAGCACAGGAGACTAAGACTCCAGAAGGCTAACTGTCCTCAGAAATAGCTCTCGTCTGCTGCCAGGAGCAGCACGTAGCTCATCAGATTTACTAGCTAATAGAACCCAGATAAACCAAGTGTTCATTTCTGAGGAGAGAGTGAAGTGTGTGTGTGTGTGTGTGTGTGTGTGTTGGGGGAGGAACTCCCCAGGCCAACCAGGAAAAATCAGCATGACAGGGAGACAGCAGCAAAGCCAAATGCCACTCACCTCCTTCACAGCCAGCCTAGGATGGACCAGTAAAAAACTGCTTAAAACAATTACTCCAAACAGCTTTCACTCAACTATCCAGGGTAATAATGTTTAATAGGCACCCACACTCATGATCTGAAGAGATGATTACTGGTACCTTCTCCCTTGAGAAGAGAACCCTATGTTCATCAGTTCTCACCCTATACTTCCTTTCAATATCTCCCTCTTCATAACCATGTTTCAGGAAAAGGAAGGATGCTGTGTTCTCTTCTTCTATTAATTTTTTTTCCTTTCGCCTTCCTCAATCCATTGCCCCTCTCTGCCTTCTTTGTCAAATTACCCGGACGTTGGTCTTCCCCTACTGCCTCACCCCTCCACCCACATCCGATTTTTGCCCTCATTCAGCTGCTTTCTTAAAGGGCTCCATAGGCTCTTAATCATCAAATCTCTAAGACTTTTGACAGCCACAATGTCCTCAAAATTTAAAAACCGTTTAGAGCCATGCACCCAACCCTCCTGTTGAAACTCTGACGTGCTGTCTCCCTAAGCTTCATGCTCTGCTCAGCCTCCTCCCTCTTTTGACTCCTTCTTTCTCTGCCTGACAGCTGTTCTGCTTGCCACCAACTCCAAATAAAAAACCGATCAGCTCTCTTACTGAGCCTCTTTTCTCCTTTGCACCCTCCTCTTCGGTGCTCACCCCATAGGAGAGCTCAGACACTCCTATAGTTCAGCCATAAGCTGTGTGCAGAAGACTCCAAAGTCCATCTCCAACCCTGAGCCCCAAAACCCTGTTACCAACTGTCTGATTAAAACCTCCAACTGGATGTCCCCAAATACCCTAAATAACATGTTGAAGAAGGAGCTCACTGCCTTCTTCTTACTCCTCCTCCTCCTCTCCTTGACCGACTTCTGTCTACCACTGTTCCCAGTCATCCTGCCCACAGCTCTCCCTCACCACCACCACCCAGTCACTGCCAGAGTGGTGGTTCAGTCATTTGGCCTATCTCTTGCTTGGTATCTCAACTATCATTATTACTTTTTACCCAGATTTGTACAAAAGCTTTGTAGGTGGTCTGCCTATCTCCTCTACCTTTATTTTACATCCTTTGCCAAATCCATCTGGTTTTGGCCCAATTCCTAAAGGATGGTGCTCAATCACTTACTAGGATGCCCTATTGCACATGCGCCCTCTAGTTAGGTGCCATCCATAATGCCGAAACTACCATCCCACCCAGGTGAATCCTTCCCTACCCGACCTTCAAGCAGCATGCTTGCAACGACTCCCACGCACCCATCCCCCCATCCCACTGCTCTACCTGCTCCCTCTAACTGGAATGGCACATTGATACCTTCACCTTGTTATCTGTCAAAACACTACCTGGTCTTTAAGACTCATACCAAATGTTATCTCTTCTAAGAGAAAGGCTTTTCTTGAGCCTCTCAGATAGATGTCATTTCTCTCTTTCTCTCATTCTCTGAACTTCTATGGCACTTTGATACCCTTCCAGGAGGACTCTGACACAAAGCACTTCATATTATATATAGTCATCTGGAAGCAGCATGTTAGGGACAGAAAACAGGACCCAGGATTGGAGAGTGGGGCAAGAGAGGTCTCATATATTTGAGTGACTCTCCTGCCAGGCGCTATGCTTTTGATGGGTCATCACAACTACTCTCTAATGGAACTAGCACTCTTTGCATTTTATTAGTGACAACGTCAGGTTCAGAGAGCTCCCTGATTTGCAAAGAGTCAGGAAGCCCATACAACATTTGCTTCATGTGGTAGAAGTGAGAACCAACTAATAAAAAGCATACAAGGGGTGCCCGGCCGGCTCAGTCAGAAGAGCATGTGACTCTTGATTTCAGGGGACATGAGTTTGAGCTGTACGTTGGGCATAGAGATTGCTTAAAAAGTAAAACAAAGTCTATAAAATGCTACTCTTTTATTTTTTTAAATGTCATTCTTTTTTTGTAAAGGCATGCAAAAATCAGTCTACAAACTGTAAAGCATTGTACGTGAATTTGCTATTAACATTAAAACTTATCTTACCCATTTAGTTATATAATTTTTAGTTATTTATTTATTTTTAGTTATTCAGTAATTTATTTATTTGGGACATGTTTTCTATCTTCTCCATCTTTGGATTCTCTGCATCATTTATGATAATCATTGAAAGCGCTTAAACGGTTTTTTAATTAAATTGGACTTCTGATGCCGTGACTTGAATTAATAGTATTTCGAAAATTTCCACTGCAAAATACAAGTTCCCGTTGACTGAAGAGACAGGACTTGTGCCAGGCATAGACTGTCGCTAATCTCCAGAGCAATGCTGTTTGCATTACTGTCCCCATTTTATGTGTGGGGAAGTAAGGACACAGGACAGCTAGTAACAGTCACACAGCTCGTAAGTAGCAGAGACCGGGGACCTGGTCTCAAAGCTCACAATCTCCTGCCATCCCACACTCCTGACCACAACGGTCCAATTCCCCCACATGTCGTCACGACTGAGCAATGTTTCTGCATCAAAGGCGATTCCTGTCATTTTCTTTCCTATACGTGCGAGTCTGAGAGCCCCCGCTCAGGTTCCACTCAATGATTACCACAACCTCTTCAACACTGGCATAATCGGCCCTCTCCTCCACACCGAGAAACAGATTTCATATACATTCATTTTAAAGCTCTTCATTTTAATTCCAGTATAGTTAACACACAGTGTGACATTAGTTGCAGGCGTATAATACAGTGATTCAACACTTACTCGGTGCTCATCCTGATAAACATACTCTACATTCTTACAGATTTTGAGTTTCTCTCCTACTGTTTTAGTCAACAAATACCGATAGAACCCGTCGTGTGCCAGGCATTGTTGTGGACGCCAGGAACACAACAGTGACCAAACACGGCTCCTGTTTCGATGGAGCTTTCGTTCTAACGGAATGGGAAGGGACACGTAATAAGCAACCAAATCAAATCATAACAACGGTCATTTCCACCAGGGCTGTGCTGTGAGGGACATGAAGAGGGGCAGGGAGGGTGGTTCTGAGCATGTAACAGCAGAGCGCAGGCTTGGAGTTCTGCCAGCCACAGGAAGAGCAAGGGGCAGAGTGTGCTGGCACAGGTGACCTAAAAAGGGGTGCTTTGAGTTAGAAAGTACTGGATGCATTGGAAAGTGGGCAGGTGTATCTGGAGAGAGCAAGGAGCAAGGCGGTATGAGGCGATGAGGGAAGCCAGGCAGATGCCCAGTCGTGTATCCTTGTAATAAACTTTTAAGCAGAGGAATGGCCTGATCTGGCTTCTGTTTCTAAAATATTACGCTGGCTGCTCTGTGAGGATTTGGGCAGGTGGAGAGGGAATGGGAAGTAAGGCAAACAGGAAGACCACTTTGGAGCTCAGTTAGAAGCCCAGAAAGACAAGGGGCAGTCTGGACTAAGGAACAGGCAATGTGGGCGGAAAGATGAGGGTGGAACTGAGGCAGAGGCGGGTGGGGGGTCCAGGCCACGAGATGACAACACAGCACATGAAGAACCCTGCAGTGTCTGTGGTTCCGTGCGCTGATCTCCATGCCAGCCAAAGACTATGTACAGCTTACTCACAGACCACGGACCGCTTACTCAGGTCCCCAAACAAGGGGTGACCAAGCCAGAACGGCCTCTTTATTCTCAAAACACTAGTCAGAGATTGCCTCTCCTCCTAGGACCTCCGAGGTAAAGCATGCCAACTGTGGAGTCATCGAGTAGTCCAGAGAGCAAGGCTGAGAGAGAGCCCACGATACTAAACAGCTCATGCCAACACCTTTCATCCCTACAACAATCCCGTGGAAATGGTGCCAAAACTCCCATATGACAGGGACAAACAGGTTCCCCGATATCACTCAGTCGGTATGTGACAGATCCGCAATTGAGTCCAGATCTGTCTGACCTCAATGTCCACGCCCCTTCAACCACAGCATGCATGAAATCCAAAGAGACTTCACTGCACCAACAATGAACTTCCCAGTGGCCGCAGTGACCATGAGCTGATGATACCCACTCATGACACTACTCAGGGTTTTGCTCCTTAGCTTCAGTTTCTCCCACTTTTTTCAAAATTTTCTAGGTAAAAACACTTTCATTTCTTTGACATACAATTATTAGTGGTCCCTTATGTCAGGTAACCTGCCAGGTCCTAGAAAGCCAAGAGTGAAAAGGTCACATTCCCCAAGCATCAGAAGTCCGACAGACGAGGCAAAGAAGCAGCAAAGAAAGGTGGCTTTTCACTTCTTGGTCCTTTAAAGCGCTATAACTCCTAGGGTTAAACTGACACTAGGAATGTGGCTGATATTTTCAGGGACTTCACTGCTTTTATTCCACATTGGCCTCCTTATGTAGGTAACTTCACAGATTCATTCCATTTCATTATTCTGTAAGCGGACTGTCTAATAAAAAAAAAAACTGTGTCAACCTTAACAATGCAAAATCTCAGGCAAAGTAACTGTTTTCTATTTTAGGCAGCCCCCAGAATGTTAGCAGTGCTAATCATCAGCACCTCACTAGACAGGCATGATCAATTCTAAGCATAATGTGGGGAATGGTAGTAATCGAGAACACTTATTGGTTGCTGGAATCAGGGACAGTGGGGAGTATACTGCAAAAATCACCTCACTGAGGGGCGCCTGGGTGGCTCAGCTGGGTGAGCATCCAACTCTTGATTTCGGCTCAGGTCATCATCTTGCAGTTGTGAGATCAAGGCCCACATCAGGTTCTGCATTGACAGCGTGGAGCCTGCTTGGGATTCTCTTTCCCTCTCCTTCTGCCCCTTCCCTACTCACACTCAATGTCTCTCTCAAAACAAACAAACAAACCAAAAAAAATTACCTCATTGAATCCTCAGACAATGCCATAGAGTAGATAATATTGACATACCCATTTTACGTTAGGAAAACTGAGACTAAGGGTGGTTAAGTGACTTGAATAAGATTACCCAGAGAACAAATGTGGCATAAAACAAGGGCCCTAATTCTTCATGCCATTTCTGTCCTGCTAATGCCAGCGTGGTCCTTTAAGATGACTGAGGGGTTAGAAATAAGAAACTGGATTGATGGACCTAGCTTTGTCTGGAGGAAAAGAACCTCAGAGGGTGATTAATTAAAGCATATTCAGAATATTTTTAAAATAAATTGACACAACTGCTTCCATCTCCCCTGAGGACAGAAGTTAAGGCTCCCACCCTCCACCTGGCAGGTGAGGATAAAGAATGAGATAAGGAATGTCCAGACAGTGGGTCTTGCTAGACCTTGGGGCACTCTCGTGTCCCCTACAGTTGTTTGCCAAAGCACAGATGCTTCCTCTTAACCCTACTCTTTCTTCAAGGACCATTTCAAATTCCACCCACTGATGAGTCCTTTTTTACCCCCTGGCTATTGTTTTGTTTTGTTTTGTTTTTGTGTTGTTTTTCTAATGCTTTATTTACTTATTTCTTTATTTTATGTTTATTTATTATTGAGACAGCGAGACAGAGTGTGAGCAGGGGAGGGTCAGAGAGAGAGGGAGACACAGAATCCAAAGCAGGCTCCAAGCTCTGAGCTGTCGGCACAGAGCTCGACACGGGGCTCAAACCCACGAACCGTGAGATCATGACCTGAGCTGAAGTCGGGCGCTTAACTGACTAAGCCACCCTGGTGCCCTGCTGCTTTATTTATTTTTGAGAGAGAGAGACAGAGACAGAATACGAGTGGGGAAGGGGTGTAGAGAGAGGGAGCACAGAATCTGAAGCAGGCTCCAGGCTTGAACTCATGAATGCCAAGATCATGACCTGAGCCGAAGTCAGACACCTAACCAACTGAGCCACGTTTTTTTTGTTTTGTTTTGTTTTTTTTGAGAATATATGTCTTTTCCCCAGTTGAGCGGCAATTCTCTGGAGGAAAGGAGCCAGGACTTTCCTATCCTCTCCATCATCGAAGCATTGCTTTGGAAAATGCATATGCATAGTGATTCCACAAGTAATCATCTAAGCCACTTAGAAAAGTGTAATTTTCAGCCTGGTAAACACCGGAATGCTATTTCAGGTCAATTTCATATCTGTAACTGTGGGCAATGTGAAATAGAAGAAAAGCTAGGCCGGCCAAAACTTTCAATGCAAATGGTGGCAACAGCAACTGAGTAGGTTGGAAAGATTTGAGACAGGGACAGGCCAAAAGGCTTCTGGCCTGCAGACCACGAGGTAGATCTGCAGATGAACCAAATGACAGGACATCGCTTTTACCCTAAGAGACACTACTGAGCGGCACCAGCCACACGTGTCTCAGGTGTCTAGCCAATCGACTGCCACCGAGCCACACAGTAAGACACGAGGGACAGTGCTGCCTGCGCTACCTCCTCGCCTGCCACAAAAGCCAGTTCCACATCCGTCAACTTCCCACACTCCCCTCCCTGACCTTCCACTGGTGCCCACAGGCCTGGATGTGAGGTCAGGAAGCTCACACAGAAAATGACTTTTCCTCTCCTCCCTAGATTGGGTA
The DNA here is from genome assembly GCF_006229205.1 of Suricata suricatta. Classification (NCBI taxonomy): domain Eukaryota; kingdom Metazoa; phylum Chordata; class Mammalia; order Carnivora; family Herpestidae; genus Suricata; species Suricata suricatta. The sequence goes on from NC_043702.1 coordinate 78,429,357, forward strand.
TGTTCCCAATGACTCACGGTCCCAGTGGCCACTCCGAGTTGACCAGGGACACAAACGCATGGGCACAGCAATCGCAGGAGAAGCACCCTCAGCCCTCCAGGTTAATGGGCAAAGTTTGGGGCCCAGGCATCGTGCAGTGAGCTGGGCCCTTGCCAGGCCCACGGTTCCACCTGCGGGTGCACGAGTACCTCTGTGTCTGAAGACCAAGAGCTTCTCAGTAGACAGCCAACGCGCCTTCGGTAAGGCAACAACAGGCTGTCCTTCACGGGCCATCTCTGCAGAGAAGGTCATCCCTGTGACAGCAGTGGAGAAGACTTCCTCCTTCCCCCTGAAGACCAGCAAGCACCTCTTCAGAGACTGACTCTTTCTACCGTGCTTCCTTAATTAAAGGCGCCTCACGAGACAGCACCAGGAGGTCTGCAACACATGCTTTCTGCTAATCCCCTTCCAATGGGTCTGGAAAGCCTTCGGATGCTTGTCCTGCATTGTCCTTCTCCATTTTCCAGCAATATCACAGCAAGTGCCAGCCCTCCCTGCAGTAAGGCATGTCAGTTCCCCACTCCCCAGGACCTCCCAAAGATCAATGAGTGGGTGTTTGCTTTGATCCCCTTGGTTTCCACCTTCACAGCGTTCGCTTCCCTCCAGGCACGAGGGCTGGCTCTCCTTCCTGCTTCTCCGCTGAATTATTTAAACATCAAGAACTAGGTAAAATTTACGTGCAGACTCGCCTGGTGGGAGAAGAGGTGACATCCTGCCGTCTCCTATGTCCTCGCTCTTTCCTCTTTGTTCTCTCTCTCCTCCATCTTAGGACAGCCCTGACCTTGGCTCGCTCTATCCCCTCTCACTCACGCCTGTGCCTGCTCCTCCTCCATTAGCTGAAAACATGTACACAGTTTTGCTAGTCTAAAAAACATAAAACCTCCCATCCACCTTGTTTCTGCTTCAATTTACTGTGCCAGCATCACACACCACGCTTCTTGGGAAAAAGTAGAATAAATTCCCTGCTTCCTTCCCCTGACTCACTCCTTTCACTAAACCAATGGCAGCAAAGGCCCCACAGCTGCCCCGTCAACCACGCCAATGCCTCCCCCCATCACCGCTGCACTGGCCTCTGGGCAAGCCGCTGGCCCTCCTGCCCACTGTCCTCTTCTGTGAGGATCTGTCCTGCAGCTCGGTATTCTCCCCATGTCTTCTGACCTCTCTCGGCTTCTTCTTTCTCAACATTGGCCTTCCCTAGTTAAAAGTTTTGGTTCCCCTTCCCTTTCTCAACCACTATGTCCCAACTCAAGGGTTTCTGTGTCACCATCAGAATGTTTGCCATAGATGGCCTTAATCCAGCCACAAACTTTTACTTCAGCATTTTCCTTTAAATCCATTAATTTTTCCTTAAATATACTTTCAATGAAACTTTTATATTACTATGATAAGTGAAAATTAGTATTACAGTATACAATAAAAACAAAGCAATATTAATGAATTCTAGCTACCTAGATACTGTTACCTGCCAAGGGCTGCAAACCTCAGACCTGCTCTTTCCTTTTGTTAAAAGGGAAATTCCAAAGTATTAGAGACTAAAGGCATTCTCAGTGACAGAATAAGTACTGAAAAGGGAACGAAAAGGAAATAACTCTTCACTAAGTAATTCAATGTTACCTAAGGCCATGTTTGGGTACAGCCTAAAATTATCAATAACCAAGTGAATTTTCCTACTAACTCCTGGGATGAGCTCTCACTCCCGCATGGTTCTCCTCTAGGGACTCATAGTTATGACTTCTTCAATGGTTGACCACATTTCTTAGCTCCATTCCATGTGTCTTTAGAACATGAGATCATAGACATAAAATTGAAACAAGGTAGACAAAAAAAACACCTGAAATGTCAGAGCCAGTACAGAAGAGCAGCAATTCACTCAGGCTAGAGCCCAGATCCACCCTACATAGAGTGACCCATCATGCCTAGAGCCTGCCAAGTGCCCACAGAGGGGCGCCTGAGAGGCTCAGTCGGTTAAGCACCTGACTTTGGCTCAGGTCATGATTTCATGGTTTGTGGGTTCAAGCCCCGTGTGGGGCTCTGTGCTGACAGATCAGAGCCTGGAGCCTGCTTTGGATTCTGTGTCTTGCTCTCTCTCTGCCCCTCCCCTGCTTTCTTTCCTTCTCTCCTCTCTCAAGAATAAATATACATTAAAAAAAAAAAAAAGGAAGGGTGGGGAGACTGCCCATCATTGACCTCTAATCATCCAGTAATGGACAATGTGACAGCCAAAGTCTGAAATGTTTACAAGCCAAATGGTACATCATACCCTCCATACATATGCCCTGTGATCTTCACCACAGCCTCATGAAGTTGTGCCATTATCATCCCGAATGGAAAGAAATCAATGGTTAGAGAAGTGAAGGAAGGGGCCAAAGATTTCCAGTAAGCCGCAGATTCAGGATCTGAACCAAGTTCATCTGAGTCCAGAGTGCTTGCTCTTAACTCTTCTGTGCCCCCAACATTAGAACAAAAAGCAATTTTAAACCTCGCAGATCTCAAAATAATAGCCTGCTGCTCTTAAGCACCATTAAGACAATGGGTTGACACAACAGGAAAACCATTCAATATGTAATTAAACATAATTACTAGTGTCCTCTAATTGTTTGGGAAAATAAGTTTCTCTTCCTTGACAAGCTATAATCGTGGTGTGTGCTGAGAGAATGTTCAAGTCTTTGCTTCAATCTGTGTATCTCTAGCACACGCTCTGATTATTGGTCACATTTCACATGAGTACTACAGTGGCTGAAAGATATCTTCATTATGTAACTTAAAGTCCAGTAAGCTAGGGCTCACAGGGATCTTAACCTACATGTGGAGAAATAAAGGCCCCAGGAAGGAACTTCCTTTTACCCAGGTGCTTAGCGAACCTCACTGATTAGATAGGTGAAGGTCAGACTGCCAAAAGCTGAAAACTTGGCTTCATTACTTCACAGCTGCGTGGGCAAGTTACTTATTCTCTACAAGCTTGAGCCGTTAGGATAATAATAGTAACCATTCATAAGGTTTGTGAGAATTAAATGAGTTAATATATGTAAACAGTTGGAACACTATCTGGATACATGGCACCTGATCAATACTGAGCCATTAAAAGTACTGCTTTAAACAATAAGCCACCTTCACGCAACAGGCCTTGGAAAGACTCCAGTGTACTCATCAGCGCTGCTAAGAACAATGATTAAGATGTATTAAGATGTGATCTTGGGGCACCTCGGTGGCTCAGCCAGTTAAGCGTCCAACTTCAGCTCAGGTCATAATCCCACTGTTCATGGGTCCAAGCCCCGCACTGGGCTCTGTGCTGACAGCTCAGAGCCTGGAGCCTGCTTCGGATTCTATGCCTCCCCTCTGCCCATTCCCTGCACTCTCTCTCAAAACTAAACATTAAAATTTAAAAAAAAAAAAAAAAGATGTGTTCTCATCTGCTGAGGAGCCTTCAGAGGCTACCTCCACCATCTATTGCACAGAGCTCAAAGTAGGACGCAAATGAGCTTAGCCAAGGTTCTTTAAAGAATAGAAGAAAACACGGGCGCCTAGGCGGCTCAGTCAGTGAAGCGCCCAACTTTGGCTCAGGTCACAATCTCCCTGCTCGTGGGTTCAAGCTTTGCGTCAGTCTCTGTGCTGACAGCTCAGAGCCTGGAGCCTGTCTTCAGATTCTGTGTCTCCCTCTCCCTCTGACCCTCCCTTGCTCGCACTGTCTCTCTCTCTCTCTCAAAAATAAATAAAACATTTTTTAAAAATTAACAAAAAAGAATAGAAGAGAGTACAGAAATCAGACCATAGCGCCATGTATTATGCTATTTAAACTCTGTGAAACAGCTGCAGTGTCAGTAGCCACGCTCTTGTGCATTGGCTTGTTTAAGTGAATAATCATGCTTCCAGAAGAGCAAACTCAAGAAACAAAAACAAAAAATCAGCAACATGAGTTAATATCTATTGAACATATACTCAGTTAAAAAGCACTAGGCACTGTATGAGGTACGAGGAAATTTAGAGTAGTGGTGTCTCAGGCGAATCTGGCAGATACCCAGAACCGTGCCCCACTCCTGTCTCACACCCCACGGCAGATATCACTAACTGATCACAGCACGCTTGCCTGCACTGGCCAAGTACAGCTCAGGTTCGGCCTTACGACTCTCAACACAGTGCTCCAAGAAGCCACCGCCAGTCCACACACACTGAGCTTTCCGGGTAACAGTATAAGGCAGGCAATCCAAGAATAAAACATGGGACTGGAACTCGGCAGGGGTCAAGAATTATTTTTACTTAGGTTCCTTTGGTAAGACATTTGCATTTAAATGAATATAAGAATATAATAGAAGAATGAATATAAGAATATAATAGAAGAATGAATATAAGAATATACAGAATACGTCTTGTGTGTGTGTTGTAGGGAAAAGGCGGACAACACACAGGAGGGATCAGAGACGCTCTTCCTCTAAAGCTCTTTGCCGGAACACACAGGCAAAACCACTTTCATTCTCCCCAGGCTCCCTGGCACATTCTTTTGAAAGGAACGAAATGAAAAGGAAAGGGTAAGAAACGTACAGGCACAGAGACTCAGGGACTTATTAAAGACATCCTGCAGGTAGCAGCTGGCTCAGCCTTGCTCCTTACAGAACCAGTCAGAAGAGAACCTGGGACTCAGAGAAACGAAAAAAACCCAAGGTGGAAGAGGAATCCAGGAATATGTCTGCTGGTCTCCCAACCACAAAAAGTACTGCCTCATCTCTGCTGCATATAAAAAGGAGGCATTGAAATGAGAGGAAAGAGGGTGAGAATTTCTGTCATATTGAGGCCCAATCCTGACTTTTTGTTTTAATTTTTTTTATGTTCGTTTATTTTTGAGAGAGACAGATGAATTTGAGCAGGGGAGGGACAGAGAGAAGGAGACACAGAATCTGGAGCAGGCTCCAGGCTGTCAGCACAGAGCCTGATACAGGACTTGAACTCACAAACCACAAGGTCATGACCTGAGCCGAAGTCGGACGCTTAACCGACTGAGTCACCCAAGCGTCCCGCAATCCTGACTTTCAGAAAGTCCCATGAGCTCACTGAAGAGGTCCCCTCCATGCACAGGCCAACCCACAGGAGAAGCAAAAAGTAACTGACTCAATTTAATTCAAGTCAAAAATCTTCTATATTAAGTATCACTTGCTTACATTTGTTTCAAGTCTCTTAGAGGATACTAATCCTTTTCTAAAAAAAAAAAAGCTGTAACGGAGCACCTAAGTGGCTCAGTCAGTTAAGCGTCTGACTCTTAATCTTAGCTCAGGTCATGATCTTACAGTTTGTGAGTTTGAGCCCCTCATTGGGCTCTAGGCTAACAGCACAGAGCCTGCTTGGGATTCTGTCTCTCCCTCTCTCTGACCCTCCCTGTCTTGTGTTCTCCCTCTCTATCTCTCAAAAGAAATAAACTTTAAAAAATATTTTTAAAAAAAAGAAAAGAAAAAGCTATAACTGAAGCCCTGTCTCATACAGGCCAACATCCAGATGGCGGAGGTTTTTGGGGCGTGGAGGTGGACAGCCAGGAGGGAAGGAGTGCCAGGCCGGCTGACAGGGGCCCTCACAGGTGCCCTTGGCGCAGCGGTGACACATCTGCCCCAGCTGGCCGCCAGAGCCAAGCTGAGTGGGGGGTGCTTAAAAGCCTTAACTGGGGGCGCCTGGCTGGCTCAGTCAGTTAAAGCATCCGACTTTGGCTCAGGTCATGATCTCACGGTTCGTGGTTTCAAGGCCTGCATCAGGCTCTGTGCCAACAGCTCAGAGCCGGGAGCCTGCTTCGGATTCTGTGTTTCCCTCTCTCTCTGCCCCTCCCCCTCTCATGCTCTGTCTCTGTCTGTTAAAAATAAATAAACATTAAAAAAGAAAAGCCTCAACTGATAAATAACCTGCTATAATGAATAAATCAGGTATGTCTTAGCTTTAAACCTCCATGGTGCTGTTTCAAAGTGTTTCCTTTTTATTCAATTTTTGAATAAGAAATATGCTCACATAGTTCAAACCCTAAAAGCATAAAAAGGTATAGATGAGAAATCTCCCTAACACCCCTGCCCTCCACTCATCCCCCAGCTGCCAGCGGCCCACCAGGGCCCCACGCGCAGGCCGACCGCCACGGCTCCCTGTTCCTCACCCGTCTTTCCAGAGTTCTCTGGTCCATACAGAAGCAGACCAAGATTCTTAGTCTTCTGCCCGTATGCCACCGAAGGTCACACGTGACATATACCTGTCCCCACCTTGCTTTTTTCACGTAATGTATCTTGAAGCTCTTTCCGCGTATTAGTGCACAGAGAGCTTTCTCACAATAAATCCTATTTTTAACTTGCATATAATAAATGCCATTGAAGTACTGATCGGAAAGCATTCCTTCTAGATGACTTGGACAATCACGTGCCCTCATGGAACAGTCTCCTAAGACAAGGTAGAGGACATCTGCACTGAGTCTCTTGCCTGCCAACCCCGCCTCAGTGACCACCGCTTTTGATTACGCTGTGTTTTTTATACGTGTCATACTGATAGGAAGATCTCGTGTTCCTGTCAGAGACTGGTAATGAATTTGCCGGGGTATTTTGACTCTCTGTGAAGCCTTCGGCAACACAGTTGCCCAGCCCTTCTAGGCCAGATACCCTCCTTGTGGTTCCAAACCTGTTCCTAGCCTCCAACAATGCACCAAAATAGCCACTGAAGTGATCTCTTTCTCCTCCTGATCTGTAAGCCTGGGCTCTACTCTTTGTCACCAATGTATCTATAGAATCTCTTACAGAGCATCAACTAAATATCTGTTAAACCCTTTCTCAAAGGCAATTTATAATTAGAACATAAATGTATCAATTCCCTGACTGACATTGCTACTAGACATAAACTGCATTTCACAATTTACATAACAGTCAGAAAGGAGGCAGGTAACTTGTAAAGAGGCCAAGGTGGGCCAGCCCTGTGAAGGGGAAGA